>NC_139155.1:31880394-32315025 GCF_964270905.1 Leucopleurus acutus
AACCTATAATACTTTCAGGCCATATATAGAAAAAGCTTCCCTTACTCAGGTCTAAATTTTTGTCATAAATAATAAGGAAACTTGATTCAAAGCAGGATTTTAGAAGTCAAGGGTTATAAGAGGTGTTCTTTTGTTTTGTTGTTGTTGTTTTGTTTTTACTTCATCAACTTCATATAAGTGAATAAGTTTTATTAAAAAAATACTTGGTTAGCATTTATTATAGGTAGAGCTTATATCTACTGTTTGTTCTTTATCCACAAGAACTAAGATGCTATGTCATCTTCCAAAATTCCATTTTGACCACATTATTCTCTGCTTTGAAAATTCCCATCATTGATGGGTCAGAAATCTGAAAGTCAAACACTTCCCAGCTGGTGGCAGCTATGAGAAAAGACTTCACAGATCTCCAAACACGGGGACCATAATTTACTGAAAGCCTAAACTGCTGAGCTAATATCTATGGCTGATTTTGCACTGAGGCCATGGTTTCCATGGGCTCTTCTAGCCAGTGACTGAGTTCAGCATCTATTCTAAGGCAGACTTTTTCCTACAAAATGTATGTTCCTCAGATGCTTGCTTTGGCTTGAGGATTCCTTGAAGGGATTGTCAAACATTCTTTAGATTGCATGGTGGTCTAGGATGCTTATACCTAAACTTCCTTCCTTCTTTCCTTCACTCAAAGTCAGACTTGCATCAAGATCTGACAGCTCTGCCAGGCTTACATGGATTCCTCCTCATTTTTCTCTCACAGGCATTTCCTATTACATTCTAATATCACTATCTCTACCTGTCTAATCTCTACATCTCAAGACCCTTAGCAATCTTTCCATATATAACCTTAATTATCCTTTGCCATGTAATTAATATATTCCCCCAAACTTAAAATCTTTTGCACAACAAAGGAAACCATAAACAAAATGAAAATGCAACCTAAGGAAAGGGAGAAAATATTTGCAAATAATGCGACCAACAAGGGATTAATCTCCAAAATATACAAATAGCTCATACAGCTCAATATCAAAAAAACAAACAACACAATCAAAAAATGGGCAGAAGTTCTGAACAAACATTTCTCCAAAGAAGACATACGGATGGCCAACAGACACATGAAAAGATGTGCAAATCATTAATTATTAGAGAAATGCAATTAAAAACTATAACAAAGTATCACCTCACAGCAGTCAGAATAGCCATCATCAAAAATTCTACAAATGATAAATGCTGGAGAAACTGTGGAGAAAAATAAACCCTGTTACACTATTGGTGGAAATGTAAATTGGTAGAGCCACTATGGTGAACAGTATGGAGGGTCCCTAAAAAACTAAAAATAGAGTTACCATATGATCCTGTAATCCCACTCCTGGGCATATATCTGGAGAAAACTGTAATTCAGAAAGACATATACACCCTACTGTTCATTACAGCACTATTTACAGTAGCCAAGACATGGAAGCAACCTAAGTGTCCATTGACAGATGAATGTATAAAAAAGATGCAGTGTACATATGAAATGGAATATTACTCAGCCATAAAAAAGAATGAAATAATGCCATTTGCAGCAATAAGGATGGACCTAGAGATTATCATACTAAGTGAAGTAAGTCAGACAGAGAAAGACAAATATCATATGATATCACTTATATGTAGAATATAAAAAAGAGATATTTATGAACTTATTTACAAAAAGAAAGAGACTCACAGACATAGAAAACAAACTTATGGTTACCAAAGAGGAAAGGGGGGAAGGGATAAATTAGGAGTTTTGTATTAACATATACATGTTACTGTGTATAAATTAGATGACAAATAAGGACGTACTGTTAAAAACAACAACAAACAAGTAAACAAAAACCACACATATTCCTAGGTTCTGAATATTAGGACAGGGATGTCTTTGTTCGCCATTATTCTGCCTACCACAGTATACAACCATCAAAAGAAATAAACTACAGTGGTGTAACCTCATAGGAAAGAATCCTAGCAATAAAATATTAAATGGAAACAATTATCCTCAAAAGATTATATATAACATGCCATCCTTCTTATAAAGAAAGAAAAAAACCTTTAAAAATATATATACTTAATAAACAATGAAGCATTATAGAAATCGGAGTGTGGGGCACTCTAGTGGTATTGCAAGAAGAGGTGGATGGGGAATAGGGACTGGAATGAGGGAGGTGAAATTTTGGAACACCTGCAGTGATGCCTCAGGTATAGCTTACTTTGTCTTATTCATCACATAATTTTTAACAGTATGGATTTTTAAAGCTGATCATTTTTTGTGATATGGAAAATTTTATACATCCCATAGGAAATTTAAGTCAATATTGCTTCCCATTAGGTTAAAAAGTACATATATTAAACTTTACATATGTAACTCTACATGTGAAAACAATTATAAGAAAATAAATGGAAAGGTAGATTAGTGAATTTGAAAGCACTGATCTGGGTTTTCAGAGTCAGGCCATACAACATCATCTTGCTGAGTGCTCCCATTGCACTTTGATGGTTTTCTCAGTGATATTAATCTGATTTTGGCCTGAGTGAATTTATAGATAAGGTTATGATTGACTTTGGTTTTCAATTTAGTGTTTTTCCTTTGAACAATCATGCACAGGAGAGTATCTCTATACTGTGGTGTGAGAGGCAGGACTAAATGGGACCATGTGTTAACTCTCTCTTCACAACATCTGAACATAGATTCATCTATGCTAATAAGTATTTCAGAAACTGATCAGGAAATCATTCATATATATAAGAATCAAGATATTTTGTTCAAAATGGAGGTATCAATTCAATTTACTGGTCACTTAAGAGGTCTGGGCACCCCAAATTATTTTATAGCACCTTGTACACATATCATATATCATGCTTTTCAGTGTCTTCTCAGATCCATCATCTTATTAGGGCTACCCTGTGATCTTGTATGATAGTTGAAAAAGCATAATTAGTGCCATTCTACAGATGAAGATGCTGAGATATGACAAGATTAAATAACTCATATGAGTATAAACCTCATCATCTGATGATGATAGAGATTATACTAGAATTCAAGTCTTCAAAATCCTAGCTATATTAATTAAATTAATGCTTGTTGCAACAAATATCAAAATTCATACTAGCTAACATATGATAGAAGTTCCTCACTTGGATAAAGTCCAAAGTAGGTGCTCCTAATTGGCAGGCAATTTTCTCCAAGTGTGAATTAGGGACACAGACTTTACCAGTAGTTCCAAATTCATTGTCTTTATCTGCATCAAGCAAGTGTAAGAGTAAATAATATGGAAGATTTATACAAGCCAGGCCCAGAAGTGGCATGCATCACTTCCACTCACATTACATTTGTAGAACTCAGTTTAATGCCAAGAAAAGTCTGGGAAATATCATCTAGTTGTGTCCCCAGAAAGAAGAAACTGTTCACAAGTTTAGTGAGCAGGTAGTCTATTTTTGCCATACGAGCCAAGCACTCTTTTCGCTATTCCAAGTTATGACACAGGTTAATTTATATCCATTCCCCCCCCCCCAAATTCATGAAACTCTGAAGACTGATAAGTTTATTTCCTGTTAGAATCTCTAATAGGCCCAGTGAACATGTTCAATACATGTTATCAATGTTTTTGTTGACACATATCTAAAGGGGGTTCTCCAATAAGGAGACAGGGCTTTTATGTCAACCTTACCATGGTTAACATTGTAATGGCCACCTGAATACAGCTATAGATAAGCATATCGTTTCTACTTACAACACTCTGACACCAAATGTGTGTGGTATTTTTTCACACTAATCAATTCTCCAACTCTAAATACAAACTGGGTGACTTATGATTCAACTCAATTCTGCCACTAACTACTAAGAGATGCATAGGATGAAGTATGGTGAAATGGATGTAGGCCTCCATGTCCTTTTCAGGTGGGTCACCTTCCTAGCACCTGGATGTGGTCACCACTCCAGAAGCTTTCCAAACTCTGTTGTTTAGGGTTTTTACAGAAGTTCCATTTCATAGTCATGATCAATTCAATCATTTTTCATTGGTAATGGAATTCATTGTCCTCCCTGGAAGTCTGGGGATAGGGCTGAAAGTTCCAACCCTCTAATCACATGGTTGGACTTTCTGGTGACCAGCCCCCAACCTGAAGTTATCTAGTAGTCTCTCAGCCAAGAGTTATCTCATTAATTTACCAAGGCACTCATCACTCATTCCAAGGATTTTAGGAGCTCTTTTTCAGAAAACAGAGGCAAAGATAAGATTTTTACAACAAAAGATGCTCTTATCATCCCTGTCACTCAGGAAATTTCAAAGGTTTTAGAAGCTTTTTCTGCCAGGAACCATAGACAGAGACTAAATATATATTTCAAATTATCAATATATCACAATATCATACACACACCAGTTTTATAGGTGTTTTATAGATGTTTTATAGATAACATTAATAAGTTAGTTAATGTAAGATGTCTGAAAATGGAAGAAGTTTCTTCATGATGTTGTGTTTAATAACATTGTCTATTTTATTAACCATATTTTATATGTCAGAACCTGAGTTCCAATACTGAGCAGTAAGGTGAGACAAGAGGAAAATGCAATGACATGCTATATCACACAAGGATATGATCTTTTGAAAAAGTTTACCCCACTGCAATTATATCATTGATCTTGACTTTCTTAAGGTATGCTTGAATAAATGAATATTCCATGAACTGCTACAGCTATAACTATCTGTAATTCAGGGATGATATATAAAGAAAATAGTAAAGTGTTGTATGATGCTTTTAACCTCTTCATGGAAATTGGACTGTCAGTGGATTAGATAAAGAACCCATGTAATGTTTCTTGTAAAATCAGAGTCTGATCAAATTCCCTGCAACTGGCAGAGGTCACATATAGGAGTCTGCTCTCCAACCTTGGTTCCTGAGAGCACAGCCTACACCAGCCCATGTACCCAACCCACTCATCATTCTGTACTTCCTCTAGGAGTATTCTGGGTATCTTCTCAGCAGCCTCTGCTTGTTCCCTTGTTCTTCTCTTTCCTAGACAGCCACCTCTGCAGAGGCTACCTAAGATCCTAAACCTGTCACAAAAGCAGCAGTAGCCCACGTACCACCATTCATTTTTGGGGGTAAATCATGCTGCTCACCTGAACAGAACCCATGTCTGGTTACTGAGATGCTGCATTCTCATCAACTTTCTAGACTAATCAAGTATTTTTAGGAGCTTTTTAAATGATTAAACTCTTTCTTAAAATGAAAATTTTCATGGAAGTATACTATACAAAATAAATAAGAAGATATCTACCATGCAAAAAAGATAAAGTTGGGTTGTGTTGTGCCCAGACTTCCACTGCTTAGCTACTACCCTTGTAAATGGCTCCAAAAGATATCACCATATGCTCCCAAGGCATTGTGTTATGGGGTCTAAATCCACTGTATTAATCCAGAGACATGGGTTTGGACCTTGATTTCCTCCCACTCTCTGGAAATTTATAGGCATTCTTTCTCCTGTCCCACACCTCTTTTCAGACTAGTGTTTATACTGATCCCCAGTAACTTGGATGAGGCTTTTGGGCCACCTTCATGCCCCTCTTACTATAAGAGTAGGCACCATTGTGAATGGACAAATTTCCCAGAACTATGATGCAACTTGAAACTTCCTGCTTCCACATTCTTCCCTGCCTTAATAGGCCATGAAGGTGATTGCTGTTATTTGCTTTCAATGATTCAATGCTCCAGCTTGGATTCTACCTAAGTACATATCAACTTCAAGTGTAGAGAAGTAGCCAGTATATGTGAAAACAGATATGTCCAAATTAGGCATAGTCAGACCTCAAACTGGGACCTCCCTCAATCCTTCATCCTCCACACTAGTTGCAATTTGGCCTGGATGTTATGTTCTTTACACCTGGACCACAAGTTCTTCTAGAAGTTCCTTAGGGACCCTGTCCATGAGAGTGTTAAACATATTGTCACTGGATGCTGAAATAGGTGGTTGCATGACAGAACCCTCTCTTAGCTGCACTCTGTTCAGTGAGATGCAATAGCAAGCCTGATTTTATCCAGTATGTCTATTGAAATGGAGAACTTATGTTGAACCATGAAACCCTGGTCTGAGGAGTCCTCAATGAGGCTACTTAATGGTGGAGGTGACTGCCCAGGACATTGGTCTGCCTTATGTCCAGCACAGCTACCCTGAGTACTGAAAGAAGTAAGATCTTCATACACATATAGCTCAATTCTTTCCATTTGCACTAGGAATTTCACAAGTTGGGTTAAACAACAAGGAGAACAATGAGGAAAGAGGAGAAGGCTCTGGTACCCTGGTGGCATATTTCACTATGGGGTTTAAGTAGATGTGCTAAAGGAATAAAAGGTATACAAATGCGATATAACAATGTTTAATCCCTTTAAGAGTGGACATGGTAGTTTCCTCTACCCTTATTTCAGATACCTTCTTTTTCTTTTTTACTTGCGGTACGTGGGCCTCTTCACTGTTGTGGCCTCTCCCGTTGCAGAGCACAGGCTCCGGACGTGCAGGCTCAGCAGCCATGGCTTACGGGCCCAGCCGCTCTGCGGCATGTGGGATCTTCCCGGACCAGGGCACGAACCCGTGTCCCCTGCAGCGGCAGGCCAACTGTCAACCACTGCAGCACCAGGGAAGCCCTCAGATACCTTCTTAAATTGTATTATATTGAAGGAGGCTTTCTACCTAAGCCCTATATAAACATACACACATACACATACACAACAGGCTCACACATGTGTGCACATGTGCACATGTTCTTATACAAATAAAATATTAGTTAATATTTGGCATTTTCTATACTTATATGCTGAGCATTGATTTTCACTCTGAATGTTTGAACTTGAGGTTCAACCACTTTAACATCACTCATTATTATTCATGAGATGCATACAGGGTGAGGAGTTTTTACTGAAAATTTTCATTGAGGTCTGATTATAACAATCAAACTCATTTGACCACTCCATAGTCCTGAAAGTTTTATCTTAGCTTGAAGAATGATAGTTATTGATACTGTGGGGTTTAAAGGGACAAAAATTTTCATTGTTGAGGTGTAGAAAGAAAATCAATTTTTATATCTGGAGAAACACAATCAATGATGCATTACTTTAGAACCAAGATTGAAAGGGGGATAGTTATAGAACCATTTTTGCCACCAGATGGTGTTTGTCTGCTTCTGTGTACTAGTTGCAATCAATAAGTTAACACAGGTCTCTGTATGCACAAAGACAGTGATTCTTAAACATTTTAGAATCATTATAACACATTTTATAGCTTCAGCTAAACATAGGACTCTGGCTAATTATGATTAAACATGATGATACTAAATTTCATATTGATCTTACAAATATCAATGCATGCAGAGAAGCAGTGAGAAGAATGTTTGTAACTAGAAGAAGCATTTTAATTTTTTTTTTATGGATTCAAGTTATTTATTTAGGGGGGCAGCATCAGGAAGTACCGGTAAGGGAGTGAGAAAGCAGTAGAGAGAAGGGAACCAAGCCAGCCAAGTGTGGGGTAATGAGTAATTCACTGCTGTGGAACCTGGGGCTCTGTTCCCAGGCCCTGTGTGCAGCGTGCCTCAGAGTTGTTCCTGAAGGCGGAGGAAATCAGCATATTTATCCACCAGCTCTCAGGCCTCTCTAGGTAAAGGTTGCTCCTGTGGCACCAACTCCCAGAGCAGCCTGGAGGCCAGAAAATGCTTTGAAGCAGAGAGAAAATGCAGAAAGCCATCCACGTGGAAAAAACTGTATGGTGACCTCTGGGGTAAGCTGGGGGTGTGGGCAAGGCACTGACCACCTAAGCTATGTCTTTGCTAATCTCTCTCTCTCTCTCTCTCTTTTTTTTTTTTAACATCTTTATTGGGGTATAATTGCTTTACAATGGTGTGTTAGTTTCTGCTTTATAACAAAGTGAATCAGTTACACATATACATATGTTCCCATATGTCTTCCCTCTTGCATCTCCCTCCCTCCCACCCTCCCTATCCCACCACTCCAGGCTGTCACAAAGCACCGAGCCAATATCCCTGTGCCATGCGGCTGCTTCCCACTAGCTATCTACCTTACTGCGTTTGTTAGTGTGTATATGTCCATGACTCTCTCTCGCCCTGTCACAGCTCACCCTTCCCCCTCCCCATATCCTCAAGTCCGTTCTCTAGTAGGTCTGGGTCTTTATTCCTGCCTTACCTCTAGGTTCTTCATGACATTTTTTTTTCTTAAATTCCATATAATGTGTTAGCATACGGTATTTGTCTTTTTCTTTCTGACTTACTTCACTCTGTATGACAGACTCTAGGTCTATCCACCTCATTACAAATAGCTCAATTTCATTTCTTTTTATGGCTGAGTAATATTCCATTGTATATATGTGCCACATCTTCTTTATCCATTCATCCGATGACGGGCACTTAGGTTGTTTCCATCTCTGGGCTATTGTAAATATAGCTGCAATGAACATTTTGGTACATGACTCGTTTTGAATTTTGGTTTTCTCAGGGTATGCCCAGTAGTGGGATTGCTGGGTCATATGGTAGTTCTACTTGTAGTTTTTTAAGGAACCTCCATACTGTTCTCCATAGTGGCTGAACCAATTCACATTCCCACCAGCAGTGCAAGAGTGTTCCTTTTCTCCACACCCTCTCCAGCATTTATTGTTTCTAGAGTTTTTGATGATGGCCATTCTGACTGGTGTGAGATGATATCTCATTGTAGTTTTGATTTGCATTTCTCTAATGATTAATGATGTTGAGCATTCTTTCATGTGTTTGTTGGCAGTCTGTAAATCTTCTTTGTAGAAATGTCTATTTAGGTCTTCTGCTCATTTTTGGATTGGGTTGTTTGTTTTTTTGTTATTGAGCTGCATGAGCTGCTTGTAAATTTTGGAGATTAATCCTTTGTCGGTTGCTTCATTTGCAAATATTTTCTCCCATTCTGAGGGTTGCTTTTGGTCTTGTTTATGGTTTCCTTGGCTGTGCAAAAGCTTTGAAGTTTCATTAGGTCCCATTGTTTATTTTTGTTTTTATTTCCATTACTCTAGGAGATGGGTCAGAAAGGATCTTGCTGTGACTTATGTCATAGAGTGTTCTGCCTATGTTTTTCTCTAAGAGTTTGATAATTTCTGGCCTTACATTTAGGTCTTTAATCCATTTTGAGCTTACTTTTGTGTATGGTGTTAGGGAGTGATCTAATCACATACTTTTACATGTACCTGTCCAGTTTTCCCAGCACCACTTATTGAAGAGGCTGTCCGTTCTCCACTGTACGTTCCTGCCACCTTAATCAAAGATAAGGTGTCCATATGTGCGTGGGTTTATCTCTGGGCTTTCTATCCTGTTCCATTGATCTATATTTCTGTTTTTGTGCCAGTACCATACTGTCTTGATTACTGTAGCTTTGTAGTATAGTCTGAAGTCAGGGAGCCTGATTCCTCGAGCTCCTTTTTTCGTTCTCAAGATTGCTTTGGCTATTCGGGGTCTTTTGTGTTTCCATACAAATTGCGAAATTTTTTGTTCTAGTTCTGTGAAAAATGCCAGTGGTAGTTTGATAGGGATTGCATTGAATCTGTAGATTGCTTTGGGTAGTAGAGTCATTTTCACAATGTTGATTCTTCCAATCCAAGAACATGGTATATCTCTCCATCTATTTGTATCATCTTTAATTTCTTTCATCAGTGTCTTATAATTTTCTGCATACAGGTCTTTTGTCTCCTTAGGTAGGTTTATTCCTAGATATTTTATTCTTATTGTTGCAATGGTAAATGGGAGTGTTTTCTTGATTTCACTTTCAGATTTTTCATCATTAGTATATAGGAATGCCAGAGATTTCTGTGCATTAATTTTGTATCCTGCCACTTTACGAAATTCATTGATTAGCTCTAGTAGTTTTCTGGTAGCATCTTTAGGATTCTCTATGTATAGCATCATGTCATCTGCAAACAGTGACAGCTTTACTTCTTCTTTTCCGATTTGGATTCCTTTTATTTCCTTTTCTTCTCTGATTGCTGTGGCTAAAACTTCTAAAACTATGTTGAATAAAAGTGGTGAGAGTGGGCAACCTTGTCTTATTCCTGATCTTAGTGGAAATGCTTTCAGTTTTTCACCATTGAGGATGATGTTTGCTGTGGGCTTGTCATATATGGCCTTTATTATGTTGAGGAAAGTTCCCTCTATGCCTACTTTCTGCAGGGTTTTTATCATAAATGGGTGTTGAATTTTGTCAAAAGCTTTCTCTGCATCTATTGAGATGATCATATGGTTTTTCTCCTTCAATTTGTTAATATGGTTTATCACATTGATAGATTTGTGTATATTGAAGAATCCTTGCATTCCCGGAATAAACCCCACTTGATCATGATGTAGGATCCTTTTAATTGCTGTTGGATTCTGTTTGGTAGTATTTTGTTGAGGATTTTTGCATCTATGTTCATCAGTGATATTGGCCTATAGTTTTCTTTCTTTGTGACATCCTTGTCTGGTTTTGGTATCAAGGTGATGGTGGCCTCGTAGAAGGAATTTGGGAGTGTTCCTCCCTCTGCTATATTTTGGAAGAGTTTGAGAAGGATAGGTGTTAGCTATTCTCTAAATGTTTGATAGAATTCGCCTGTGAAGCCATCTGGTCCTAGGCTTTTGTTTGTTGGAAGATTTTTAATCACAGTTTCAATTTCAATGCTTGTGATTGGTGTGTTCATATTTTCTATTTCTTCTTGATTTAGTCTTGGCAGGTTGTGCATTTCTAAGAATTTGTCCATTTCTTCCAGATTGTCCATTTTATTAGCATAGAGTTGCTTGTGGTAATCTCTCATGATCTTTTTTATTTCTGCAGTGTCAGTTGTTACCTCTCCTTTTTCATTTCTAATTCTATTGATTTGAGTCTTCTCCCTTTTTTTCTTGATGAGTCTGGTTAGTGTTTTATCTATTTTGTTTATCTTCTCAAAGAACCAGCTTATAGTTTTATTGATCTTTGCTATTGTTTCCTTCATTTCTTTTTCATTTATTTCTGATCAGATTTTTATGATTTCTTTCCTTCTGCTAGCTTTGGGGTTTTTTTGTTCTTCTTTCTCTAATTGCTTGAGGTGCAAGGTTAGGTTGTTTATTCAAGATGTTTCCTGCTTCTTAAGGTGGGTTTGTATTGCTATAAACTTCCCCCTTAGAACTGCTTTTGCTGCATCCCATAGGTTTTTGGTCATTGTGTCTCCATTCATTTGTTTCTAGGTATTTTTTATTTCCTCTTTGATTTCTTCAGTGATCACTTCATTATTAAGTAGTGTATTGTTTAGCCTCCATTTGTTTGTATTTTTTACAGATCTTTTCCTGTAATTGATATCTAGTCTCATGGCATTGTGGTCAGAAAAGATACTTGATACGATTTCAATTTTCTTAAATTTACCAAGGCTTGATTTGTGACCCAAGACATGATCTATCCTGGAGAATGTTCCATGAGCACTTAAGAAAAATGTGTATTGTATTGTTTTTGGATGGAGTGTCCTATAAATATCAATTAAGCCCATCTTGTTTAATGTATCATTTAAAAGCATTTTAATTTTAAAGGATAATGGGAACAGTTTTTAGTGGAACATCAGGCAGAAATTTGAATTCTCCCAGTTGACTTTCATCATGTAGGAAATGGATTCTCTTTTTCCTTTCAGACTATTAGACATTAATTATAGACTATGTCTAATTTTCTGAAGTACATAGCCAGGAAAATTGTACTCAAGTATCTTGAAAATAAAAAGAAGAAAAAATTTATTTTCTCAATATTTTCTTAGAACTGTAAACCTAGTAACTAATAAAACTTAAAATTGTTTCTACTTCCTTGAATGTTTATCATTCAATAAAAGAGACAGATGAACTGTACTGAATTCATCAAATACAAAAACTATAAAATGTTATTTTTGAAAAGGACATACATTGGATTGAAAAAAAAGCACTGTGGTTCAGAATGCTTACTACCATGCTATGTGACTTTGTACCCAAACTCTTAACTAGACTGAGTATTTGTATCCTCACCAAGATTTCAAAGAAGAGGGTATAAAATTTTCTGAAGTTTCTTATAGCTCTAAAAATTATGATACTATTACCTTATTAAATTGCACAGCTGTTTGAGAGGAAGCTGCATTATACAAATGGGAAATGAGATTGCTCATGGAAGCCAAAGCTGCATTTGATGATTCACTCATTTCCAGTCATTTCATCTGCAGATCCACTGACTGATGTAGATACTTTATATATTCTCAAAGCCATCAGATGGTGCAACATATATAAAGACCTCTCTCTCAATTATGAGTTATGTGTTCAACTGAGCTTGAGGAGACAATAAATAATGAAAATATTTGTACTATGTGAGGAAGGGCACTTTTCTTTACAAGAATAGATAAATAAAGTATTCTTATTGTCAAATTGTTAACTTCTCTGAAAAATATTGTGCACTGGTGTTACTAAGTTGATTAGAAATCATTGGGAAATTATAGTGTATGAGATGCATAAAGAATATATAATCCTTTCTTAGAGCCTCAGATAACTTCATAGAGCTTTTGTCTTCAAGAAGTTTCAAAAACTTTTAGAAAATTTTAAATGTCACAATTGATTCATTCTCCTTTCTTCTCTATCAGTTTGATTTGCTACCAGAGTTGCCTGTGCCAGGTTAGAGAGGTGACCAACAAAGTACATGGTCTCAACAAGGTCAAAGAATTAACAAAACTGTATTCACTGTAAAAATAGCCCAATTTACTCAGTATTATCAGGTTTCTTTCAGTGTGGCCTTAGGGACTTATCAATTCCATCAACTGTAGGACTCATTTTAGGGATATATTTATAAAAGTAGGTAAACAACAAAGGAGAAACCTCTACTACTCTTCATGCTGTGCTTTAATATCCTCATCTATAAAATAGATCTATTGATATTCCCATGAAAATATTAAATATGTTGAATAGTAAGACTAAACTATTGGAATTATATCAATTTCATATTGTAGTTTACTGTGAGCATTGCATTTTATTCTCATTCTGCTTTATTTTTTTTAAAGAGATATTTACACACCTTTATTCACAACAGAACTATTTAGCCCAGAATGGGAGTTTCCCAAGAGTCCATCGGTGGGTGAATTGATAAACAAAATGGGTTACATACATATGATGGACTACTTTCAGCCTTTGCAAGGAAGGAGAATTTCTTGCTACATGCTGCAACATGGATGAAACTTGACAAAATTAAGCTAAGAGAAACACCTCAGTCACAAAAAGACAAATTTCACTTATACGAAGTATCTAAAGTACTGAAATTCATAGAAAAGGAAAGTAAAATAGTGGTTATGAGGGGCTGGGAAGATGAGGTAAAGGAGAGTTACTGTTTAAGGAAGTTGAGTTTCAGATTTGCAAGATAAAAAAGTTCTTATACTTAACACTTCTAAACTGTGAGCTTAAAAATGGTTGATGATAAATTTTATATGATGCATACTTTAACACCATAACAAAGAAGAAAATTAGTATATGTAGATCGATGAAACAAATATTGCAAAATATTAACTGTTGAATATAGGTAGTAGGTAAACGGGATTTCATTGTATCATTCTTTCAATTTTTCTGTATTTTTGAAAATTAAAAAAATCAAAGGTTGAAAAGAAAAAAGGACATATTGTATGATTCTACTTATATGAAATTTTTGGACCAGAAACATTTAAAGAGACAGAAAAAAGAATAGAGATTGGCAGGGACTGAGTCAGAGGGAGAGTTTGAGGTGACAAAAAATAGGTGGAAACAGAATGTGGTGATGACTGCACAACAATGTGAATGTAAACATGCCACAAAAATTTCACACTTTAAAAACATTATAATTGCAATTCCTATGTTATACATTTTACCACAATTTTAAGAAGTAAAATTAGCATACGGTAAGCATATCATTCCTTTTATAGAATTTCAATACCAACTTTTCCAGTTTCAAAGTAGTAAGTTCAATATATTTTTCCACGTTAATTTTTTAAAGCTTTTATTGGAATACAGTTGCTTTACAATGTTGTGTTTCTACTGTACAGCAAAGTGAATCAGCTGTATGTATACATATATCCCCTCTTTTTTGGATTTCCTTCCCATTTATGTCACCACAAAGCATTGAGTAGAGTGGCCTGTGCTATAGTGTAGGTCCTCATTAGTTATCTGTTTTATACATAGTATCAATAGTATATATATGCCAATCCCAATCCCCCAATTCATCCCATCCACCTTTCCTCCTTGGTATCCATATGTTTGTTCTCTATGTCTGTATTTCTGTTTGTAAAAAATTCATATATACCAATTTTTTCAGATTCCTCATATATGAGTTAATATATGATATTTGTTTTTCTCTTACTTACGTCACTCTGTATGACAGTTTCTAGGTTCATCCACGACTCTACAGATTAAACAATTTCATTCCTTTATATGGCTGAGTAAAATTTAATTGTATATATATACCACATCTTCCATATGCATTCCTCTGTTGATGGATATTTAAGTTGTTTCCATGTCCTGGTTATTGAAAATAATGCTGCAATGAACATTGGGGTGCATGTGTCTTTTTGAATTATGGTCTTCTCTGGGTATATGCCCAGGAGGTGTATTGCTGGGTCACATGGTAGTTCTATTTTTAGTGTTTTAAGGAACCTCCATACTGTTCTCCATAGTGGCTGTAGCAATTTACATCCCCACCAACAGTGTAAGATTGTTCCCTTTTCTCCACACCCTCCCCAGCATTTATTGTTTTTAGATTGTGTGATCATGGCCATTCTGGCCAGTGTGAGGTGACACCTCATTGTAGTTTTGATTTGCATTTCTCTAATAATTACTTATGTTGAGCATTTTTTCATGTGTTTGTTGGCCATCTATATTTCTTCTTTAGAAAAATATCTATTTAGGCCTTCTGCCCGTTTTTTGATTGTTTTTCTCTCTCTTTTTTTTTTTTTTTGATATTGAGCTGCATGAGCTGTTTGTATATTTTGGAGATTAGTCCTTTGTCCATTGCTTTGTTTGCAAATATTTTCTCCCATTCGAGTGTTGTCTTTTAATCTTGTATATGGTTTCCTTTGCTATGCAAAACCGTTTAAGTTTAATTAGGTCTCATTTGTTCATTTTTGTTTTTATTCTCATTACTCAAGAAGGTGGGTCAAAAAAGATCTTGTTGCGATTTATGTCAAAGAGTGTTCTGCTTATGTTTTCCTCTAAGAGTTTTATAGTGTCTGGCCTTACATTTAGGTCTTTAATCCATTTTGAATTTATTTTTGCGTATGGTGTTAGAGAGTGTGCTAATTTCATTATTTTACATGTAGCTATCCAGTTTTCCCAGCACCAATTATTGAAAAGGCTCTCTTTACTCCATTGTATGTTCTTGCCTCCTTTGTCATAGATTAGGTAACCATAGGTGTGTGTGTTTATCTCTGGGCTTTCTATCTTGTTCCATTGATCTATATTTCTGTCTTTGTGCCAGTATCATACTGTCTTCATTACTGTAGCACTGTAGTAGAGTCTGAAGTCAGGGAACCTTATTCCTCCAACTCAGTTTTTTTTTTTTTTCCTCAAGATTGCTTTTGCTATTCAAGGTCTTTTGTGTTGCCATACAAATTGTGAAATTTTTTGTTCTAGTTCTGTGAAAAATGCCATTGGTAATTTGATAGGGATTGCATTGAATCTGTAGATTGCTTTGGGTAGTAATCATTTTCACAATATCGATTCTTTCAATCTAAGAACATGGTGTATGTCTCCATCTTTTTGTGTTGTCTCTGATTTCTTTCATCACCATCTTATAATTTTTTGCATAAAGTTTTTTTGACTCCTTAGGTAGGTTTATTCCTAGGTATTTTATTATTTTTTTTGCAATTGTAAATGGGATTGTTTCTTTAATTTCTCTTTCTGATCTTTTGTTGTTAGTATACAGGAGTGCAAAAGATTTTTGAGCATTAATTTTGTATCCTGCAACTTTGCTAAACTCATCGATTAGCTCTAATAGCTTTCTGTTACTACATTTAGTATTTTCTATGTGTAGTATCATGTCATTTGCAAACAGGGACAGTTTTATTTCTTTTCCAATTTGGATTCATTTTTCTTCTCTGATTGCTGTGGCTAGGACTTCCAAAACTATGTTGAATAATAGGGGTGAGTAGTAGTCTACTACCTGTAGTAGTCTCATATGATCTTGTGTATTTCTGCAGTGTCAGTTGTAACTTCTTCTTTGTTTCTAGTTTTACTGATTTGAGTCCTCTCCCTCTTTTTGGTTGAGTCTTGTTAAAGGTATATCAATTTTGTTTTTCATCTCAAGGAACCAGCTTTTAGTTTTATTGATCTTTGCTCTTTTTATTTTTTAAATTTCTGTTCTGATCTTCATGATTTCTTTCCTTCTACTAACTTCAGGTTTGTTTGTTCTTCTTTCTCTAGTTGCTTTAGGTGTAAGATTAAATAATTTATTTGAGATTTTTCTTGTTTTTGAGGTAGGATTGTGTGGCTATAAACTTCCTTCTTAGAACTGCTTTTGCTGCATCCCATAGGTTTTGGGTCATCAAGTTTTCATTGTCATATGTTTCTAGGTATTTTTTGATTTCCTCTTTGATTTCTTCAGTGATCACTTGGTTATTTCATAGCATGTTGTTTGGCTTTCATGTGTTTTTAATTTTTATGATTTTTTTCTTTTAATTGATTTATAACCTTATTGCTTTGTGGTTAGAAAAGATGTTTGATGGGATTTCAATTTTCTTAAATTTACTGAGGCTTGATTTGTGACCCAAGATGTGATCTATCCTGGAAAATGTTCCATGTGCACTTGAGAAAAATGTGTATTCCACTGCTTTTGGATGGAATGTCATATAAATATCAATTAAGTCTATCAAGTGTAATGTGTCATTTAAGGCTATGATTCCTTATTAATTTTTTGTCTGGATGATCTATCCATTGGTGTAAGTGGAAAATTTCCCCATTTATGGGTGTTAGTATTTGCCTTATGTATTGAGGTGCTCCTATGTTAGGTACATAAATATTTACAATTGTTATATCTTCTTCTTGGATTAATCCGTTGATCCTTATGTAGTGTCCTTCCTCGTCTCTGTGACAGTCTTTATTTTAAAGTCTATTTTTTTCTGATATGAGTATTGCTACTCCAGATTTTTTTGATTTCTATTTGCATGGAATACCTTTTTCCATTCCCTCACTTTCAGTCTATATGTGTCCCTAGGTCTGAAGTGGGTCTCTTGTAGACAGTATATACATGGGTCATGTTTTTATATCCATTCAGGAAGTCTGTGTCTTTTGGTTTCTGCATTTAATTCATTTACATTTAAATTAATTATTGCCATGAATATTCCTCTTGCCATTTTCTTAATTATTTGGGGTTTCTTTTTGTAGGTTTTTTTCTTCTCTTTTGTTTTCTGCCTAGAGAAGTTCTTTTATCATTTGTTACCAAGTTGGTCTTGTGGTGCTGAATTCTCTTAACTTTTGCTTGTCTGTAAAGCTTTTGATTTCCCCATCAAATCTGAATGACAACCTTGCTGGGTAGAGTAATCTTGGTTGTAGGTTTTTCCCTTTCATCACTGTAAATATATCATGCCACTCTCTTCTGACTTGCAGAGTTTCTGCTGAAAGATCAGCTGATAACCTTATGGGGATTCCCTTGTATGTTATTTGATGTTTTTCCCTTGCTGTTTATGATAATTTTCTTTGTATTTAATTTTTGTTAACTTGATTAATATGTGTCTCAGCATGTTTCTTTGGATGTATCCTGTTGGGACTCTCTGTGCTTCCTGGACTTGACTGACTATTTCCTTTCCCATGTTAGGGAATTTTTCAACTATAATCTTTTCAAATATTTTCTCAGACCCTTTCTCTTTCTCTTCTTCTTTTGTGACCCCTATAATTAGATTATTGGTGCATTTAATGTTGTCCCAGAGGTCTCTGAGACTGTCCTCAATTCTTTTAATTCTTTTTTTTTTATTCTCCTCTGTGGCAGTTATTTCCACCTTTCTATTTTCCAGGTCACTTATCTGTTCTTCTGCCTCAGTTATTCTGCTACTGATTCCTTCTAGTGTATTTTTAGTTTTAGTTATTGTGTTCATCACTGTTTACTTGTTCTGTAGTTCATCTAAGTCCTTGTCAAACGTTTCTTATATTTTCTCCATTCTATTTCCAAGATTTTGGATCATATTTACTACCATTACTCTGAATTCTTTTTCAGGTAGATTGCCTATTTCTTCTTCCTTTATTTGGTCTTATGGGTTTTTACATTGCTCCTTCATCTGTGACATAATTGTCTCTTGTCTCATTTTGTCTGACTTACTGTGTTTGAAGCCTCTGTTTTTGAAGGCTGTAGGGTTATAGTTCCTCTTTCCTCTGGTGTCTGCCCCCAGTGGGTGAAGTTGGTCCAGTGGCTTGTGTAGGTTTCCTGGTTGAGGGACTGATGCCTGAGTTCTGGGGGGTGGAGCTGGATCTTTTCCCTCTAATGGGCAGGGCCACATCAGGCAGTGTGTTTTTGGTGTCTGTGGGTTTAGTACAACTTTAGCCAGTCTATATGCTCATGAGTGGTTTTGTGTTCCTTTGTTGCTTGTTATTTTGTGTGGGGCCTTTTGCACTGGAGCCTGCAGGCAGTTGGGTGGAGCTGGGTCTTGTAGTTGAGATTGAGATCTCTGGGAGAGTTGTCACTAATTGATATTCCCTGTGGCCAGGAATTCTCTGACATTCCAGCATTCTGGACTCAGAGCTCCCACTCCAGGGTCTCTGGCCCAACCCCTGGTCTGGGAACTAAGACCACACAAGCCACACATGTTGGTAGAAAAGGGGAAAAAAAGAAAAGAAAAATGAAAAATATAAAGAAGGGCCAGAAGAACACAAATGAAAGCAAACAAACAAAACCCAAGACAAATAGCAAAGACAAAACAAATAGCTAAATCAACGATTAAAAACAAACAAACAGACAAACAAAACCCCAGACAAATGGTAGAAGCAAAACTAAACAAACAAAAACAAAAAATCAAACCCAAACACATACAAAATAAGAAACAAAAACAAAAACAGAGAAAACAAAAAACAAGAGACCAACCAGGCAAATAAAAGAATCCTGAAACAAAATGAAACAATTAAAAAACAAAACTCACAAAAATAAAAAATAATAAAAGAAACAAAAACAGAATGCAAACTGAAGGAAAAAAATGAACAAAACAAAACAAACACAAAAGTGATAGAAAAAAGATGATAAAAAGATAAGAACAAATAGAACAAAGGAAAAAGAGATAAAAACAAAGTAGAACAAAAGAAAGGAAAAAAACTAAGGAAAAAACACAGAACAACAAAAAAGTAACATAGAAATAGAAATATAAAAATTTTTTTTAATTAAAAAGAACTAAATAAATATAAAAACAAATAAAAATCCCCACAACAAAAGAAATCATAAAAAAATAGTAATAATTATATTTTCCTGGGTCTCTGCTGTCAGTGTCCTTACTCCCACTGTTAGTCACAGCCAAACTCTGCCTCCCCAGAATGCCCTCCAAAACCTCTAGGTTGGTCTCTGGTCCCCCTGTGGGCACTGTGGAGGAAGCTCAGACTCTGAGCTGGCCAAAATCCAACATGTTCTAGTCCCCAAAGTCCATGGCTGCTAGGGCTAGAGTGGTTTCAGTTGTGGGAACACTCATTGTCCATTCAGATATTCCATAGATGCAGGGTTTACCAAGCTGATTGCAGTGATTTAATCTGCAGTTTGTGTAGCTGCACAGAAAGATTTTTGTTCCTTTTCCTTAGTCACCATATCCCTGGGGCTCATCTGTGGTTTTAGTCCCACCTCTTCCTGTTGGCCACTCACAGCAGTCTGCTCCTGAGGCTGCCGTGGAGCACTTGAGCCTTCCCTGATGATGACAGGGTGCTCAGGTGGCACAACTGACTGGGTCATGGGAAAGCCAGTGGCCACAGGTGTGAGAGATCCAGCACTAATGGGAGCCTTTCCTAGTGCCTGGAGCCCAGTGCAAGAAGGTCAGCCCTGGTGGGGGCTTTTATTAGTGTCTGGTGGCAGGCGTGAGAAGGCCAGCCCTGGTGGGGTCTTTTTCTAGTGGCTGGCAGGGAAGGGGGCTGACACGTGGGGAGAAAGAGGTTTCAATGGTGGCTCCACCCACTGCACATTACTCAACCCTGTCACCTTGCTTCTGTGTCAGTCTCAGTTTCCTGCACAAGCATTCCCAGTTGGGGATTACCTCCCTCCATCCCCTCAGCCTGTCTCCTCACAGACAATAGCAGTCTTCCCCCTGGGATTGCTCTCCAATCCCCACATTCCAGCTCTCAGACCCCTGTGCACCAGCAGACACACGTCCTGGTATGCACCATGCAGGGCTGTGGTACAGACCATCTATGTAGGTCTCTCTCTGTCCTGTCTGCCACAGACTGGCCGTTTCACCCTCCTCTGACAGCCTCAGCTGCTCCCCTTCTGTCCTAACTAATTTCCCCATTGGTGAGGGGGCTTCCCCAGATGTGTGAACGTCTCCTCTGCCTCAGCTCCCTCCCAGGGAGGCATATCCCATCCTGCTTCCTCTCTTCTTCTTTTTCCCTTCTTTCTTTCACCCTACCTGGTTATGCAGGGATCTCCCCTGTCTTTTTTTTTTTTAACATCTTTATTGGAGTATAATTGCTTTACAATGGTGTGTTAGTTTCTGCTTTATAACAAAGTAAATCAGTCATACATAAACATATGTTCCCATATGTCTTCCCTGTTGCATCTCCCTCTTCCCACCCTCCCTATCCCACCCCTCCAGGCTGTCACAAAGCACCGAGTCAATATCCCTGTGCCATGCGGCTGCTTCCCAATAGCTATCTACCTTACTACGTTTGTTAGTGTGTATATGCCCATGACTCTCTCGCCGTCACAGCTCACCCTTCCCCCTCCCCATAACCTCAAGTCCGTTCTCTAGGAGGTCTGCGTCTTTATTCCTGCCTTACCCCTAGGTTCTTCATGACATTTTTTTTCTTAAATTCCATATATATGTGTTAGCATACGGTATTTGTCTTTTTCTTTCTGACTTACTTCACTCTGTATGACAGACTCTAGGTCTATCCACCTCATTACAAATAGCTCAATTTCATTTCTTTTTATGGCTGAGTAATATTCCATTGTATATATGTGCCACATCTTCTTTATCCATTCATCCGATGACGGGCACTTAGGTTGTTTCCATCTCCGGGCTATTGTAAATAGAGCTGCAATGAACATTTTGGTACATGACTCTTTTTGAATTTTGGTTTTCTCAGGGTATATGCCCAGTAGTGGGATTGCTGGGTCATATGGTAGTTCTATTTGTAGTTTTTTAAGGAACCTCCATACTGTTCTCCATAGTGGCTGAACCAATTCACATTCCCACCAGCAGTGCAAGAGTGTTCCCTTTTCTCCACACCCTCTCCAGCATTTATTGTTTCTAGATTTTTTGATGATGGCCATTCTGACTGGTGTGAGATGATATCTCATTGTAGTTTTGATTTGCATTTCTCTAATGATTAATGATGTTGAGCATTCTTTCATGTGTTTGTTGGCAGTCTGTATATCTTCTTTGGAGAAATGTCTATTTAGGTCTTCTGCCCATTTTTGGATTGGGTTGTTTGTTTTCTTGTTATTGAGCTGCATGAGCTGCTTGTAAATTTTGGAGATTAATCCTTTGTCGGTTGCTTCATTTGCAAATATTTTCTCCCATTCTGAGGGTTGTCTTTTGGTCCTGTTTATGGTTTCCTTGGCTGTGCAAAAGCTTTGAAGTTTCATTAGGTCCCATTTGTTTATTTTTGTTTTTATTTCCATTACTCTAGGAGGTGAGTCAGAAAGGATCTTGCTGTGATTTATGTCATAGAGTGTTCTGCCTATGTTTTCCTCTAAGAGTTTGATAGTTTCTGGCCTTACATTTAGGTCTTTAATCCATTTTGAGCTTATTTTTGTGTATGGTGTTAGGGAGTGATCTAATCTCATACTTACATGTACCTGTCCAGTTTTCCCAGCACCACTTATTGAAGAGGCTGTCCTTTCTCCATTGTACATTACTGCCACCTTTATCAAAGATAAGTGTCCATATGTGCATGGGTTTATCTCTGGGCTTTCTATCCTGTTCCATTGATCTATCTTTCTGTTTTTGTGCCAGTACCATACCGTCTTGATAACTGTAGCTTTGTAGTATAGTCTGAAGTCAGGGAGCCTGATTCCTCCAGTTCCTTCTTTCGTTCTCAAGATTGCTTTGGCTATTCGGAGACTTTTGTGTTTCCATACAAATTGTGAAATTTTTTGTTCTAGTTCTGTGAAAAATGCCAGTGGTAGTTTGATAGGGATTGCATTGAATCTATAGATTGCTTTGGGTAGTAGAGTCATTTTCACAATGTTGATTCTTCCAATCCAAGAACATGGTATATCTCTCCATCTATCTGTATCATCTTTAATTTCTTTCATCAGTGTCTTATAATTTTCTGCATACAGGTCTTTTGTCTCCTTAGGTAGGTTTATTCCTAGATATTTTATTCTTTTTGTTGCAATGGTAAATGGGAGTGTTTTCTTGATTTCACTTTCAGATTTTTCATCATTAGTATATAGGAATGCCAGGGATTTCTGTGTATTAATTTTGTATCCTGCCACTTTACCAAATTCATTGATTAGCTCTAGTAGTTTTCTGGTAGCATCTTTAGGGTTCTCTAGGTATAGTATCATGTCATTTGCAAACAGTGACAGCTTTACTTCTTCTTTTTCGATTTGCATTCCTTTTATTTCCTTTTCTTCTCTGATTGCTGTGGCTAAAACTTCCAAAACTATGTTGAATAAGAGTGGTGAGAGTGGGCACCCTTGTCTTGTTCCTGATCTTAGTGGAAATGCTTTCAGTTTTTCACCATTGAGGATGATGTTTGCTGTGGGCTTGTCGTATATGGCCTTTATTATATTGAGGAAAGTTCCCTCTATGCCTACGTTCTGCAGGGTTTTTATCATAAATGGGTGTTGAATTTTGTCAAAACCTTTCTCTGCATCTATTGAGATGATCATATGGTTTTTCTCCTTCAATTTGTTAATATGGTTTATCACATTGATTGATTTGCGTATATTGAAGAATCCTTGCATTCCTGGAATAAACCCCACTTGATCATGGTGTATGATCCTTTTAATGTGCTGTTGGATTCTGTTTGCTAGTATTTTGTTGAGGATTTTTGCATCTATGTTCATCAGTGATATTGGCCTGTAGTTTTCTTTCTTTGTGACATCCTTGTCTGGTTTTGGTATCAAGGTGATGGTGGCCTTGTAGAAGGAGTTTGGGAGTGGTCCTCCCTCTGCTATATTTTGGAAGAGTTTGAGAAGGATAGGTGTTAGCTCTTCTCTAAATGTTTGATAGAATTCGCCTGTGAAGCCATCTGGTCCTGGGCTTTTCTTTGTTGGAAGGTTTTTAATCACAGTTTCAATTTCAGTGCTTGTGATTGGTCTGTTCATATTTTCTATTTCTTCCTGATTCTGTCTTGGCAGGTTGTGCATTTCTAAGAATTTGTCCATTTCTTCCAGATTGTCCATTTTATTGGCATAGAGTTGCTTGTAGTAATCTCTCATGATCTCTTTTATCTCTGCAGTGTCAGTTGTTACCTCTCCTTTTTCATTTCTAATTCTATTGATTTGAGTCTTCTCCCTTTTTTTCTTGATGAGTCTGGCTAGTGGTTTATCTATTTTGTTTATCTTCTCAAAGAACCAGCTTTTAGTTTTATTGATCTTTGCTATTGTTTCCTTCATTTCTTTTTCATTTATTTCTGATCTGATTTTTATGATTTCTTTCCTTCTGCTAGCTTTGGGGTTTTTTTGTTCTTCTTTCTCTAATTGCTTGAGGTGCAAGGTTAGGTTGTTTATTCGAGATGTTTCCTGCTTCTTAAGGTGGGCTTGTATTGCTATAAACTTCCCCCTTAGAACTGCTTTTGCTGCATCCCACAGGTTTTGGGTCGTTGTGTCTGCATTGTCATTTGTTTCTAGGTATTTTTTGATTTCCTCTTTGATTTCTTCAGTGATGTCTTCATTATTAAGTAGTGTATTGTTTAGCCTCCATGTGTTTGTATATTTTACAGATCTTTTCCTGTAATTGATATCTAATCTCATGGCGTTGTGGTCAGAAAAGATACTTGATACAATTTCAATTTTCTTAAATTTACCAAGGCTTGATTTGTGACCTAAGATATGATCTATTCTGGAGAATGTTCCATGAGCACTTGAGAAAAATGTGTATTCTGTTGTTTTTGGATGGAGTGTCCTATAAATATCAATTAAGTCCATCTTGTTTAATGTATCATTTAAAGCTTGTGTTTCCTTATTTATTTTCATTTTGGATGATCTGTCCATGGGTGAAAGTGGGGTGTTTAAGTCCCCTACTATGAATGTGTTACTGTCGATTTCCCCTTTTATGGCTGTTAGTATTTGCCTTATGTATTGAGGTGCTCCTATGTTGGGTGCATAAATATTTACAATTGTTATATCATTTTCTTGGATCGATCCCTTGATCATTATGTAGTGTCCTTCTTTGTCTCTTTTAATAGTCCTTATTTTAAAGTCTATTTTGTCTGATATGAGAATTGCTACTCCAGCTTTCTTTTGGCTTCCATTTGCATGGAATATCTTTTTCCATCCCCTTACTTTCAGTCTGTATGTGTCTCTAGGTCTGAAGTAGGTCTCTTGTAGACAGCATATATAAGGGTCTTGTTTTTGTATCCATTCAGCTAATCTGTGTCTTTTGGTGGGAGCATTTAGTCCATTTACATTTAAGGTAATTATCGATATGTATGTTCCTATTCCCATTTTCTAAATTGTTTTGGGTTCGTTATTATAGGTCTTTTCCTTCTCTTGTGTTTCTTGCCTAGAAAAGATCCTTTACCATTTTTTGTAAAGCTGGTTTGGTGGTGCTGAACTCTCTCAGCTTTTGCTTGTCTGTAAAGGTTTTAATTTCTCCATCAAATCTGAATGAGATCCTTGCTGGGTAGAGTAGTCTTGGCTGCATGTTTTTCTCCTTCATCACTTTCAGTATGTCCTGCCACTCCCTTCTGGCTTGTAGGGTTTCTGCTGAGAGATCAGCTGTTAACCTTATGGGGATTCCCTTATGTGTTATTTGTTGTTTTTCCCTTGCTGCTTTTAATATGCTTTCTTTGTATTTAATTTTTGACAGTTTGATTAATATGTGTCTTGGCGTATTTCTCCTTGTATTTATCTTGTATGGGACTCTCTGTGCTTCCTGGACTTGATTAACTATTTCCTTTCCCATGTTAGGGAAGTTTTCAACTATAATCTCTTCAAATATTTTCTCAGTCCCTTTCTTTTTCTCTTCTTCTTCTGGAACCCCTATAATTCGAATGTTGGTGCGTTTAATGTTGTCCCAGAGGTCTCTGAGACTGTCCTCAGTTCTTTTCATTCTTTTTTCTTTATTCTGCTCTGCAGTAGTTATTTCCACTATTTTATCTTCCAGGTCACTTATCCGTTCTTCTGCCTCAGTTATTCTGCTATTGATCCCATCTAGAGTACTTTTAATTTCATTTATTGTGTTGTTCATCGTTGCTTGTTTCATCTTTAGTTCTTCTAGGTCCTTGTTAACTGATTCTTGCATTTTGTCCAATCTATTGTCCATTCTATCTCCAAGATTTCGGATCAACCTTACTATCATTATTCTGAATTCTCTTTCAGGTAGACTGCCTATTTCCTCTTCATTTGTTAGGTCTGGTGCATTTTTATCTTGCTCCTTTATCTGCTGTGTGTTTTTCTGTCTTCTCATTTTGCTTATCTTACTGTGTTTGGGGTCTCCTTTTTGCAGGCTGCAGGTTCGTAGTTCCTCCTGTTTTTGATGTCTGTCTCCAGTGGCTAAGGTTGGTTCAGTGGGTTGTGTAGGCTTCCTGGTGGAGGGGACTAGTGCCTGTGTTGTGGTGGATGAGGCTGGATCTTGTCTCTCTAGTGGGCAGGTTCACGTCTGGTGGTGTGTTTTGGGGTGTCTGTGGCCTTATTATGATTTTAGGCAGCCTCTCTGCTAATGGGTGGGGTTGTGTTCCTGTTTTGCTAGTTGTTTGGCATAGGTTTTCCAGCACTGTGGCTTGCTGGTCGTTGAGTGAAGCTGGGTGCTGATGTTAAGATGGAGGTCTCTGGGAGATTTTCGCCATTTGATATTATGTGGAGCTGGGAGGTCTCTTGTTGATCAGTGTCCTGAAGTTGGCTTTCCTACCTCAGAGGCAGAGCCCTGCCTCCTGGCTGGAGCACCAAAAGCTTTCCATCCACACGGCTCAGGATAAAAGGGAGAAAAAGTAGAGGGAATTAGTAGAAGTATGAGGAAAGAAAGAAGGAAAGGAGGGTAGGAAGGAAGGAAGGAAGAAAGAAAGAAGCAAAGAAGGAAAGAAGGCAAGAAGGAAAGAAAGGAGGGAGGGAGGGAGAGAGGAAGGAAGGAAGGAGGGAAAGAAGGAAAAAAGACAGAAAGAAAGAAGATACAGTAAAAATAAAATAAAGTATAATAAAGTTATTGAATTAAAAAATTCTTATTTAGAAAAAAAAAAAAAAAGGGACGGAAAGAACCTTAGGACAAATGTTGGAAGCAAAGCTATACAGACAAAATCTTACACAGAAGCATACACATACACCCTCACTAAAAGAGGTAAATGGGGAAAAATCCTAAATCTTGCTGTCAGAGACCACCTCCTCAATTTGGGATGATTCGTTGTCTAAAGGAGGGAAGGAAGGACGGAAAGAAAGAAAGAAAGAACGAAGGTAAAGTATAATATTGTTATTAAAATTAATTATTAAGAAAAAAAAATTAAAAAAAAAACATGGACGGATAGAACCCTAGGACAAATGGTGGAAGCAAGACTATACAGACAAGATCTCACACAGAAGCATACACATACACATTCACAAAAAGAGGAAAGGGGAAAAAATCATAGATCTTGCTCCTAAAGTCCACTTCCTTAATTTGGCATGATTGGTTGTCTATTCAGGTATTCCATAGATGCAGGTACATCAAGTTGATTGTGGAGCTTTAATCCGTTGCTCCTGAGGCTGCTGGGAGAGATTTCCCTTTCTCTTCTTTGTTCTCACAGCTCTCAGGGCTCAGCTTTGGATTTGGCCCTGCCACTGCGTGTAGATCGCTGGAGGGCGTCTGTTTTTTGCTCAGACAGGATGGGGTTAAAAGAGCCGCTGATTGGGGGCTCTGGCGCACTCAGGCCGGCGGGGACGGAGGGGCACAGAGTGCGGGGCGGGCCTGTGGTGGCAAAGGCCGGCGTGACTTTGCACCAGCCTGAGGCGCGCTGTGCGCTGTCCCGGGGAAGTTGTCCCTGGATCCCGGGAACCTGGCAGTGGCGGGCTGCACAGGCTCCGCGGAAGAGGGGTGTGGAGAGTGACCTGTGCTCGCACACAGGCCCCTCGGTGGCGGCAGCAGCAGCCTTAACGTCTCCCGCCCGCCTCTGGGGTCCGCGCTTTTAGCCGCGGCTCGCGCCCGTCTCTGGATTCCGCGCTTTCAGCCGCGGCTCGTGCCCGTCTCTGGATTCCGCGCTTTCAGCCGCGGCTCGCGCCCGTCTCTGGGGTCCGCGCTTTCAGCCGCGGCTCGCGCCCGTCTCTGGGGTTCGCGCTTTTAGCCGCGGCTCGCGCCCGTCTCTGGAGTTCCTTTAAGCAGCGTTCTTAAACCCCTCTCCTCACGCCCCAGGAAACAAAGAGGGAAGGAAAAGTCTCCTGCCTCTTCGGCAGGTGCAGGCTTTTCCCCGGACTCCCTCCCGGCTAGCTGTGGTGCACTAACCCCTTCAGGCTATGTTCAAGCCGCCAACCCCAGTCCTCTCCCTGCGCTCCGGCCTCAGCTCGCAGCCCCGCCCGCCCCAGCGGGTGAGCAGACAAGCCTCTCGGGCTGGTGAGTGCCGGTCGGCACCGATCCTCTGTGCGGGAATCTCTCCGCTTTGCCCTCCGCACCCGTTGCTGCGCTCTCCTCCGCAGCTTCGAAGCTCCCCCCTCCGCCTCCCGCAGTCTCCGCCCGCGAAGGGGCTTCCTAGTGTGTGGAAACTTTTCCTCCTTCACAGCTCCCTCCCACTGGTGCAGGTGCCGTCCCTATTCTTTTGTCTCTGTTTTTCCTTTTGCCCTACCCAGGTATGTGGGGAGTTTCTTGCCTTTTGGGAGGTCTGAGGTCTTCTGCCAGCGTTCAGTAGGTGTTCTGTAGGAGTTGTTCCACGTGTAGATGTATTTCTGGTGTATCTGTGGGGAGGAAGGTGATCTCCGCGTCTTACTCTTCCGCCATCTTCCGCCTTCTCCCTCTCCTGTCTTTTCCAGTGTCCAAGGTCTTCTGTTAGTGTTCAGCCAGTGTTCTGTGAGAATTGTTCCATCTGTAGATGTATTCCTGATGCATTTGTGGAGAGAGATGAACTCCATGTCCCCCTACTCCTCTGCCATCATGGTTTCCTCCCCATTCTGCTTTATTTAGAGATAAATATTGTGCCCACTGTTCTCAATGACCTTCGCAAACTTTTCCTCCCAAACAATTATAATGATTATGCTTGGGTTTTGTGTTTTGGAGATATTCATTGCTGTACATGAAAGAATGTTGTCATTTTAGGTTGATAAAATCATCATAAATAAGCATATCATTTTAGATTACTTGTTCAGGGTTTTGAAGTAACTAAGACAATAATAGTGTAAGATTTTTAATATATTAATCTATTATGTATTTTTTGAATTATAAAAAGACACATTGTCTAATAAAATAAAAAATAAAATCAAAATAACAGGAATAGGACAGAAACACAATATGTTCTACATGTTACAGAAATATGGTGTGCAAGAGGCATCTGTACCATTTAGTGATGTAGAAAAATAAAAAGAGAATATATTTTATTTTTCTAACACTGTGGCTCAGGGTCAAACCCCAATAAATAATGACACAAAGTAAACTAAAGCAAGTGTCATAACATCACAATTGGATGTAAAATTATACAAAGATTGGATGACTGTGGCTAAATCTACAGAGACGTGAAAAGAGAAAATGCAGTTCATGGTACATGTACAGATACCATATTACACATGTAAGTTGCTGCTCATGCAGATAAAGAAACATTATTCATAAGTTCACAAAGGCCATTTGAAATATAGAATTAGTCAAAATGCAAGACTACATGTAGCAGGCATGCAGTGATGCAGATATATATGTGAAGATGTGCTTTGGAAATAGAATTCTCAACTGGCTTACCCAGTTCAGAATATATTTTTAAGTGGATGAAAATGTTGACTTGTTAAATTGAAATATAGTTGATGTACAGTATTATGTTAGTTTTAGGTGTATTATATAATTATTTGACATTTGCATCAATATGAAATGACCGCCATGATAAGTCTAGTAACCATTGGTCCTCATCAAAGCTATTACAATAATATTGAGCATATTTCTTATGGTGTATATTACATCCCCATGACATTTATTATATGATTGACAGATTGTACCTCTTAATCCCTTTCACCTATTTTGCTCACTCCCCCACAACTTTTTTCCTGGCAACTAACTACATGTTTGTTCTCTGTATCTATGAGTCTGTTTGGTTTTCCTCTTTAGATTTCACATATAAGTGAGATCATACAGTATTTGTCTTTCTCTGTCTGACTTACTTCATTTAGCATAATACTTTCTAAATCCATCCATGTTGTCCCAAATGGCAAGATTTCATTTTTCTTATGGCTGAGTAATATTTCATTATATATATATATATACATATATATATATATATATGTATATATATGTGTGTGTACCACTTCTCCTTTATCCATTCATCTGTTGATGGACACTTTGGTTGCTTCCATATCTTGGCTATTGTAATTAATGCTTCACTGAACATTGGGGTGCATATATCATTTCAAATTTTTGATTTCATCTAGTAAATATCCAGAAGTGAAATTATTGGATCATATGGCAGTTCTATCATTAATTTTTTGTGGAATCTCAATATTTTTATTTCACAGTAGATATACCAATTTACAAAGCCACCAATAGTTCAAGAGGGTTTCTTTCCTCCACGGTGTGCCAACACTTGTTATCTGTTGTATTTTGCTGATAGTCATTCTGACAAGTGTGAGGTGGTATCTCATCATGGTTTTGATTTGTATTTCTCTGATGATTTATGATGTTGAGCAAATTTTCATGTGTCTTTTGGCCATCTTTGAAGGAGTGTCTATTAAGGCCTTCTGCTCACTTATTGAGTTGTTTTTGTTTTTTCTTTATTTTCAGTTGCATGAGTTTTTTGTAAATTCTGAATATTAAACCCATATCAGATATATCATTTGTAAATATCTTCTCCCATTTAGTAGGAGAATTTGCCTTTTATTTTGTTGATTGTTTCCATCACAAAATAAAAGTTTTTTAGTTTGATTTAGTTCCATTTGCTTATTTTTCCTTTTGTTGCTACTGCCTGAAGAGGCATATCAAAAAAAATATTGCTAAGACTGATGTCAAAGGGCATACTGCCTATGTTTTCTTCTAGATTTACAGATTCAGGTCTCACATCTAAGTCTCATGTTTTAGTCTCACATTTAAGAATATGGTGTCAGAAATTAGTCCCATTTGATTCTTTTGCATGTACATGTCCAATTTTCCTAACACAATTTATTGAAGAAGCTATCTCTTCCCAACTGCATATTTCTGCCTCCTTTGTCATAGATTAATTGACCATATAAGCATGGGTTTATTTCTGGGCTGTCTATTTTGTTCCTTTCATCTATGTGTCTGTTTTTGTGCCAGTACCACACAAATTTTTTTTGATGACTGAGTTGTAGAATAGTTTGAAATCAGGGAATGTGATGCTTCCAACTTTGTTTTCTTTCCCAAGATTTTTTTGCTACTCAAAGTCTTTTGTGATTCCATACAAATTTTAGAGTTATCTGTTCTGGTTCTGTGAAAGATGCCTTGCTATTTTGATAAGGATTTCTGTATACTACCTTGTACAGTATGGTCATTTAAACAATATTCATTTTTCAAATCCAGGAACATGGGTTATCTTTCCATTTGTTTGTGTCATTTCATTTCCAATTTCTTTCATTATTGAAATACATTCTCAAGTACAAGTCTTCTAACATCTTGGTTAGATTGTTTCCTAGCTATTTTATTCTTTTTGATGCAGTTGTAAATGAGATAGTTTTCTTAATTTCTCTTTCTGATTGTTTGCTCTTAGTGTATAAAAATGCAACCAATTTCTTTATATTTATTTTGTATCTTGCAACATTGCTAAATTCATTTATTAGTTAGAATAGTATTTTGGTAGCATCTTTAAGGTTTTCTATATATAGTATCATGTAATCATGTAACTATTTGCTTTTCCTTTGTTGCTTGTAAGATTCTCTTCTTTTATTTTACCACTTAAATTGTAAGGGGTCTTGGTGTGGATCCCTTTGAGTCCATTTTGTTTGGGACTCTTCATGCTTCCTGGAGATTAATGTCTGCTTTCTCTCTCAGGTTAGGGAAATTTTCAGCTATTATCTCCTCAGATAAGTTCTCTGCTCCATTTTCTCCCTCTTTTCCTTCTAAGATCCTTATTATGTGAATGTTAGTACACTTACATTGTCTCAGAGGTCTCAAAGGATCCTCATTAAAAAAAAAAAAGCTTTTTCTTTTACCTTGCTTGAAAGAAAAATTTCCACAACTCTCTTTTCCTGTTTATTGATCTGTTCCTCTGAATCTTTTAATCTACTTTTAATTCCTTTTAGTGTCTTTTAAATATTTTAGTTATTATATTTTCAGCCCTCTTTGGTTCTTTATATTTTCTAACTCTTCTTTAAACTTCTCACTCTGTTCATACATTCTTCTCCCAAGTTTGATGAGCATCTTTATGATCATTACCTTGAACTCTTCATCCAATAGATTGCTTATCTCTAGTTTGCTTAGTTCTTCTACTGGAGTTTTATCTTTTTCTTGCATTTTGAATATACTCCTCTGACTCCTCATTTTGCCTAATTCCTTGTTTTTATGTCTATGTATTATGTAGGTTTGTTATGCTTCCTAATCTTGGGAGAATGGCCTTACATCTATAGGGTCCAGCAGCATAATCTCTTTGGTCACTAGAACTATGGGCACCCCCTATGTGGGCTGTGTGGGCCTCTTGTGTTGGGGCCAACTACTGTGCCTGAGCTGGTAAGCAGAGATAGCGTCTGGCCTTGTTGCCTGGCAGGTCTTTCCTCATGTAGGGGCTGCCAGCTTTCTAGTGGTGGGTCTGGGCAACAGGGAAGCTGGCTTTATGTCCTGACAAATCTCAGAGCTGGTGTTGGCCCACTGTGTTTGGGGCTAATCCCCACATGGCTGGCTGCTTAGCCTGGAGAGTCCTGGGTCTGGTACTGCTGGGCTGTTTGGAGGTAAGTCCCAGGTACTAATAGGCTAGAGGGAGGAGCATAAAATGGTTCTTGCCAACACTAGTGTTCTCCTGGTAAAATAAGCTGCAAAAAATGGCCACTGCCAGCATCTATATCCCCAGGAGAAGTTCCAGTTGCCTCCTGCCTCTCAGGGATTTTCTCAAAAATCAGCAAATGGAATTGACCTGGGCTCCTTTCAAATTATTGTCCCTGCATTGGGAGTCAGAGTACATGAAATTTTGTTTAGCCCTTTAAGAGAGGAGTCTCTGTTTTCTACAGCCCTCTCACTCTCCTGTACAAAAGCCCTGCTGGCTTTCAAAGGTAGATTTTCTGGGGGCTCGTCTTCCTGGCACATAACCCCCAGGATTGAGAGCTCAATGTGGGGCTTGTATCCCTTGCTCCTCACAGAGAACCTCTACGTTTGTGGTTATTCTCCCATTTGTAGTTCACCTACCCAAGGGTGTAGGTCTTGACTATACTACTTCTCCACCCCTCCTACGCATCTCATCATGGTTACTTCTTTATATCTTTTGTTTGGAAAATATTTTCTGCTAGTTTTCAGATCATTCTCATCAATAGTTTCTTTGTAAATAATTGTAATTTTGGTGTACCCATGAGAGAAGGTGAGTTCAGGGTCTTCCTACTTTGCCATCTTGACCACCTCCTTGAAATGTTCTGTGTGTCTTTCTTTGTCTCTTATTACAATCCTTGTTTTAAAGTATAGATTGTCTGATATAAGTATTGCTACCCCAGCTTACCTTTCATTTCCATTTGCATGGGATATCTTTTCCATCCCTTCACTTTCTACCTGTGTGTCTTTAAATCTGAATATTTCTCTTGTAATAATCATATATATGGGTGAGAACGTTATTAACTTTTGAGTATCTACATAAGGAGGTCATTAACTCTACTAAAAGTTAGTAATAAGCCCTAATACTGATAAGGAATCCACAGCAAGGGAGTACTTTGCCTATTTTTCCTGAAACATCACTAGGAGAAATCACAAGGAAGTATGGTTTTGAACATTGCCTCCTCACAATTTGCCCTCTAAAAATAATTTAATAATCCAATTCTGAAAGGACTGAACAAATTGGCTTCCCAACAGTAAAGGGTACTTCATTTATTGTACATTGTGCCTCAAAAACAAACCTGGTGCATTTATTTAGTTAGACCCAAGTATTTTCCACTGCATGTAGAAAATTAAGAAATAAATTGTACATTTCAAGCAGCATGAGTTTTTCTTTTACCCTCACCTTGGGTTAATGTGCCCAATTTGTGTCTTGGAATCTATTATCATTTATCTTTCTCAGATTTTAGTTTTAACTACAGAGTTATTGAAGATCATGCAAAAGAAATAAGGAAAATTACTTTTATCCTTGTTTTCTTGAATGATCTCTTGTCTTTAAGATTCATCTGAGGTTTTTCTAGTTGCTTGATGACTTCAAAATATCCTGACATAGAGAAAAAGTATATGCTCTAATAACAGAAAAAAATTATGTGAAAAATTCATTCAGGGAATTATTAAGACAGGGTAAATTCCTACAAAAGCTTTGTTGTATGTAGTGTACCCACTATGACACTTAAAAGTTTTTCCATCTTTTCCTTACAAAGCTCATGTTGCTTACTTCTTTAGATGGTTTTGCAAATAGTGTAGCTATTAAATGATTTATAGTTCCTGCAGGGAGTAAGTAAAGAAAGTCAATATGACACAGTACTGAATTGAATCTAATCAATCAGATAAGCAAGATCAGGAAAAATCCCAAGAAAGTTAAAATAAAGGTGACAAAAGTGAAGGGAAAGTAAAGTTTGGGTTGTGCATAAATTCTGTACTCAATGTAGGATGCTGTATGGCAAATATTGAGAGCTCTGAATGCTTGAAAGATGAAGAAGAAGAAAAAAAGAGAAAATGTAGAAAGTAAATAGACATATATTGAAGACAATTTTGTTTTTAAAAGTTTTTATACCAAAGACAACTCTTGAGTACAATTGCTGTCTTACATTGGTTATCTGGTAGAGAGATGTTGCTACAAAAACAGGGACCAGAGTTAGAATTCTCCCCAACACCCTTCTTCTCTTTGTCTTTCATTTTTAAAGAAATAAAAGGGGAAATTTTAAGAAAAGGTTTAGTAGAAAATAATATTATTAAAGTATCAAAATGCAAAACCAGTAGGAGAAGCTTACAGAATTAGATCCCTTCCTTCTCTGAGTCCAGATAGCACTTTTAGTCTAGAACAGGATAATAAAACTTGTTTATCCAATAGAGTATGAGTTTTTCAAGGACAAGGACCATCATTATGCTTCTGCTTTCTAAAATATACCTATGTCTATGTATATGCTCAATAGACACTGTTGATTATGTTTGTTAACTCCATAAACAGAGAAAAGAGGAGTCTAACAAGGGTTTACAATTTTAGAGATGAACTTGGATGATAAATTCATATGGGATAAATAGTCTGGCAAATAACCTAACCCAAACTAGAGATAGCCCCAATTGCTGCTACTAAAATCCTGAAGACCAGTTGGTGTAGTTTCATAATCTCTGGGCAGGGAAGGCATAATTCATGAATGACTGGGTTTGGAAGAGTGTTGGGAATAGCCTGAAATAAAATTCATGTACTCTTGTGAAGGATTTAGAGTAATATAAAGCTATTTTAGACTTCTTACTCTTTCACAGCATAAAATATTTTCAAATAATCAATAGGATAGACTGAGTAAATGAGCATGTCCTTTTATAGCACTTATCACACATTATTGTGATTCTTTGATGGTGTTTATAAGCTTATCTTCCTCACTGGAATGTACACTTCTGTAGTATAACTAAGATATTCTAATTCATCCTACAGTCCCTACAATGGCCTATTGGTAGAGATACTCAGTAAATCCTTATTGAATGTACAACTCAAACAAGTAAAAATATCCTGTTGGTGTTTAAGTTGTACCACAAAATTTTCCCAGGTTATTTCCAACGTTTTAACCATTATTATCCTATACAAACAGTAATAAACTCTAACTTCTGTACTCAATGAACCTATTTAAATCCTTTCTTTAGGGAAAGTATTTGTTGATACAGATTTTATATATATATATATATATATATATATATATATATATATATATACACATATATATATGATCTGTACTGATACTTTTCTTTATCATGGCTAAACCAGAACAGTGATGAAAATTTACATTTGGTACTAATATTCTAAAATGACCTTTTTTTTCCTATAAGATGACCCATAAATTGGTGTCACATATTGGTTTATGTACCTCCTATGAAAAAATAATTAATAAACTTTTATTTTGGAATAACTTTAGATTTATATGCAGGTTGAAAATATAATACAGATGACATAAAATTTTATGCAGAAAATCCCAGAGAATAATAATATAAAACCCTCCTAGAACTAATAAGTGAGGTTTGTAAGGTTGTAGGATACAGGGTCAACACAGAAAATGTAATTGTATATTTGTACATACAAATGATGGACAATTGGAAAACAAGATTTAAAACCACAACATCATTTACAATAGCTCCAAAAAATGAAATACTTATACATGAATCTAAAAAAATATACACAGGATCTGTATGCTGAACACTAATATGTTGATAAAAGATGTCAAAGATGACTTAAGTAAATGGAGAGACTTACAAAGATCATGGTTTGCAAGACGCAACATAGTAAATATATCAGTTCTTCTCAAAGTGATCTATGAGTCTGATATAATGTCAGCCCAAATCCCAGCTAGAGCTTTATAGATATACACAAGCTGATTCTAAAATTTATATGAAAGGGTAAAGAAACAACAACAGGTAAAGTAATTTGGAAAAAAGAACAGTGTTGGGAGAACTACACTACTAGAATTTAAAATTTAATATAAATTTACACTAATAATGTGATATTGCCAAATATAGACATATATATATATATATATATATTTCAATGGAACAGAATACAATCCAGCAATAGACCCATGCAAATATGATCATTTTATCTTGACAAAAATTGCAAAGCAATTCAAGGGAAAAATGAAGTCTTTTTTTTTTTAACAAATGGTGTTCATAAACTGTATGTAAACAAATGTGAAATTCAAACTAAACTTCATATCTTATTCAAAAATTAACTATAAGTGGATTATAGATCTCAATGAAAGCATAAAATTATAAAAAGCTTTTAAAAGAAACATTTCCTGACTGGGTTTGGAACAAGCGTTCTTAGAACTAACACCAATAACATGATCCATTAAAGAAACAAATGATAAATCATAGTTTTTCAAAATAAAAAAAAATGCTTTACCAGAGGCACTGGTTAGAGAAATCCAAAGACAAGCTGCAGATTGGTAGAAAATATTTGTAAATCACACAGGATATTCCACCAGAGTATACAAAGAAACCTCAAAACTCAGCAGTAACAAAATGAACAACACAGTTTTTAAAAACTATAAAGTACTTGGGCAGTGTTAATGTAATTAAATAAGGAGGCAAGACTGGGGCTCAAATTATTGGTAGCCTACATAAGCAAACTGAAACCTAAGGCAGAGCAAATGCACTAGAATTGGAGAAAGTAAAACTTAAGAACAACCAATCAAATAGCCAACTCAGCTATTGAGCTATAAGGCAACCACTTTTGTTATAACTTATCAAAAAAATTTCTCTGCTTTGCTTCCAAGTCTTTTCTATAAAAAACTTGCCACAGTTCCTGTTCGTGCAGCACTCCTAACTACTTTCATTTCAGTGATGCCCAATTAGAAATAATGTATGTCAAATAAGCTTAAAAAATTTTATTGTTCTGCAGTCTATCTTTTAACAACAGACATTCTACCAAAAAGGATATACAGATGTAAGCACATGAAAAAATATTCAGTGTTATTTATTAGCCACTAAAGAAATGCAAATTAAAACCAAAATGTATTATCTCTATACACACCTTGCACACCTGGTAGAAAGACTAAAATAGAAAATGCTGACAATACCAACTGTTGGTTAAGATGTAGAGCAATTAGAACACTCATGAATTACTGACAGAAATGCAAGACCCCTTTGGAAAACGGTTCTGCAGTTGTTGCTTTTTATTTTTAATAACTGGGTGAGGTTTTCTTTAATGTTTATTTATTTATTTGGTTGTGCTGGGTCTTATTTGTGGCACACAGGATCTTTGTTGTCACAGGTGAGATCTTCATTGTGGCACACAGGACTTTTAGTTGTGGTATGTGGGATCTTCAGTTGCAGTATGCAGAATCTTCATTGCAGCATGCCTTTAGTTGTAGCATGCAGACTCTTAGTTGAGGCATGCAGGATCTGACCAGGGATCGAACCTGGGCCCTCTGCATTGGGAGCATGGACTCTTAACCACTGAACTACCAGGGAGGTTCCATGCAGTTTCTTATTAAATGAAACATAAATGTGCCACTAGACCCATTCAAGCAAATGGGTATTTACTCTAGAAAAATAACATATGTACACAAAATTCTGAACATGATTGTTTCTAGCAGTGTTCTTCATAATAGATAAAAACTGGAAACAGCCCAAATTTCCTTCATTGGGTTAATGATAAACGGTGGTTTATTCACAAAATTTAATACCACTTAGCAATAAAAAAATGAAACTAATAATACATGCAACAGCTTGAATAATTCTGAAAAGAAGTTATGCTGAGTACAAGAAAGTCATCATTCATACTGTATTATTCCATTTACATGGTTACAAAGTATCAATATATATGGTATGATTACATTTATATGATATTCTCAAAAAGACAAAACTATAGTGATGTAGAATATATTAGTTGCTAGAGTTTATACTTGATAGGTGGTAGAAAAATAAAGATATGCCACAAGGAAGTTTTGAGGGGTAATGGAACAGTACCTTAGTTTTTGTAGTGGTTATACGAATCTATACATGTGTTAAAATTCATAGAACCATAGGAAAGAATCAATTTCTTGTATTACAATTTAAAATGTTGAATTAAAAAATAGCCATAAAGAAAACAAAGCTCAGCAGGTGGATCAAGATGACAGAGTAGAAAGACCCTGAGTTCACCTCCTCCCATGGGCACACAAAAATTACAACTATTTACAGAGCAACTAACTCTGAGAATTACATGAAGTTCAGCAGAAAATATTTTCCATAAATAAACATACAAAGAAAGAGCCACCATAAGATGGGTAAGAGAGGTGGAGACACTTTCTAGTAAGGACCACACCCTGGGTTGGTAATTCACAGCAGGAAGAATATCACAACTGCAGAGGTCATCCCTGAGAAGTGAGGGGTCTGAGCCCCACATCAGACTCCCAGCCTAGGGTCCTGCACCAGGAAGTTGATATCCCCAAAAGGCTGGCTTTCCAAAACATCAGGACTGGGCTTCCCTCGTGGCACAGTGGCTGAGAGTCCACCTGCCGATGCAGGGGGCACGGGTTTGTGCCCCGGTCCGGGAAGATCCCACATGCCATGGAGTGGCTGGGCCCGTGAGCCATGGCTGCTGAGCCTGCACATCTGGAGTCTGTGCTCCGCAACAGGAGAGGCCACAACAGTGAGAGGCCCATGTACCACAAAACAAAACAAAACAAAACAAAAAAACAGCAGGACTTATGTTTGGGAGAACTGGAGAGCTGTAGAAAACTGACATTCCACTCTTAAATGGTGTGAGCAAAATCTCTCATGCTTGTGAATCCCAGCACAGAAGCATCAGTGTAAACTTTGCCTGGGTCATATCTCCTTTCTGAACTTAGAGAGCCTCTATGAGAGGAAGGGGGAAACTGGGGCTCCCCTGGGGAATGAGACAACGGAAGTGGCAATTTTTGTAATTTTGTTCTACTGTACTGACACCAGTGCTGGCAAGAACTATTTGGAATCCTTCTTCTAGTCTATTACCACTAGGAGCCTGCCCTGCCCACCAGCATGCTTGCAGCACTTAGATGCTGCTAGGCCCCACAACACAGCTGTGCAGGAAAACTGCTTTGTTCACCTGCCCACCTGCAGGAGTCATGTGCTGTTGGGCCTTGCAACAAGCTGGTCAGCATCAGCCTTGCCTACCAGTCCATCAAAACTTTACTTCCACCCACAAAAATAGAGTGTATGCACCACATATAGGGGACAGCTCTGGAGAATATAGTTCCTGTGGCCAAAGAGAAGAATGGTGCTAGGCCATAGACTATGACTTACCTAAAGCCACTTCTCCAAAATTAGGAGAGATAACAGACCTACCTAATAAATGGAAATAATCACAGAGAATTAAGCAAAATGAGAAAAGAGAGGAATGTGTTCCAAACAAAGAATTCTTTTGTTTTAACAAAACCTTAGGAAAAAACTAAACAAAACGGAGATAAAAAATCTACCCAAGGCAATGATTATAAAGAAGTTCATGGACCTAGGGAGGAGGATGGGTGAAACAACTGAGAGCTTCAACAAAGATTTAGAAAAAAAGCAGAGCTTAAGAATATATCTAAAATGAAAAATACAGAAGAAATTCACCATAGGTTAGATGATGTAGAAGAATGGATCAGTGCTTTGGGATGACAAAGTAGTGGAAATCACCCAAGCTGAAGAGAAAAAAGAAAAAAAAAAGAATTTAAAAATTTGAGGATAATTTTATGAACCTCTGGCACAACATCAAGGGTACTAACATTCACATTATAGGGGTCCCAGAGGGAGGAGAGAGAAAGGAGCATTGAAATTATTTGAAAAAAAAAACTTGCTGTAAACTTATCTAAGCTAGGAAAGGAAACACACATCCAGGTCCAAGAAGTACAGAGAGTCCTGAACAGATCCTCGTAGAGGTCTGCACCAAGACACATAAATAAAATGTCAAAAATTAATTATAAAGAGAAAATCTTAAAAGTAGCAAGAGTAAAGCAACAATTGCCTTGTTATATACAAGGAAACACACATAAGCTGACCTTTTAGCAGAAATTTTGCAAGCCAGAAAGGATTGACAAATGGATGAATAGATGATATATTCAAAGTGTTGAGAGGAAAAAATACAACCAAGAATACACCACCTGGCAAGGTTATTATTCAGAATTTAAGGAGAGATAAAAAGTTTTACAGACAAGAAAAAGCTAAAAGTTGAGCATCACTAAATCAAGTTTACAAGAAATGTTAAAGGAAATTATCTAAATGGAAAAAAAAGTCACAATTGAAATATGAAAATTATAAAAGAAAAAATATCTCACTCCTAAAGGAAACTATAGTAAAGGGAGTAAATCAACCACTTACACAGCTAGTAGAAAGGTTTTGGGACCCCTGAACCTAACTCCACTCACTAGTGGACAGGCACCAGCCCTTGGAATCCTTGGCCTGACTACCAGCAGTTGGAAACCAGATACAAGACCACAGCAGTATGACATGTCAGGACCCAGCTGACTCACCAACAGGCTGGCACCAGGCCTGAAATGCCCTGGATCCTGGCCCTGCCAGCTAGCAAGTCAATGCCAGTTCTAGGACACATTGTAAACCTCAGTCAGCCACTTCAGGATTGAGTCCCACCCACCAGCAAGCTGACAACAGCTTCAGGACCTCCAGGGACCTGCAGCCACAGACTCCAGGATCTGGTTCCACGCATCAGTATGCTGGCACTAGCCCAGGGAAATCCTGAGCCCTGGCAATGCCAACCAGCAGGCAAACACCAGCTCCAAGAACCACAAAGCCACAAAGCCAACCACCCTGGGATCCAGTTCCACTCACCAGTGGGCTTTGGGAACCCAAGACACTGCAGCCAGCTGTGTCAGCAGCAGTCCCATGCATCAATAAGCTGACACCAGATCCAAGGGCCCAGGCAACAACCACCCACCCTAGGACTCCGCTCTGCCTACCAGTGGGCCAGCACTAGTCCTGGAACCTCCAGGGATTCTGCAGCCAATTGCCTCCTGACCCTGTCTTACTCACCAGTGGATGGTGGCTTCTGTACAAGGTATGGCCTGGTAACAACTGAATCAGCAGACAACCACTACTACCTGACTGCTTACAGTAGTCAGCCTGCAAAATAGAAGAACCTCCACAGCCCACATAAGAATATAGCTTTGGTGACCAGAGAGGAGTGTACTGTTGGTATGCATAGGACATCTACAAAAATGTAAGTATAAGTTTGGGAAAAGTAGCCAATCTATGAAATACATATAAATAAAAACAACAAATTAGGCAAAATGAGGTGACAGAGAAATATGTTCCAAAAGAAGCAAAAAGATAAAACTCCAGAAGAAGAACTAAGTGAACTGGAGATAAGCAATCTATGTGATCATGGTCAAGAGATAGAGGTAATAATCATAAAGATACTCAAAGAACCAGAAAAATTGGATGAACAGTTAGAAGTTAAAAGTTTTAACAAAGAGTTAGAAAACATGAAGAAAAACCAAACAGGAAGAATACAGTAACTAAAATTAAAAATGCACTAGATGGAATCAAAAGTAGATTAGATGATACAGAGGGATGGTTCAGCAGGCTGGAAAACAGAATAGTGGAAATCACTGAAACTGAAAAGAAAAAGAAAAAAATAATTTAAAAAGTGAGGACTGTTTAAGAGAACTTGGTGACAACATCAAGCATAATAGTAGTCACATTAAAAGGGATCAGAAGGAGAAGAGCTAGAGAAAGGAACAGGGAACACATTTGAAGACAAGATATCTGAAAAGCTCCCTAAACTGGGAAAGGAAACAGACATCTAGGTCCAGTATATAGAATATTTATATAAATATAATTATATACTTAAATGATAATAATTGACATATAAACTTCTTACCATGTTCAGAACAAGACACGCTTCCAAGAGCTTTATGTATTTTAACTCAATTTTTGCATCAACTATGTAAATTAGATACATTTTTAATGCTCCATTTTTTTCCAGTTGAGGAAACTGAGAAAGAGAGGTACCATAAAATTTCCATGAATACTTAGCAAGTAAGTGGCAGGCAGGATATAAAACCAGAGTGTCTCTGGAGACCATGCTCTATCCACTGCTATGTTGAACTCTCTCTGTGAATTACAAAGGTCTTTCAATTCAATTCAGCTCTCCCAGATGGCTTATGATCCATACTCAGAAATATGCTTTTTCTTCTAGACATACCCACAGAAAAATAGTCAGATGAATTTAGCACTCCATTATTTTACTCCATCAGCACTGTGTTTGATGTTTTGGGAGGAATAGGAAGCAAAACTGAGTACAATATAACCTCTGCCCTTAACAGACTTACAGTATCAGTGGATTCATACTAAATGAGCACATAAAATTTACATTAAATAGGTCTTTATTTTTCACAAATTGAAACATGCTCTTCAAAATAAATGTCATGCAAAAATGCACTATATATAAAATAAAAGTACAATAATTTAAAAAAAAACATAATTTATGGGAAGCAGCATAAACAGTTCCAGAGGAAGGTTTATGGCTATGAAGGTGTACCATGGGAAACAAGAAAAATCTCAAATAAACAATCTAACCTTACACCTAAAAGAACTAGTAAAACAAGCACAAACAAAACACAAAGTTAAGAGAAGAAAAGAAATAATAAATGATCAGGGCAGAAATAAATGGAATAGTGACAAAAAGATGATAGAAATAATCAATAAAACTAAGAGCTGGTTCTTTCAAAAGATAAATTAAATTAATTAACCTTTACACAAACTCATCAAGAAAAAACAGGAGGGAGGGCTCAAATCAATAAAATCAGAAATGAAAGAGGAGAAATTACAACAAACACACAGAAATACAAGGAATCATAAGAGATTACTATGAGCAATTATATGCCAATAAAATGGACAGACAAGAAGAAATGGATGCATATCTAGAAACATACAATCTCTCAAGACTAAATCAGGTAGAAATAGAATATATGAATAGACTGATTACCAGTAAAAATTGAATTAGTAATTTTAAAAATCTCCTAGGGGCTTCCCCGGTTGCACAGTGGTTGAGAGTCCGCCTGCCGATGCAGGGGACACGGGTTCGTGCCTTGGTGCAGGAAGATCCCACATGCCATGGAGCAGCTAGGCCCGTGAGCCATGGCTGCTGAACCTGCGTGTCTGGAGCCTGTGCTCCACAATGGGAGAGGACACAACAGTGAGAGGCCTGCGTACCACAAAAAAAAAAAAAAGAAAAGAAAAAAATCTCCTTAAAAACTAAAGTCCAGATGGCTTCACAGGGGAGTTATAGTAAATATTTAAAGAGTTAATGTTTATCCTTATTAAACTATTCCAAAAAGTCGAATAGGGAAAAGTGCTTCTGAATTCATTCTTTGGGGCCATCACCCTGATACAAAAACCAGACAAAGACACTCTCTCCCCCAAAAAATTACAGGCTGGTATCCCTAATGAGCATAGATGCAAAAATCCTCAACAAAACGTTAGCAAACCAAATCTAATAATACATTAAAAGGATCATATACCATGATCAAGTGTTAAACACCTCAGGGATGCAAGGATGGTTCAGAAACACTAAATTAAACAATGTAATAGAGTGCATCAAGGAACTGAAGAATAAAAATCATAAGATCATCTCAATAGGTACAGAAAATAAAGTTATTAACAAAATTCAACATCAATTTATGATAAAAACTCTCCAGAAACTTGGTGTAGAAGGTAAACACCTGAACTTAATAAAGCGATATATGACAAACCCACAGCCAACCACATATCAAGAGTGAAAAGCTGAAAGCATTTCCTCCAAGATCAGAAACATGACAATGATGCACACTCTTGCCTCATTTATTTAACATTGTATAGGAAGTCCTAGCCATAGCAATCAGACAGTAAAAGGAAATAGAAAAAATCCAAATTGGAAAGAAAGAAGTTAAACTGTCACTCTTTGCCAATGACATAATACTATATATAGAAAATATACATATTCCAATAAAAAATATTATCAGAATTAATAAATGAATCTGGTAAAGTTGCAGGATACAAAATTAACATACAGAAATCTGTTCTTTCCTGTCTGGAAAATCTGTGTATAAGAATCTGCATTTCTATAAATAACAGAAATTAAGAAAATCCTATTTACAATTGCATCAAAGAAAATAAAGTACCTAGGTATAAATTTAATTAAGGAAGTGAAACCTCTGTACTCTGGAAACTATAAGACATTGATGAAAGAAATTGTAAGTGACAAAAATAAGTGGAAAGATACCCTGTCTTCATAATTTGCAAGATTTAATACTGCTATAATATTCATACTACTCAAGGTAATCTACAGTTTCAATGTTATCAAAATACCAATGACATTTTTCATAGAACTGAAACAAATAATCCCCAAAATTGTATGGAATCACAGAAGACCCCCCAAAATGAAAGCTATCTTGATAAAGAAGAAGAAACCTAGAGGTACCACTCTACCTGATTTCAAACCACACTAAAAAGCTATAATATTCAAATCAGTCTGGCACAATAGCAGACACATAGATCAATGACACATAAGATCCTGATCATAGAATGCTTGGGAATAAAGCTATACATATATGGTCATTTAATTTACAAGAGGATGGGTAAGAATATTCAGTGGGGGAAAAGACAGACTCTTCAATACATGATATTGGGAAAACTGGACTGTTACATGCAAAAGAATCAAACTGGACTACTTTCTTACACCATATATAAAAATAAAGTCAAAATGGATTAAAGACTTAAATGTAAGACTTGAAACCATAAATATCCTAAAAGGAAACATATTCAGTATGCACTTTTACATTGATCTTAGCAATAATTTGGGAGATCTGTCTCCTCAGGCAATAGCAACAAAAGCAAAACTAGACAAATGAGACTACATCAAATTAAAAAACGTTTGCACAGAGAAGGAAACCATCAACAAAATATAAAGTAATCTACTAAATACAAGAAGATGTTAGCAAATTATATATCTAATAAAGGATTAATATCCAAAATTTATGAAGAACTTATAGAATTCAATATCCCCCAAAATAACCTGATTAAAAAAATGAGCAGAGAACCTGAACAGCCATTTTTCCAAAAAAAACCATACATATGGACAAAAGATGCATGAAAAGATGATCAACATCACTAATCATCAGGGAAATGCAAATCAAAACCTCAGTGAGATAATACCTCACACCTGTCGGAGTGGCTATCATCAAAGGACAAAAATAACAAGTGTTGGTGAAGATGCAGAGAAAAAGGAACTTTCCTGCCCTGTTGGACAGATTGTAAATTGGTGCAGCCACTATGGAAAACAGTATGCCACTGTTTCAAGAAATTAAAAATAGAACTGTCATTTGATCCAGAAATTCCACTTCTGGGTGTTTACCCTATGAAAATAAAAGTATTAATTCAAAGATATATCAACCTTTTGTTCATTGCAGCATTATTTACAGTAGCCAAAATTTGGTCCCTGTATGTGTCCAAAGACAGATGAATGAATAAAGAAGATGTGGTATATATACAAAAGATTATGACTCAGCCATACAAAAATGAACTTGTCATTTGATACAACATAGACGGATCTAGATGGTATTATGCTAATTGAAATAAGTCAGACAGGGAAAGAAAAATATCCTATGATCTTACTTATATGTGGAATACAAAACCCAAAATAAACAACAAAGCAAAGCAAAAACAGACTCGTAGACATGGAGAGCTGACTGATGGTTTCCAGAGGGGAGTTATGTGGAGGATTGGGGAAAATAGGTGAAAGAGATTAAGTGGTACAAACCTCTAGTTATAAAATAAATAATTCATGGTTATACAGCATATATAATATGGTCAATAATACTTTAATAACATTGTATATGTTACTAGATATACCATAGTAATCATTTTGTAAAGTATTTAAATGTTGAATTGCTATGTTGTATATCTGAACGTAACCTAAAATTGTATGTTAACTATACTTCAACATAAAGAGAGAGAGAGTGAAATGAAAACAGAGCCCTTATTGCAGCTCTATTTACAATAGCCAGGACTTGGAAGTAACCTAAATGTCCATCATCACATGAATGGATAAAGAATATGTGGCACATATATACAATGGAATATTAGCCATAAAAAGAAAGGAAACTGAATTATTTGTAGTGAGGTGGATGGACCTAGAGTCTGTCATACAGAGTGAAGTAAGTCAGAAAGAGAAAAAAAAATACTGTATGCTAACATATATATGGAATCTGAAAAAAAAAAAGGTTCTGAAGAACCTAGGGGAAGGACAAAAATAAAGATGCAGACGTAGAGAATTGACTTGAGGACAAGGGGAGGGGGAAGGGTGAGCTGGGACGAAGTGAGAGAGTGTCATGGACTTATATATATTATCAAATGTAAAATAGATAGTTAGTGGGAAGCAGCTGCATAGCACAGGGAGATCAGCTCAGTGCTTTGTGACCACCTAGAGGGATGGGTTAGGGAGGGTGGGAGGAAGATGCAAGAGGGAGGAGATATGGAGATATATGTATATGTATAGGGGATTCACTTTCTTATAAAGCAGAAATTAATGCACCATTGTAAAGCAATTATACTCCAATAAAGATGCTAAAAAAAAAAAAAAGGAAAAGAAAAAAGAAAACAAGGCCCAGGATAAGAAAAGTTCACAGACAAAAGGAGGAGATAGAGGGATAATATAATAGTAATAACAGCAAAAAGAGTCAAAAGGAAGCAAATTTCTGTGACTACTAACCTGCAATTTGCTAATAGACTACTAAATTATGTTTTAAAATTTTTCTATTCAAAAGAATTTATTTTTGCTTTCTCCTCTTCTCTGTCACCTCTCTTCTTTCCCTCCTTTCTCACTCATCTCTTCCTAACTTATTCCTTTCTCTATAGTCTTGTTATTCTTTTCCCAATTTTTCACCTCTTCACTCTGTTTTTCATCTGTGTTGTTTTCTTTTTTTCTTCTCTTATACTTTGGCTCTTTGGACATTAAACAAATATTTTGATAAAGTTCATAATTTTCTAGAACATCAGTAGGGCTCATCAGCAATTCTGGGAGCCATGACTATACATCAAATGGACTAAATGTGGTTTGGTGCCCAAAGTTAATTAGTATGTTATATTGATACTTAAATTAAAAAAAAATGATTCCTGTGAAAGTTGGGGAGAAGGAAAATATGCAAACCAGAGTAAATTAATTTCTAACTAATCTGTGTTATTGTGAACTGTTACCTAAAAAGATAACATTTTAATAGTGATGATTTGATGTAATAAACTACCATTGACATTTTCTTTCTCCAGATTATGGATACCTTCTCAGGTATCAAATGGTAGTTATTAAGTGACAAAACAACATAGTCATTACATGATTTTAGAGGCTTAGGTAGGCAAACAGATGATTTTTCACTCTTTTATTAATTTCCTATAGTAGATAAGGATCTTTGGTTATATTCACACATATAAGTATTTTAAAAATCTATCTCCTCAAGAGAAGTCACAAAAGGATATTATTTAAAAGTATGCTATGAGAAATTGTTATTAGTTTTTCACCCGAGAGAAAGTATGTGTTTGTGAAAGGGAGAGGGGAAAACAGATAAGCAGATGAATACTAAGTTTGTGAAGAACTGAGTACTGAAAGGTAAAAAAGGTTTGCATAAGGCAAGAATAAGTATGTCAAAGATACATTTCACCATCAATTTTTTTATTTTGCACATTTGTATTGCTATACTTGACTTTTGGCAGTGGAAATGGTACTCTATGCAGAATGAGTTCAATAAAATGGAGATTAGAGCTATTTCTGCTGTAGTAGTGAATTGTTCCTTAGCATGGAATAATTGGAAGGAAGGTTAAAGGTCATGGAGTTCTAAACGTTCCCAACCTTACCCTTCCAATCTGATGTTAAATAATGGTTCCAGCTCCCTGAACTTCACTTCACCGTAACTGTATTATATAAGTATATATATATATATATATATATATATATATATATATATATATATATATATATGAAGTTCAAGAAGTTCACATACATTTTCCTTTTATAATCTTTATGCAGAGCCAATTCCTAGTACTTTCAATTCTAATAATAATCATCTATTTTTATAGTATCTGTACCTGAGTAAAGAAATAGTTCAGAACTGGTGGCTTACTGTAAATCCAAGGTGGAAGTGCAACTCTTTGACTATGAGATAGAAGTGAAACTGACTAGATATTTGAAAAGTTAAAGGTCAAAGGAATACTCAATTTTTGGAAAAAAATTTAAAACGTAGATGCATAATAAATTATACACAGTCTATCTCCAATTTAATATACTTTTCTGCTTTATGTCCAATTGCCAGTCATAGTTTCCTTCCTTACGTGAATCTACTTTAATATCTACACTAATTTGTTTGTGTATATGTCCTTAAAAATATAATTGTCCTTGTAAAATATGCAGCAATGTTAAGTGCACACACACCCAGAGTTTTGGGTAAACTTTTTTTTGACATGTAACATATAAAGACTTAAACAAAAGACATGACACCATAAAACTCCTAGAAGAAAACATAGGCAAAACATTGTCTAAAATATATCATACCAATGTTTTCTTAGGTCAGTCTCCCAAGGCAATAGAAATAAAACAAAATTAAACAAATGGGACCTAATCAAACTGACATGCTTTTGCACAGCAAAGGAAACCATAAACAAGACAAAAAGACAACATACAAAAAGGGGGAAAATATTGCAAGCAATGTGACTGACAAGGGATTAATTTCCAAAATATACAAACAGCTCATACAACTCAACAACAAAGAAAGAAGCAACCTAATTGAAAAATCAGCAGAAGACCTACATAGGCATTTCTCCAAAGAAGAAATACAAATGGCTAATAGCACATGAAAAGATGCTCAACAGTGTTAATTATTAGAGAAATGCAAATCAAAACTACAATGAAGTACCACCTCACACTGATCAGAATGGCCATATTAAAACGTCTACAAATAAAATGCTGGAGAGGATGTGGAGAAAAGGGAACACTCCTACACTGTTTTGGGGGATGTAATTTGGTACAGTCACTATGGAAAACAGTATGAAGTTTCCTCAGAAAACTAAAAATAGAATTATGATCAGGCAATCCCACTTCTTGGCATACATCCAGACAAAACTCTAATTCAAAAAAATACATGCACCTCCATGTTCATAGCAGCACTATTCACAATATCCAAGACATGGGAACAACATAAATGTCCATCAGCAGATGAACGGATAAAGAAAACATGATACATATATACAATGGAATATTACTCAGCCATAAAAAGTACAAAATAATGCCATTTGCAGCAGCATGGATGCAACTAGAGATGATCATACTATTTGAAGAAAGTCAGAAAGAGAAAGAAAAATAGCATATGGTATCACTTATATGTGAAATCTAAAATATGACACAAATGAACCTATGAAATAGAAACAGACTCACACAGAGAACAGACTTGTGGTTGCTAAGGTGGAGGGGCTTGGGGGAAGGATGGGGTGGGAGTTTGTGGTTAGCTGATATGAGGTATTATATATAGAATGGATAAACAACAAGGTCCTACTGTATAGCACAGAGAACTATATTCAATATCTTAGAACACAGGTTGTAACTGAGTAACTCAATGAGTTAAAAAAAAGATTCACCATCTACTGACCAGATCAAGACATAGAATATTAATGCCAAAGAAATCTGTCTGTGCTCCATCTCAGTTATTGCCTCCTTCGTAGATAATCACCATATGACTTCTATTAACACTGAGTTTTTATTTTTTTGAAATTTAAATAAGTGGATCTTATAGTGTTTATACTTTTCTATCTGGTTTCTTTCATTCAACATAATGTTTATGAGATTCACCCTTGTTATATATAGTAGCATTTTGTTCCTTTTCATTTCTGTATAGTATTATAGTGTATAAAGTGTTTATTCAATTTAGTGTGGATAGGAAAGGTAAGATGTTGCCAATTTTTGGCTACTGCAAATAATGCTGTTATGAACATTTTTTGTACTTGGGTGTAGTAATTTCAGTTTAGAATTTAACCACAGGTGGAATTACAGGGCCATAGCACATGTCTGTGTTCTGCTTTAGTAAATATTGTCAAACAGTTTTCAAAATATTTGTAACAATATAAAAGCCAAAAAATCAGTGAATAAGATTTCATATTACCTCACATTCTTATCAACACTTTGTATCATCTTCCCCTACACTTTTAGGCCTTTTGGTGGGTGTGTAGTACTATCTCTTGTGGGAGGTTTTAATTTGTATTTTTCTGATGACTGCTGCTGCAAAGCTCTTTTCATTGATCATTAGCCATTAAGACGTATCTTTCTTAGTGAAGTGCCTATAATAGGGCTTTTGTCCATTTTTAATTGGAATGTTTGTCTTTTAAAACTGAGTTTTCTTTACATATTTCTGTATACAATACCTATGTCAGAAATATTCATTGCAAATATATTCTCTAAGTCCTGCTCTATGGCTTGTCTTTTTTGCTGTGTTTCATTTGTAATTTTTACTTTTCCCTCTTTTCTTTCTTGTAAATATTGCCAGGAATTATCAATAAGATTAATGTTCTCAAATAAATTATTTTAGATTTTTGAGCTCTCTTTATGTAGTATTTTAAAAATTGTATTAATTTATTTTATATCATTTTTTCCTTCTCAACATTTCTTGCATAGAATTGCTTTTGTTTCTATTTTTCCCAATAAATAGTTAAATTATTGTTTTCCAGAATCTCTTCTATTCTAATATGTGCATTTAAGACCACATACTCTCGGTAGTGTATATATGTCCATGCCTCTCTCTCGCTTTGTCACAGCTCACCCTTCCACCTCCCCACATCCTCAAGTCTGTTCTCCAGTAGGTCTGTGTCTTTATTCCTGTCTTAACCCTAGGTTCTTCATGACAATTTTTTTTCTTAAATTCCATATATATGTGTTAGCATACAGTATTTGTCTTTCTCTTTCTGACTTACTTCACTCTGTATGACAGACTCTAGGTCTATCCACCTCATTAGAAATAGTTCAATTTCATTTCTTTTTATGGCTGAGTAATATTCCATTATATATATGTGCCACATCTTCTTTATCCATTCATCCGATGATGGACACTTAGGTTGTTTCCATCCCTGGGCTATTGTAAATAGAGCTGCAATGAATATTTTGGTACATGACTCTTTTTGAATTATGGTTTTCTCAGGGATATGCCCAGTAGTGGGATTGCTGGGTCATATGGTAGTTCTATTTGTAGTTTTTTAAGGAACCTCCATACTGTTCTCCATAGTGGCTCTACCAATTCACATTCCCACTAGCAGTGCAGGAGTGTTCCCTTTTCTCCGCACGCTCTCCAGCATTTATTGTTTCTAGATTTTTTGTTGATGGCCATTCTGACTGGTGTGAGATGATATCTCATTGTAGTTTTGATTTGCATTTCCCTAATGATTAATGATGTTGAGCATTCTTTCATGTGTTTGTTGGCAGTCTGTATATCTTCTTTGGATAAGTGTCTATTTAGGTCTTCTGCCCATTTTTGGATTGGGTTGTTTGTTTTTTTGTTATTGAGCTGCATGAGCTGCTTGTAAATTTTGGAAATTAATCCTTTGTCAGTTGCTTCATTTGCAAATATTTTCTCCCATTCCAAACCTAAGGTAGATAGCTAGTGGGAAGCAGCTGCATAGCATAGGGATATCAGCTCCGTGCTTTGTGACCGCCTGGAGGGATGGGATAGGGAGGGTGGGAGAGAGGGAGATGCAAGAGGGAAGAGATATGGGAACATATGTATATGTATAAATGATTCACTTTATTATAAATCAGAAACTAACACACCATTGTAAAGCAATTATACCCCAATAAAGATGTTTAAAAAAAAGACCACATACTCTCTCATCATTTTTTAAGCTCTATTTCACATAATTTAATATATGTTGTAATTATCATTCATTTGAAACTTTCCCCCTAATTTCTACTGAGATATCTTTGTGACCTATGGGTTATTTACATGTTTCATGCTTAGTTTTCAAACAATAAGTGGTTTTATAGATAGCTTACTGTACTATTTCCTGCTTAATATCTCTGTGAACAAACTGAATTATTTCAGTCTTTTGAGGTGTTTTGAAACATTTAATGGCTACCTCATGATCAATTTTACTAAATGTTCCATATTTACTTGTAAAAATTACTAGGTATTTTTAATTAGCTCAAATTTATTAATTTGTTTAGGTACTGTGTATCTGTACTGATTTTTGTCTGCTGCTATCAGTTATGAAAAAGTTTTGAAAAAATTTCCTCTATGATGTGGATTTGTCTATTTCTCATATTATGACAATTCAATCCCCCATCTTTTAATAGGAAAATTTAGTCCATTTCAGTTTTGTGTTATTATCCTCCAAATTTTCATTTGTATTCACTGGGCCACATGTTTCTTTCTTTTTTTTTACCTTTTTTTTTCTTTTACTTTTTATTAGCTCTTTTGCACTTACTAACTTCTTACGTACATTTTTTCCCCTGATACTCATTTGGAGTTACCCTGGAGATTAAAAGTTAAATATAAATTATTACTATTACCATTTCCAAGATTTAAAACATGAGAACTCAACTTATTCTCTCTTAGTCTTTGAAACATTGTTAGCCATATATTACAATTCTACATATATTTTGTATATCACAATACATTTTTATTCTTTTAAACAGTTAATATTCATTTATACTTAGACACATATTAACCCTTTCTGTGTTCTTTGTTTTACTCTGCCTTTCAATGTTTTGGTCTGTGATCATTTTCCTTCACTTAGTTAACATTTGCTGGCAATAAATACTCTCGTCTTCTGCTTTTCTAGAAATGTCTTTCTTTCATCTTGATTTTTGCTAGGATAAATTTCTAGATAGATGGTTGTTTTCTTTCATTTTAGAGTTATTCAATTGTCTTCAGACTTCTCTCACATCTATTGAGATGTCAGATGAATGTTACTGCTCCTTTTTAAGGTAATATATATGTTTATTGTTGGAAGAAGGATAAGAGAAGTCTCACTTAGGAATAGATTGGAATAGGTATGATGGGTGTGTTGTGAGGAGCGAGCAAGAAATACCTTCAAAGTAAATGTAAACAGGGAAGACTTCTAGAATGGCTCCAGGTCAAATTCTTGTTGAAGAACCAATATCCAACAACTAGAGAAGTTGCTTCAAAGACCACAACCTAAAAACAGGCCTGGAATGTAAAAATAAAATGAAGCGAAGAGATATGAAAAAATTGGTGCCAAGATCATGAACAAATGTGAAACTTGTGGAATATTTGAGGGGAGAATTAGTGGAGGCCTCTGGTTTACCTTTTTGGAAATTCTTGGCATGTAACCAAGGATATGTCAAGCTGAATTAAAGGACTTCACTAGAGATAGTGTTATAAAAATTTTAATTAGAATAGATCCATGAGTGCTGGTAAGTCAGAAACTTCATAGTATAAATGAAACTCTCTTAAATGGGAAAAAAGATGTGGACAGTTCATAGGAGAAGGAAGAATGCAATCTGAGTGTATCATAATGAATCTACAGTTATGAAGAACAAGAAAGGGATAGAGAGTGATGGCTGTGGAATAGTGCTGACCAAGTTTGGTAGGAAGTACCAAGTAAAAGAAAAAGAAATATGATTACAATTACGATCTGAAAAGTTTCTGCCCAGTTCTAAAGGAAGGGCTATTTTCTCTATGGTCTGTAAGCTCCATGACAGCAAGGATCATTTTTATCATCTTGACCAGCATAAATCCCCTACTTAGGTAAAACCTAGGAGGTATTACATATTTCATAAGGATGTGTTGAAAGAAGAAAAGAAGAAAGGAAGAAAGTTTATTGGCTTTTTTTTTTTTTTGGTTTAAGCTAATGAGTTTTTCACTCATGAGCCATCAGAGCCCAATTTAGCTTGGTACATAGTAAGTGCTGAATAGTTTGAAGAGAAACAAATATAGAACTTGTGCATGTGAAGGGATTTCTGTAATACCAATTGGGAAAGGATTTATCTTGTAGAATTTTGACTTGGGTATGCTTGTAATACAAATCTATTCCTTTAACATTAGAGTTAGCATTCTTAATAGAATGATATGGAACATTAAAACCATTATCCATTATCATATACTTCATTCTACTCTACCTGTAGACCAGTAAAATGCCTTTGTATTACTAATCTGGGTATTACTAAAGATTACTGAATACTGAAGATCATTGAAACATTTTCAAAACTTTTTGAAATTTTATTTTGCTTAACAGGAAGTTCTAAACACATCCACCAATAATATTTTTAAGGAAAGAAATAGAGAAAATATAGACTAAATTATATAATTAATAAGCCATAAAAATAAAGTTTAAAAATTAAACTGTATATTAAATAGAAATAAGAAAAATAAGTAAAATTAATAAAAATGATCATGTAATTATTTAACAATAATCTTTAAAATCAACGGGATTTCTTAAGGCCAAATTGAACTCAAGTGTTCTCCTCATTGTTTCTCAAAATATCTATACATATTTGCAATCAGAAATAAAATAGGGTAAACGCTGAAGCACTTCAACAGTCAAAGAATCACTTTGAAGTAAACAATGCCACTTGTACAGATGCGTTTGTTTCCCAGGGCAGGAACTTGCTTGAGACTGTGTGTTTTGGGTGGCAATAAGGTGGTTACCTAGCAACTACCCCTCCTCCCAAATCAATGCTGCAAGAGTGGTATTGTTTACGTCAGCGAATTGATTACTTGTTTGCTGGATCTAAAGAGAATGTAATACAGTGGTAGGGTGTGAATCTCAATCACAAGAAACTTACAGGTTTTTCCTCTACGTTGGGTCAACTTCCCACTCCTCATCTGGTGCTGCTGGAAGTTTGTCTAAAGAGATCAGATAATGAATAATATGCTATGCATCATATGAAAATGAGGGAAACATCTGACATTTTAATTAATAATATTTATTTTCAGTTTGCTTTTAAAGCAAACAATGAAAGGGTTACTATATCCATAATAACATTAGCTCTGGGCAAGAGGTAATTTTATCACAATGTGTCCTCAGAAATGAGAAAGCCCAGGGTAAGGTGGGGTTCTGTAGAAACAGAGTTTAACCAATCTAGACAGGTTTTGGATGATAGCATTTTACCACCTGAAGGTAAAATTAATGAGATATTAATTTATATAGAACACATATATAAGGTACTTATGTTTACAAGTGAGTATAACCGTTTGTAGAAATAGCTTAGCTAGAAAACATATTTTAGTAAACGTCACACCATATATTTTGTTTACCTGCGATACATATCACAAAAAAATGCCACTCTCTCTTTCATCTGTCTAATGGATATTTATTCATAGGGACAATCTCACCAGTGCATGCAAAATCAAGAAAGCAAGTAATCTGAATGAAATGGAAAGATGAAGACAGAAAACACAGATTTTGCCTATGGAAAAATTGAATACAGTAAGTTAGTTTGTATGTTTTCATAGCAGGAAGATATAAGCTAAAGGAAAAAATCTGTTAGAAGAATGCTAAAATGCCAAGTATGTGGGAGTGAGTAGAAAGGGAAAGAAGAGGGACATAGGTTTATAAAATTTTCCATGATGTAAAAGACTGAAGCCAATTTCTCCCCAGACACAGTCCTGACATTCAGAGCAGCTGCTTGCCAGTATGCAGGAAACTGTCACTTGTACAGTAGCTTTACGGACTCACCCCATACCCATTCTTCCCCCATCCCAGCACACACTGAATGTCATTTGCTCACTGAGCCCCAGAGAAGAGGAATTCTTTGCGGACCAATAATTGAAAGTTGAAGTTACAGCCTCAGTTCTCTTCTGGAAAATTGCTAATGCTTGTTTTAAAAAGTCACACTCTTCAGACTAAAATTAATCAGAATCTGACACCGTATTTTCTGAGTTCCTCAACCCTGGGAATATCATCAGTTCAGAAAAAATATGTTTTCCTTTGAAAATAACCAATAATTATCAATGTCATTTTAGATTTTGGTATGATTCTTGTAACTATTTTCCACAAACATATTAGACTTTTAACCAGAAATGACATTCCAAAAACAATCTCATTATATGTAAAAGTCAAAACTGTGAGTTGGAATACAGAAGGGATTATTCCCATCTGTCCCTAAGTACTTTAAGTGGTCCAATGTCAAATATTAAAGGAAGAGAGCTAAGAGACAGATTGAGCAACAGAATCAACAAAATGTTTAGACTAATAATTTATTAGAAAATAAGTGATAATGATAGGAAAACTGTTATCTTATTTCAAATGGATCAATGTGCAGTGAGGTTTTTTTTCTAATATAAGTATAATATGTCAAACAAAAATTTAAATAGCAAGAAAATATAGATTTGCATTTTACAGTGGATCACTGATGCAGAAATTTCTCTCTTTTTACTCTGTCCTCAAATCGCCTCTGTAAATTATATTATTCTGATAACACAGACACATTTTTACTGATCTAGATGATCAGATTTTATATCAGGAATTGACATCGATGAGTTTCGAGACATCTCTATGTACCTCTGAGCCCTCACAGAATAGAAAATGTAGTCCAACAGTTAAAATAATTGATGAATGTGTGTTGAATTCTCAGGAGGGAAGGGAAGAAGAAAGAATGAAGAGTAGAGGAGAGGCTTGGAGGAGGGAGGTGCTGATTTCAACCCTGTAGCGTCAGGATTGCGTCAATTCGGGTTTCAGCCACCTCTAGAGTCTCAGAGACAAGCGTCTCTGAAGAGCCAAAACAGGAAGAGGGGTGGCAAATCACTGTGCGAGGGCGAGTGGATCTCCCTCTTTGCCTCCTCCCTATTCCAGGCTTAGGTCCCCTGAGCTTTGCGCCGTTGTTTTCAGCATTAGGAAAAGCCCTGTCGCTTCACATCCAGGCAAGTGAACCAAGATAGGGAGTTTCCGTTCAGCACCTCGGACAGAATACGCAGCAAAAAATGGCTCCGATCGCTACCAGCCGGGAAGAATTTGGTAAGCAAGTTACTCCGCTTATAACTGCGGTTGTTCCTTAAATACTCTGGGGTGATGTGTTGTGTGTGTGTGTGTGTGTGTGTGTGTGCGCGCGCGCGCGCGCGTGTGTGTGTTTGTGTATGTGTGTGTTCGCGGGATGTTGAACATAGATTTCCCAGGTAGAAAAATGAGAACTGTAAAAGGGCAATAGTGGCTTATCTCTGTGGTTTCTCCCTTCCTTGATATCTTTCTCCTTAAAATTGCTTTCTGCCAGGGCGATTTTACATCCAAGAAGTTCCTAATCATTCAGGTAGCGCTGTAAATTGCAGCACGCGCTAAGTAAAGAGGTCTGTTTTCTTGTTGGTGTCATTAATTCGGCAGGTGATTTCTATTTGTACATAAACCTGTGTTTATCTTATTGGAGGAAGCCAGATGTTTCTGTGATTATATAAAGGCTTGATCTTGGTATAAAATAACTTGAACATTGGGCATTTAGAATGTATATTTTATTGCAGAGTGTACCATAAGGTATTTTTTTCTCTGCTATGTTTTTGTTGTATCCTTGAAATATTTTGCTAATGAAAGACACAGAATCCTATGATACTAGGGTTAAAGGGATATTCAAAATTAACTAGCTGAGCCCATTCCATTTCACAGGAGAGGTAACTGGAGCCCAGAGAGATAAGGGAAATTTTGCAAGTCAGTTAGCTAAAAGCTACTGGAAACTATACTTAGGACTTATATTTTCCTGTTCAATTTCCCTTTTCCTATAACAGATTTTTAGCACCATTACTCTCCTCTTTTTCAGTAAAAAAAGAAAAGGAAAAAAATCAGATGTACTTCTTCAAATAGAAAAGTAGTATTTTTAGGTCCCATTATATTCCAAAGGCAAGAGATTTGAGTTTTACTTTACATGTATTTGGAAATATCAGGGAATTTATAGAAGTTTGTTATGAAACTGAGTGAAATGACTGAGATCTTTGCTCTCAAAAGCTTAGGACCTTAACAGTAGAGAATACACAGGGAGTAGATGAGCCCTTCTATATTATATTGAATATTTTGCCATTTGACATGAATATTAAACACAAAAAATTTGTGATATTATATTCAGAAATGAATTTCTTTCACAGCTGTCTGTTTGAGTGATTGAGTTTATATTGTTGTGATATGATATGTATTCCCAATTTCTGATTTGAAAATCAGAAAAATATTTGAATACTGAGGAATTTTCAGAGGCTATGCTAGTTAAAAATATGTTCTAGTGTTGGCATTGTTTATTTAGGAAAAAATTTTTTTTTCTATTCCTTTTTTAAAAATTATTCTTCCTGCATTGACTAAAGAATCAAGAATAGTTCATGACTTTGCTTTTGCTCCCTGGCCTTGGATTATTAGGTAGTCCAGGAGTTTTTTTTTTTTTTCCTTCTCTCCACAAAGACTTTAATAGAAGGAAAAATTGAAAAGCTGGTACTAAGTTTAGCTGATGATTTTTAGCTCTCACCTCATTCTTCTTCTGTAGCATTCCCTGCTTTTTCTATCTGGGAAATTCAAAGTTCACCTTTATACAATTCAGTTCTTTGATATAATTAAACTACAGAATTTTTTATTGTTGTATTTGCTTTTTTATTTTCTTAGGCATTTTTTCTCTTGTCATTTCTTAATCTTATATTATTTGAGTTCAGTTTTGTGATTATGAAGTAGATAGGCAGAAGTTTGGGGCATTAGGGAGGGGAGAAACAAAAGATTGTTCTTTCAAGGTTAGTTAAACAAGCCTTAACCCTTTCCTGACTGGAACTTTTAACTTTATTATTCACTATTTGGGATTTAAAAATAGACTGGAATGGAGCTAAAGGCAGATATTATAACGTTAATTATATTAGTTTTGATTATATTAAACATTGACTCAACTGATGTACTGTGTCCAGATATAGTAATACTGCTTTTACTTACACAGTGTTACTTATTATTTGTTGGAGAATATACTTACATATGTAACATGATGAACTTATTATTTGTTGGAGAATATACTTACATATGGAACATGGTGAGCTTCATGCATAATCAGTGTTACCTAATGTCAGTAATTTAATGTGTCCTCATTCAAGGAACAAATGCCAGTTTCAATCTGATTGCCATTTGCCATGTGGAAATGTGCTAGGAAAAAAATCAGTTATGGATAAAACTGAACTCTAAATTATCTCTACACACTCTTCTCATTACATGTTAAAGAATGATAATTCATTTATAACCATTGTTTGGGTTTTATCCTTTTTAGGTAATTAATTTGTACTTTGGATGATTCAGTGTTTGAAGAATTTTGGGTCAGCATATGAGTTTGTAGTCTTATAAGTTGTATACTATTAATAAACTGTTCATATTTTTGTTCTTTTTTCCCTAATATGTGTACATTTCTTTTACCACTGTTCTATAATTTGAATGGAAATTATTAATGACTTTGTGACAACTGAAGATAATTTTCCATAATTTCTGTCAGTATTTGAAGAATATGCACTTAGAGCTACATAGTAAGACTTGATGCTTCTGGAAACCCTCAAAATGTCAATGAAAACATAATGAAATTAGTACTGACTCATCATGCTGTAGTTGACTCATGTTATCTGAGAAAACGAAGGTAGGTCAGGGTCATTTAGCATTCTCCCATCCCTGGCCCAGCCCCAGTTTCATCTTTTCATTTTATTTGTGAAAAATTACTACAATGAAAGATTTTCTGTCATACTGTATTTATTCTTTATGTGTTACAAATGTGTTTATTCCTGAAAGTGACATGAAATAGGTACATAATTCACCCAGAACAGTTGGAAAGCAATTCAATCTGTGCAACCTACAGCAACTGCCAGCTTTAGGATGCTTTTCAAATAGGGTGTCTCCAACTCTGCCCAATTAATGCATGTTATTGGTCATTTGATTTTTCAGATGAAATCCCCACAGTGGTGGGGATCTTCAGTGCATTTGGCCTGGTCTTCACAGTCTCTCTGTTTGCATGGATCTGCTGTCAGAGAAAATCATCCAAATCTAACAAGACTCCTCCATATAAGTTTGTGCATGTGCTAAAGGGAGTTGATATTTATCCTGAAAACCTAAACAGCAAAAAGAAGTTTGGAGCAGATGAGAAAAATGAAGTAAAGAATAAACCAGCTGGGCCAAAGAATTCTTTGCGTCTTGATCTTGAGAAGAGAGATCTAAATGGCAATTTTCCCAAAACAAACCTCAAAGCTGGCAGTCCTTCTGACCTGGAGAATGTGACCCCAAAGCTTTTCTCAGAAGGGGAAAAAGAGGCAGTTTCCCCTGATAGCTTAAAGTCCAGCACTTCTCTTACTTCAGATGAGAAACAAGAGAAGCTGGGAACCCTCTTCTTCTCCTTAGAGTATAACTTTGAGAAGAAAACATTTGTGGTAAATATTAAAGAAGCCCGTGGCTTGCCAGCCATGGATGAGCAGTCGATGACCTCTGATCCATACATCAAAATGATGATTCTCCCAGAGAAGAAGCATAAAGTGAAAACCAGAGTTCTGAGAAAGACCTTGGACCCAGCTTTTGATGAGACCTTTACTTTCTATGGAATACCCTACACTCAGATCCAAGAGTTGGCCTTGCACTTCACAATCTTGAGTTTTGATAGGTTTTCAAGAGATGATATAATTGGAGAAGTCCTTATTCCTCTCACAGGAATTGAATTAACTGATGGAAAAAAGTTAATGAACAGAGAGATTATCAAGAGAAATGTTAGGGTAATTCATTTTTAGTGCTTAATATATTTATAAACAATCTTTTCTGTAGCTTTTTTGTATCTAGGGGAGTTTTATTAAAATGATGTCTTATACATATCATCTTTACCATGTTTAACTATTATTAATCATAATCAAATGAGGAGCAGGGGGATAGAGTAGATGAAAGAAATTTTAACCCACAACTGAAATGCATAAAGTATCTTAATGATATAAAATAAAAAGGAATCCTTTATGGATTTATTTAAATATCATTTATATAAATCTTTTTATTAATTTCTGTCACAAGTATTTTGACTAAGATTGTCACTAAAATGCAGACAAATATTTCTTACTCATAAGAAAGTTAAAAATATATTTCAATGTCAACATAATTGAATTTGAAATTGAAAATTAAGTCAGTTCATTTTGAGTATTTGAAGTTCTAATGACTTCATAGAATTGCTTTTTAAGGAAGAGATATCTCATTATATTGAATTACAAATATTCACCTTTATGTTGTATAACAGGAAGTGAGTTACTCGGCCTTTGCAGTTATGCTACTTTGGTAGTTCTGGAATTATTAGAAAATGACAAGACATCAATTAATCAAATCTAAATGTATTTTCCCTTTAAATATGGAGCTCATTTGATTCCAGTTGTGGTATTTCAGAATAACTGGTGTTTATAAGGCATAATTCTATAGAATAGCATAAAGTTTGTTTTGACCACATCCTCACCTTTTCTGTTGAAATTAATGGAAGTCAAGATCAAGAAATATTAAGTAGTTTGAGTCACCTAACTGTTTAGTGGCACAGTGGGAATAAAGATTTGTTCCCTACTCTTATTCTTCTTGGAGTGCTTATTCATACAGTTACCCCATGTCAGCTTTTATATAAATACATATTGAAGTTTTAGGAGCTCTGGGCAGCCATCATTCTTAGTTATACCAAGTTTACTTTTTGTTACTTTCAGTTAGAACTTGTACTTTGAGTTCTTGGTCATCTTATCTAATGTTAAAGTAAAAATAAGATCTAAGTATTATGCAAAGAAAAACCCTATGATACTGTTCAGAGACAAAGCTTTAAATATTCTGAATCAATTCTCTCCAATATTTAATTCATTCCTTGGATTAAAGGAGGACTCTGGGTGTGGTGGGAGAAGAGAATTTTAACTGCATCAGTCCTCTGGGCTAAGAGAGTGGTGGGTGTCAGACTAAATTTCAGGTTTTCTGAATTCAAATTCTAATAATGTCTGTGCTAAAGAATTTGAAATCAAATCAAACTTGAGTCACTTTACCATATACAGATCCATTCAAATAATTAGATAATTTTCATTACCATTAATAACTTCAAAAAGTGGAGAGTTAATTAAAAGCAAAAACTAAAAATACCTCTGTGTAAGATATATTTTAAATATCACCCTTTAAAACATTTCTAGTAATGGGTGTGGCTAACTCATTACGAATTTTAACATTCTGTAGTACCTAAAAAGACCACAAGATGGCGGTAGTTGTTTTAGAAGATGATGGTACTGCACAAAAGCTTTTGGTTACTCTTTGATTCTTTAGCATATTAAAGTAAAATAAGTAGGAAAATTACAGTTAAATAACAATGCTATTATAGTGTTTTAAAAATTAATATAAGTATAAATTTCAAAACTAAAGAATAATAAAAACATATTTATCTCATATCTCTCTTTGTTTAGAAGTCTTCAGGACGTGGTGAGTTACTGATCTCTCTCTGCTATCAGTCCATCACAAACACTCTCACTGTGGTTGTTTTAAAAGCTCGGCACCTGCCTAAATCTGATGTGTCTGGACTTTCAGGTAAGAATGTTTTTGAAAAACTCAGGCTCAGTGTAGAAGTGAGCAATATATTGGGCAAAATAGTTAACAACTAACATTGGGCTATGATTTAGATTCACCCTTTATTCACAATCACAAATTATGTGATTGTTTTTTTTCTCATTTTATGGAATAAATGTGTGAGCCGAGGCCATTATCAAGAAGAAGAAAACTGCATAGTTCTAAGATCCAATACAAAGTTAGTATGTCATAGATGTCTGGCTGAATGGAGTTGAAGCAGAAAGCAGTGATAAATGCAGAAGTGAGGTCATTGCCAAAAACACAGTGATGGAAATAAAATTAAGGTTTAGGAAAAGTTCTTAATTTTACTATTTTAAATGAGCCTGCCTACACTTACATTTCTATTATTTTTATTATCTTTCCTTTAATTCCTTATGTGTCTGTTGTCTGCTTTAAGAATTAGCTTTTAGTTTTGTGACTAATTTTTACTAAAAAAAAAATTGCTGTATAGTACAATGAGAAAGAGCATAAGACTTATGGTTTAAAATGACCTGAGTTTAAATCCTAACCCTTCCATTTCTTAGCATCGTAACATTGGGTATGTTTCTTAAACTCTACACAAACTGGATATAATAGTACTTACCTTGAAGGAGATTATGAGGTCTGGAAATATATATTTCATTAAATATCATCCAGTGCTATTATTAGTTGTAGTTTTATTATTAGATAATGGAGATTAAAAACATTGTCTCAAAGATTTAGGTTAGGAAGTTAAAATGACTCATGCAACCAGAAAAGGGCAAAATAATATAATTAAATGTGTGATAAAGTAGCATGATCTTAAAATTCACAGGATACAGGTGACATGGGAAATATCAATACTGGGTAACAGGAAACAAACACAGCAAGTGGATAAAGAACCACAAAAAAATTAAAGCCAAAAATGGCACTGCCATTGTGAATTCTAAATGCCCATTCCCCCATTCAAAAGAGAAAGCCCATGCTCAGAGAATTAGTGAGATTTATCCAAAGTCATACAACTCAGTAAAGATAGATGTGTAATATTTTTTCCTTCTATTCCATTCTCTGGAATGAATTATTAGTAATCAGAATGTGTCATTAGAACATTCTATTTTCTTCCACTTTATGTTATCTCTTCATCCTTCCATTACAGTTCTTTCCTGTCCTCCACTATCTCTTGTGTTGTACATTCTTACTTATTTTCAATTTATTGACAATACAGAAGCCAAGCTTTATCCATGTTTTCATTTTGTTCTGACTCATATTCGTTATAATCACATTTTACTAGCATCTCTAAGGCACCATTATCTTGGGATCAGCTTTCCAGCCAAGTCTTGTCAGTACAATCTGTGTTGTTTCCCATTGCAGATCCCTATGTCAAAGTGAACCTGTATCATGCCAAAAAGAGAATCTCCAAAAAGAAGACTCATGTGAAGAAATGCACCCCCAATGCAGTGTTCAATGAACTGTTTGTCTTTGACATTCCCTGTGAGGGTCTTGAAGAGATAAGTGTTGAATTTCTGGTTTTGGATTCTGAAAGGGGATCCCGAAATGAGGTAATTGGGCGGTTGGTCCTGGGAGCAGCAGCAGAAGGAGCCAGTGGAGAGCACTGGAAGGAGATTTGTGACTATCCCAGGAGACAAATTGCCAAGTGGCATGTGCTCTGTGATGGTTAGCATCCTAGCCAAGATGAGTTGGAACTTAATGATTTTTACTAGGCAAGAAGAAATTTTCTTTCTTTTTTTTTTCTGATACATGATTGCAAGCTTGTGAAAGCTTTTTTGTTGTTGTTGTTAGAAATATATTGAATTATCAGACCAGAAAGTAACTGTAAATGTGTATCATGATAATTTACTCTTTATTAGAGAAGTTGGATAAATTTTCATAAGATATTCAATTTCCCCTGAAGGTTACCAGTTATATAAATAAGAGTAGCCAAACATTTTAGGAATATTGCTCTGCAGGCCCGAGTTATGGCTGTGGTGATGATCTCATTGGAACATGTCACTGGAAGTCAATGTGGTTTTTAGGATTTAGAAACGAAAAGCAGATCTTCTCTTATAAAAATTCATCCATTGTTCATCAACTGGGGAAATCAATTTTTCTTTAAACCCAAAGATATTAAAGAAATGTTCTCTAGATTATTTTATTAATTATGTCATGTGCAAATGGTTGTCCTGCATATAAAAGTATATGATTATTTCTTTTTGGTCTGTAATTATTTGACACAATTTTATCATAAGAAGGGTAACTTAGGTTTGTTGAAAAAAAAAGTGAACAAAATGAGAAATCATTTTATCAAAGGGCTGAGTTGAGAATACTATAGCCGAAATATGCTTTCCCCTCCCTAAGTTTACATGTGAGTCAAAAATAAAATATAATCTCACATAAGAACCATGGCCTTGAGTTATTCACTGCTTGTGACAAATGTCAGTGTGGCCTAAGAAAGCCCTATATACTTTTGTGAAGTTGCTGAGTTAGCTAGTGGGTAAAGAAATAAACTTCAGTGAGAAATCCAGTTAGAAATGCTGTTTTCTTATAGGAAATATATATAGTATGCAAGTGTACATTCAAGGTTATCCCTTGAACACAGAAAGGGCATTGGTAACCAAGTCTTCATTCAGCTTGTTCTCCCCCAGAGAGGACTAAGCTACTATTTAAAAAGAAATGAAGACAAAAAAGTTGTGAAGTTGTAATCATCGCTGGGTAGAAAGTGTTACTTAACCCAAAAAACTAATAAAAAATAGTTACATGGCAAGTCTAATATACTTTATATATGTTCATACATAATATATTTAGCTGTCAAATTAGCACAAGTATGTTTCACTATCTTTTCTAGGCTAATTTGTCTTGAGCTGTTGCCTGTTGACCAGTTTATAAACCTGTATCTTATACATCTTTCCAGTGCCAGGGCTCTGAAATTCATTAAAAATCCATTAAACCCTGTGATTATTTGGAAAGAATTTACTTGAGGTAATGTCACTGTATTTGAGTTTTTAGAAAAGTATGAGTGAAACTCAGGTACAGTTGAATTTTAAATATGCAAGTTAGAAATGAAGTCTACTGAAAAATTTACATTTTGAGTCAGGTTTTGTGTCAGTGCTTTAGCAGTTTTTGAGAATGTGTTTGATATCACAGTGTTTGTAAAATCTATGACAAAGCATTTTCAAAACAACTTATACATGCTTTTTATGACTATTCCTAATGTAAAGAAAATGCTTTACATTCTATATACAAAGATTGAAATCAACCTCTCTTCTTGTGCTTTAAGATGATTTGGGGATTAAACAAGAATATTGTCCAATCATCATCTTCATGCCATCACAAAGTCAACTCATAGCATCTTGGTCCACTCAGTATTTCTGTGAAAGCAATGTGAAATGAATTTTAGTCAGTATATGGTTTGGGGGAGTCATATGGCCTTTTAATATTTGTATATTTGGTATCATGGGTCAAGGAATATAATATATTTTGGAGCTCTGAAACATTGTAAGAAGTCAACCCTAAGTATCCTTCAGAGCTGCCAGAAGTTAATGACGGTATCAAGAAAAGTATTGTTGCTGGAGGAGGGTGAACTTGTTTTTTTAGGGGAACAATGAAACCAAGAACAAATAATTACAAAATTACAATAACTAATTTGTAAATAGTTTTTAGTTCTTAAAATTTAAAGTGTTTCTCGGTGTGAAAAGTTGAGTAAAACTATTTGCAACTGCTGTTAAGAAAAGAAAGAAGAAAAACTAGAAAGGAATTGAAACAGGCAGGGGCATAGTGATCTCATCATTTTCTGAAAATTGTACTGTTTTATATTGTATTACAGTATCTGTGTGAATATCTTGAATTCTGTTACACATTCTGCCCTGTATTAAACATGTAAATTAATTGTTTGTCTGATTAGCGAATCTAACCACCCTAATGGAGAGGTATCCATATTTGAAGAACTGTGTAACTCAGTAACTGATTTTTTCTGATGTTGTAACTTAATAGAAGTGATTTGGGAGGAAGCATGGTATATGAGATGGTGTCTGTTCTTTCGTGCCAGCTTTGTATGATGTTTGTAAGATCATGTTATATGACATGAATAAATGGCTGCTTTTGACCAACCTATTTCAACTCAAAATTTTCTTTAATGGATTAATGGATTCTCTTATTTCTTTCTAAGCTCTCGAGTTTCCTTAATAGATCATCTGGCATATATTAAGAAACATAAAGATTCAACACCAAGATCTTCCATATATCTTGTTGTAGTTTGCTTAATCCTCATAACACTCATCCAGGAAAGATATTATCCCTATTCAGAAGCAAACCTGAGACTCAAGGAGCTTTGGCAATTGACTCAAGTACACACGGATGATATGTGAATAGATTTCATTGCATACCTCACTCTTCTCTCTATGCCAGGCCACTCTCCTCCAGGGATCCTAATCAATTGGCTCTGCTAGATTCTTAAAATGTTTCATGCCCACATTCTTGGAATTCTCCTTTCTATATTGTGGTCACTTTTCCATATTTTATTTACCATTTTTTAAAAAACATCTTTATTGGAGTATAATTGCTTTACAATGGTGTGTTAGTTTACCATTTTCACCATTTTTCATCACAACTTTTAATTTATTCTTCCTTTTATTGTCTTTCATGATCTTCTTTCTCACTTTAGTCTCTTTCATTACCTATTTTATATTACTGTCTTTTCTTTTTCATTTTTCCTATATCCTTGCATTGGATAGATTTATTTAGTAAAATGGAGTTGAAATGGAAGTCTTTATTTCTTCAAAAGATGTAGGAAAAACAGACCCAGAACATCTGCAATGTTTCCATCAGACACCAGCTAAGGTAAATGGGAACTATGGGATCCACCACCAGGAGGATCAGCCATTTTTTACAGCACTAATCTATATGGATGTGTTCTGTATTATCACACTTGGCAAAACAACCTTGCAAATGGTTGCAATCAAAATCTGCTGCCATTGTATTTTTGTTTTAAACCATATTAATTGTATTAAGACTGTGCACAGGTATGTTAAAAGAGTTGGTCATTACATTTAAGTGCTTAAATATATTTTAGACCTCCCTGTCAAAAGTAACCAGAGACACTGAAGAGATATTCTAAGGGAATTAGTCATTAGGGAAATGCTAATTAAAACCACAATGAGATACCACTGTACACCTTATTACAATGGCTATAATCAAAAAGTTTGAACATGACAAGTGTTGGTGATTTGGAGGAATATTCCTACACTGATCTACACTACTGGTGGGAATATAAAATGTATAGCTGCTTTGAGAAACAAGTAGTCAGTTTCTTAAAAAGTTAAATATACAACTACCAAATGACCCAGTCATTCCACCTCTAGGTATTTACTTAAGAGAAAAGAAAGCATGCATTTGCACAAAGACTCATGCATTAATTTTCATAGAAGCTTTTTTCGTAGTAGCTAAACACTGGATTCAACCTAAATGTTCAACAACAGGTGAATGGATAAATAAATTGTGTTGTATACACAGAATAGAATACTACTTAACAATAAAAAATGAATAAACAATTGATACATGCAACAACATATATACTTACAATAATTATACTGAGTGAAGGAAGCTAGTTATTTTCCCCTGGAACCCCCAAAATGTAGAGTGTATAATGTATGATTTAATTTATCAGAAATGTTTGAAAATGCAAACTTGTCTGTAGTGATAGTAAGCAGATCAGTGTTTGCTTGTGATTAGAGTAGGGTGAGTGGACATGTGTGAGTGAGCGAGATTAAAAGGGAATTGTAGGAAATTGGAGGTGTGGGGGATGGATGTGTTCATTTTCTTGATTGTGATGATGTTTCCACGGGTATATTCATGTATCAAAAATTTTCAAATTGTGTACTTTAAGTGTGTATAGTTTATTATATGCAAATTATACCTCAATAAAGCTGTTAAGAAAAAAATGTATAAGATATAAACTATTTATAACTTTTTTTAAGAAAAAGAAATAACAATACTAACATTATTACCAGAAATATTTTTCTGAAAATTAAAAAAAAAATTTACATGTGTTGGGAGCAGTTCTTTCTTTCTGAATGTACCTTTCCCCATGAATGTATAGTTGGATGACTGCTTTTTAAAGTCTTTTGTGATGGTTTCTGTGTAATTATACCACCAACTCATTCAAGTAAATTTTTTGATTGCTTCTATTTTTAAGAAATTGATTTTTGAATTTAATTTTGATTTATAGTTATATGAAATATTATATTTTATAAAAATAAATTTACAAAACAAAATATATTAACAGAAGCCCATCTATTTCTACACTCAACTATTCCCTCCTCTCCCATATATAATGACATTTAAGTTTTGGGTTAATTCTTCTCATTTTTAATATAAACATATGTAGATATATTCACATTTTTCTGTGTATCAGATGAACAAAACATGCTATACAATATATCATGGATATCATTCTCCAGCTGCATATATAGGCTTAATTGATTTTTACAGCTCTATAGTACTCCTTTGCAGCATTACTTTTAAAATGTTATTCAGGAAGAAGTATTTACTCTCCCATTGTAAGATAATGCCCTTATAAATAAGAAATGTGTGTTTTATTGATCATTTTCACTAGTAGCTAGGTTGTACATAGTAAACTCAATAAATATTTTTTTAACTAAATCAAACTTAATTGATGATTAGATGGGAAAGCATTGTGAAAACCACAATTGTTCAAGAATAGCAGTAGAAAAATTTGTTCCAAATATATAAAAGAATTTTTTGTTGTTGTTGTTATATTGATGTATAGTAGTCCCCCTTCCCCAGGGAATAATTTCCAAGACACTCAGTGGATGAAAAATCATATATATACTATGTTTTTTCCTATACATACCTACCTATGATAAAGTTTAACTTATAAATTAGGCATAGTACAAGATTAATAACAATAATTAATAATAAAATAAAACAATTATAACAATAATTGTAATAAAATTTATCTGAATGTGGTCTCTCTCTCACTTGAATGATCTTATTTTACCATACTCACCCTTATTCTTGTGAAGATGTGATAAAATACCTACATGATAAGATGAAGTGAGATGAATGACAGCTATTATTGACCTTCTGATGTTATGTCAGAAGGAGGATCACATGCTTTGAGTGATCCTGGATCACTGAGCTATGACAATGTCAATGATTGGATGTCAGGAACAGATGATGTCAAAAGTTGGGAATGCTGGGCAGGATGGAGCTTGATGGTGTGAGGTTTCATCACATTACTCAGAACAGGGCACAATTTAAAACTTATAAATTGTTTATTTCTTTAATTTTCCATTTAATATTTTCCGACTGTGGTTGACTGAGGGTAACTGAAACCAAGGAAAGTGAAACTGCAGATAAGGGGGGGCTATTGTAATTCATACTATATTAGAAACTATAGAAGTCCAATGTGCTATACATATAATAGACATCCCAAACTTTTTCAAATTAGTTTTGGTGTGAACTGTGTTTCACTGTTTGTTTCTTAAAATTGGATTTATACTCCAGCTTTTAGCATTAAGCTAGTACTAAAATGATTCTGTGTTCCTTGACAGAATGCCATCTGAGGTTAAGGAAAGATCATTTAAAAACAACTAAGAGAAATGCCTATTTAGGTCTTCTGTCCATTTTTGGATTGGGTTGTTTGTTTTGACATTATTCAGCTGAATGAGCTGTTTGTAAATTTTGGAGACTAATCCCTTGTTGGTCACATCATTTGGGAATATCTTCTCACATTCTGTGGGTTGTCTTTTTGTTTTGTTTATGATTTCCTTTGCTGTGCAAAAACTTCTGGGTTTAATTAGGTCCCATTTGTTTTTTTGTTTCTGTCTTTAGTTCCATTAGTCTGGAAGATGGATTGAAAAAGATCTTGCTGCGATTTCTGTCAGAGAGTGTTCTGCTTATGTTTTCCTCTAGGAGTTTTATAATATCTGGTCTTACATTTAGGTCTTTAATCCATTTTGAGCTTATTTTTGTGCATGGTGTTAAAGAATGTTCTAATTCATTTTTTTTACATGTAGCTGTCCAGTTTTCCCAGCACCACTATTTGAAGAAACTCTCTTTCCACCACTGTATAGTATTGCCTCATTTGTCATAGATTACTTGACCATAAGTGTGTGGGTTTATTTCTGGGCTTTCTATCCTGTGCCATTGATCTATGTGTCTATTTTTGTGCCAGTATCTCATTGTTTCGATGACTGCAGCTTTGTAGTATAGTCTGAAGTCAGAGAGTATGATTCCTCCAGCTCTGTTTTTCCTCCTCAAGATTACTTTGGCTATTCAGGGTCTTTTTGTGTCTCCAAACAAATTTAAAAATTTTTTGTTCTAATTTTGTGATAAATGCCATTGGTAATTTGATAGGGATAGCACTAAATCTGTAGATTGCCTTGGGTAATATAGTCATTTTGACAATACTCATTCTTCCAATCCAAGAGCATGGTATATCTTTCCATCTGTTTGTGTCATCTTCCATTTCTTTCATCATCATCTCATAGTTTTTGAAGTGCAGGTCTTTTTTCTCCTTAGGTAGGTGTTTTATTCTTTTTGATGTGATGGTAAATGAGATTGTTTCTTGAATTTCTCTTTCTGACCTTTCAATGTTAAAGTATAGAAATGCAACAGATTTCTGTGTATTGAGAAATATCGTATGATATCACTTGTATGTGAAATCTAAAAAGAAATGATACAAATGAAGTTTATTTACAAGATAGAAACACACTCACCAACTTAGAGAATTAACTTATGGTTACCAGGGGGTTGGTGGGGGGATGCGAATAGTTAGGGATTTGGGGATTGACATGTACACACTGCTATATTTAAAATAAATAACCAACAAGGACTTACTGTATAGCAGAAGGAACTCTGCTCAATAATATGTGACAACCTAAATAGGAAAATAATTTGAAAAAAAATAGATACATGTGTATGTATAACTGAATCACTTTGTTGTAGACCTTAAACTAATGCAACATTGTTAATCAACTATACTCCAATATAAAATAAAAAGTAAAAAAAAAAAAATAAAAGCAACTAAGATATGAATTTGACTTGAAAATTTACTGTGGATGACTTTAAATTTAACACTGAGGTCATATAGCACACATGAAATATGACCCACTGAAATGCTGAAATTCATCTAAGCAAAAGATTTTTAAGAACATAGAATTACCAAGGGACCTATTTAGATGGCTGGCACAAAGTCATGTAGAGAGCAATTGGGAAATCACAGCAAGCAAGTAGATGTCCAGGCCTACACCTCAAATGTCCACATGGCTCAGGGAGAGAAGGCAAGAGCACAATGAAAGTGTTGCTTCAGTCTCTGTTACATTCATAGGTCACTTATAATTTCAGCAGAAAATCCATAAAGACAAACGAAATAATTTCTCAACCTCAAATGTATCCCCTGGCTTAGGTTGCTGATAATAGTGACGATGCTAGTGATGCTAGTGTTCTATTACCTTTAGTACTAACAATCATCACCTTGGAATTACTTGCCTAAAGTTTATATTCTCTCTTGATGGGGAAACCTCCTGTAATAGGCATTGCTGTATCCCCAGTGTCTGTTCATGGTAGAAGGTAACTCAAACATTTATTGGATTGAAATTTAAAATTTAATAATATAATGCATTTTCTAATTGATATCATCTCATTTAGTGTGCACCACAACCCAAATTATAAGAAATATTCCTCTAGTTCTATGGATGATAAAGATAAATTTCAGATTTTTATCTCACTTAAAACCACACAATTAAAGATGGAATGGAATTTAGGGCCTTCTGAATATAAAGTCCCTACTGTGTGTATAGCATCTCACTGACCTGATTTAAGCTGGCAGAGAACCATGTGTTTTTCTTCTTTCACTCCCAGTTCTTATAATAAGTCAGACCTCTGACAAATACTGAAAATACTAGGAAATTATGGTTGAATTAACTCCTCAGGTTTGTTTTAGTTTTTTTTTTTTTTAACACAAATCATATAACAAGTGAATGGTAACAAAAATTTCCTCCTTGACCAAACTTTAATTAGGCTCCTATGAGCCCTCTTCTTTTTCTAGGCTACAACCTTGGCCTGCCAAGGCCAGTTTTAGCAAAGAACCCTGCTAAGCTGATTTATCAAGAATCCTCCCCCACTCTTGATATCTGATCAAGTTTCTTATCCCCCAACCCACCCTTGATATCTAAGTCCTTGACCTGCCTTTAAAAAAAATTCTGTTAAGCCAGTTAACCAAGAATCTCTCTACTCTTGATATCTAATGAAGTTCATTTTAGTAATATTCCATCCACTGACCCTTCCGTCTTCTGATTGATTATAAATCTCCAGTTGTCTTTGCCATATCGTGATTTTCTTTCTATCCCTCTCCCCTATTGTAATAGTTTTGAATAAAGTCTTTCTTGCTATTTTTAACAGTCATCAGATTGACTTTTATTTAATAATGTTAGAACCTGGAACTGAATATGTGTAAGTTTTCCACTAAAAGTTTTTAAGAACTACTGCCTACTTCTCTGAACCTTCATGTTTGAGAGTTTGATACAGAAATGTCAACTTGATGTCATCTTGAATACCAATCCAGTGGTCATGACTATATGGAAAATCATGTTGAGGTGGTTTATGAGGGTAAATCATGGCTTATGAGAAAACTGATGGACTTGATTATCTATGCACTGGGAACTATATTCCCTAGCTTAAGGGAAATATTTCTATTTAGTCTCTGGTAAGTAAAATTCCATACTTCTTGATTTTGTGTTGGTAAAATGTGAATTGATTAAATTGCTTTATTAAGTCAACTTCTCTCTCACATAAGATGATATTTTCATTATCCCTCTGTGTTAATGGATTTAAAAAATGTGAGTTTTATATTGTCTCCCTAGTTTGAATTTTGACTTCATCTCTTACCTAACCCTAACCCTAACCCTAACTTGTTTTGATGTATGAGGATTGTTTGTTATTAAATATTCCTGTATCAATTTCTTTCTCTAAAAAAAGGGCTGGTAATAATTCCTCCATAACGAAATGTCCAGATTGCATAGAAGGATAGTGGGGAGAGTGATCAATTTTGTGTGGTTATGTTTTTTCAGAAAATGTGTATTGAATTTTTTTGAATCCAAAAAAGCAAAAAATAAAATTTCAGTAATTTAAACTTCAAGGTTTTAAAAATAGGTATTGATATCTCTTACTAATTTAACTGTTTCTAGAAAACAGAGAAAAAGTATTTTGACTCAGGAAAATTCCAAACCATTCATGTTGGGGACATGGCATGAATGATGAGAAGATTAGATTGGGTACAGGGGACAAGTAGACAATACCAACTGTATGAAAAATGCTTTATTTAAAAAAAATAAAATTAGGGACTTCCCTGGTGGTGCAGTCGTTAAGGATCCGCCTGCCAATGCTGGGGACACGGATTCGAGCCCTGGTCCAGGAAGATATAACATGCTGCAGAGCAACTAAGCCCATGCTTCACAACTACTAAGCCTGTGCTCTAGAGCCTATGAGCCACAACTACTGAGCTCGTGTGCCACAACTACTGAAGCCCACGTGCTTAGAGCCCATCCTCTGAAACAAGAGAAGCCACTGCAATGAGAAGCTCATGCACCACAACAAAGAGTAGCCCCCCTCGCTACAACTAGAGAAAGCCCGTGCACAGCAACGAAGACCCAACACAGCCAAAAATCAATCAATCAATCAATCCTAAAAAAAATAAAAATAAAAGATGAAATTAATTAAAAAATAAAATTAGAAAAACATTTTGTTTAGGAGCAATTGAAACTACAATTGTATTTGGTTAACCTATTTTATTGCTATGCTATGCAGTTCTGCCTTCATTCATGCATATTAATATACACATGCAAAATCCTGGGTGCTTTGCATACACCTAAGCATAAAACATGTTATTAAGGGCAAAAGTAAAATTTTCAACTTTATTAGGTTTCAAAAGCCATAAAAGGAATTATACTAAGGCTAGAATATTTGTAAAGATGAACATTACTTAGTATCATTATTTTAACATATAATTTTATTAAAATAATTATAAATGAAACAAACAATGCAACTTAAAGAATTATACAGTGACAATACATAGATTTGCACTCTGAGGAATATATTTAAAAAGATGGATGGTATATTAGTTTGTTAAGACTGCTGTAATACATCTCACAGCTTGGGTGCCTTAAACAAGAAATATTTATTTTTCCCATAATTTTGGAGGCTAGAGGTCCAAGATGAAGGTGTGTTCAGAGTTGGTTTCCTCTAAGGCCTCTCTCCTTGGCCTGTGAATGGCTGTCTTCTTCCAGTGTCCTCACTTGGTCTTCATTGTGTGCATTCTGCTTCCTCATCTCTTCTTGCAAGGACATTAGTCATATTGAATTATATAACCATATAAGCTCACTTACCTTAATCATCTCTCTAAAGGTCTTATCTCCAAATATGGTCATATTCTGAGGTACTGGGGATTAGGGCTTCAGCATATGCATTTTGGGGAGGGGAGGCACAATTTAGTCATAATAGGTGGAGAGAAAGTGAGAGAGAAAGAAATTTACTTCCCGAAATGCTTACTGAAAAGATATTTTATATTCAATAAAGAACTTTCAGATACCACATTAATACCAAGAAATTTCTTACTCTATCTGTTCCTCCCTTTGATGTATGTGGGCAACAGTGTTTGTTTAGTTACTCCCAAAGCCAGACACAGCTACAGTCATGTTTGTCCAGAGAGAGAAAGTTGTAAACATCATAATCTCTTTCTGAAAATATATTTTGTGGGATGAAACTAGTAAGAAGTATTTCACTATTATCGGTATATATAATAAAAATTTTAGTAAAAGAAAAAGAAAATGCATATATCATGCTAGTTGGCTTTTTCACTACTGAAATAACAAGATATTCCAAGAACTATAGACCAGATTTTTGCTTGAAAGTGATAATGAATTTGCTATAAAATATGAAAAAATCATGTTCATAATTTGTTCATGTTAATTATCATAGAAATATGTGCACTGAAAAAATTATAAACAGGCAGTGTGAAACAGAGCTGCATTGTGATAGGGCTGGCAGTTAGGATATCAAGGTTCCAATCTATGCTTTACTCTTAACATGGGGAAATCAACTTTCTTCTAATATTTTAAGGTTCTATAATTCTGTACAACCCAGGATAACTTAGTTTTATTGTGATCTCATTTAGTCATTTACCAACTCTGGTCAATTCAATTTATCCACATTTTTCAGGAAGGACTATCTGGATCTAAAAGAAAGTAGAGAAATTTCAAGCAACAATGTTAAAACAAAGACATAATTTGGTCAATATGGATTTTTTTTTCCTTCAGTACTAGTTCTTTCCCACATGCTTAATCATCACCCTCACACATGTCAGATGAGAAGTAGAAAAATCAGTTGACTTCTTCAGAGACTGACTTGGGGTCTCTGTGGCTGCCACATTCCCTCAGTAGCTTCTTGCAAACTGATTGAGATCTATCTTCCCTGCAGGTAAAAGAGATACTTTCTAAACACATTGGCATAACAAGTTCTACAGAAATAGTGCCTTTCATTAAAGAGCCATCCAGCTGTAAATTCTTCTGTCTGTACTATTCATTCTTTAGGTCTCAATATTACCTCTTTGAAATGTTCACTTTGGAATATGCTGAGATATTACTTAACATTACTTAAGATGTTTAAGAGGCATACTACATTAATCTGTTAAAAACTGAGGTGAATGAGTGTAAACCAATCTTGTAACTTGGACAAGACAACCGTGGTTCCTATATGTGAGTGTAAGATGGCAAATAAAAAGGAAGGGTCCTCAAGAGAATGGTTGATTCTAAAGATAAACTTGATATTCTTCAAAATTACCCTGTAGGTTTAGCATTAGAATAGTTATAGAGTTGTGTTATTTCATTGTTTTGTGCCACTCTCAGCCTATGGATAACCAATGTTGTGGCTGGACCAGCCCTGTAGTATTAAGAGATACAAACTACTATGTATAAAATAGATAACCAACAAAGATATGCTGTATAGCACAGGGAATTATAGTCATTATCTTGTAATAACTTTTTTTTTTTTTTTTTTGCAGTACGCGGGCCACTCACTGTTGTGGCCTCTCCCTTTGTGGAGCACAGGCTCCAGACGTGCAGGCTCAGCGGCCATGGCTCACGGGCCCAGCCACTCTGCAGCATGTGGGATCTTCCCAGACCGGAGCATGAACCCATATCCCCTGCATTGGCAGGCGGACTCTTAACCACTGCACCACCAGGGAAGCCCTCTTGTAATAACTTTTAATGGAATATAATTTGTAAAAATACTGAATTACTGTACTATACATCTGAAACTAACATTATATTGTAAATCAACTATATTCAATTAATAAAAAACAAAAAACATAAGAGCAGGTATTTAAAGAACAGGAGGAGAAAAAAAAAAGTGGCCCAAAATGTCAGTTATCAAAATCAAACAAGATCTCTAAAACAAGGAGGAGGTGGTATTGGGTAGCCTAGCTCTTTATCTAGTTGTGTGGCTGGCAATGTGTTTATTGAAGTGGATGCCTCAGCATTTACATTATCAAAGAAAAAGCCAACTGCCAGGGCTTACACTACACCAATAGAACTACCAATTGGAAAATTTTGAACAAAACAAAGTTTTGTACATCAAGTTATATTTGATACTGACTTGAATTTACAGAGCTGTTTATATAAAGGAATAAAAAATTTTAAAATGTGCAATACTTATTTGATAGATTTGGAGCAAGAAGTCTTAAGATAGAACATCTTAAAGTAGAAACTGGGGACCTTGAGTTTTTGGAAAGATAGATTAACAAACTCTACTCCTGAAGTTTCTGTCTCAGTACACTTCTGGAAAGACCATACTATGTTTCAAAAACAAACATACAAATAAACAACAAACCCAAATCAAAATGAAACTTCAGCAGGCAGTTCTTATTGTCAGCAACTTTTAGGCAACATTGATTTAGAGTTTATAAAGTACTTTGACATACTTTAACTCATCAAATCTTCAGGAAGGCCATGTGGATTATTTAAGAAAGTTATTTTTGAGTCCATTTTACAGATAAGGACACTGAGGATCAGAGATATCATATAACTTGTTCAAAGATTTGAGCCTGTCTTTTATTTTTAAATTTCATATTCATTCCTCAATAGCATGCTATAGAAAATATATTTTAAAGTATATTCTTTTGAGATGTGAAGAATATTCTTTTCATTTTCTGAAGATTAAAGGTTTTTGTTTTTTTCTTTTTTTTTTCATTTGGCATTTCTTTCTGTCCATGTTACAAAGGAACTCCCCTTGTATGTTAAAGTGGCATCTCAAATTTAGCACACCCAAAACAGAATTAACAATGAAACAGATTGGTTCAAGATGGTGGAATAGAAGGACGGGCTCTCATTCCCTCTTGTGAGAGCACTGGAATCACAACTAACTGCTGAACAATCATTGACAGAAAGACACTGAAACTCACCAAAAAACATATTCCACATACAAAGACAAATGAGAAGCCACAATGAGATGGTAGGAGGGGTGCAATCACAATAAAATCAAAGCCCATAACAGCTGGGTGGGTGACTCACAAACTGGAGAACACTTATACCACAGAAGTCTACCCACTGGAGTGAAGGTTCTGAGCCCCACGTCAGACTTCCCAACCTGGGGGTCCAGCAACTGGAGAAGAAATTCCTAGAGATCAGACTTTGAAGGCTGAGATTTGATTGCAGGACTTCGACAGGACTGGGGGAAACAGAGACTCCACTCTTCTAGGGCACACACAAAATAGTGTGTGCATCGGGACCCAGGGGAAGGAACAGTGACCCCATAGGAGACTGAACCAGACCTACCTGCTAGTGTTGGAGGGTCTCCTGCAGAGGCAGGGGGTGGCTGTGTCTCACTGTGAGGACAAGGACACTGGCAGAAGAAATTCTTGGAAGTACCCCTTGGCATGAGCCCTCCCAGAGTCTGCCACTAACTCCACCAAAGAGCCCAGGTAGGCTCCAGTGTTGGGTCACCTCAGGCCATACAACCAAAAGAAAGGGGACCCAGCCCCACCCGTCAGCAGACAAGTGAAATAAAGTTTTACTGAACTCTTCCCTCAAGAGCAACAGCCAGCTCTACCCACCATCAGTCTCTCCCATCAGGAAACTTGAACAAGCCTCTTAAATAGCCTCAACCATCAGAGGACAGTCAGCAGAAGCAAGAAGAATTACAATCCTGCAGCCTATGGAGCAAAAACCACATTCACAGAAAGATAGACAAGATGAAAAGGCAGAGGGCTATGTACCAGATGAAGGAATATTAAACAGCTTCATTAAACAGCTAAGTGAAGTGGAGATAGGCAATCTTCCGAAAAAGAATTCAGAATAATGATAGTGAAGATGATCCAGGATCTAGGAAAAAGAATGGAGGTAAAGATCGAGAAAATGCAAGAAATGTTTAACAAAGATCTAGAAGAATTAAAGAACAAACAAACAGAGATGAACAATACAGTAACTGAAATGAAAGCTACACTAGAAGGAATCAATAGGCTGAATAACTGAGGCAGAAGAACGGATAAGTGACCTGGAAGACAGAATGGTGGAATTCACTGCTGCAGAACAAAATAAAGAGAAAAGAATGAAAAGGAATGAAGACAGTCTAAGAGATCTCTGGGACAACATTAAACACAAGAACATTCACATTATAGGGGTCCCAGAAGAAGAAGAGAGAGATAAAAGACCCAAGAAAGTATTTGAAGAGATTATAGTCAAAAACTTCCCTAACATGGGAAAGGAAATAGCCACCCAAGTCCAGGAAGCACAGCGAGTCTATACAGGATAAACCCAAGGAGAAACACACTGAGATTTAGAGTAATCAACTTGGCAAAAATTAAAGACAAAGAAAAATTATTGAAAGCAGCAAGGGAAAAATGAAAAATAACATACAAGGGAACTCCCATGAGGTTAAGAGCTGATTTCTCAGCAGAGACTCTACAAGTCAGAAGGGAGAGGCAGGACGTATTTAAAGTGATGAAAGGGAAGAATCTACAACCAAGATTACTCTACCTGGCAAGGATCTTATTCAGATTTGATGGAGAAATCAAAAGCTTTATAGACAAGCAAAAGCTCAAAGAATTCAGCACCACCAAACCAGTTTGACAACAAATGCTAAAGGAACTTCCTTAAGTGGGAAAAACAAGAGAAGAAAAGGACCTACAAACACAAACCCAAAACAATTAAGAAATGGTAATAGGAACATACATAGTGATAATGACCTTAAACGTGAATGGATTAAATGCTCCAAACAAAAGACACAGGCTCACTGAATAGATACAAAAAGAAGACCCATATAAGTGCTGTCTAAAAGAGACCCACTTCAGACCTAGGGACACACACAGACTGAAAGTGAGGGAATGCAAAAAGATATTCCATGCAAATGGAAATCAAAAGAAAGCTGTAGTAGCAATACTCATATCAGAGAAAATAGACTTTAAAATAAAGACTGTTACAAGGAAGGACACTATATAAAGATCAAGGGATCAATCCAAGAAGTAGTTATAAGAATTGTAAATATATATGCACCCAACATAGTAGCACCTCGATATATAAGACAAATGTTAACAGCTATAAAAGGAGAAATTCACAGTAACACAATAATAGTGGGGGACATTTACCACCCCACTTTCATCAATGGACAGATCATCCAGACAGAAAATCAATAAGGAAACACAGGCCTTAAATGACACATTAGACCAGATAGACTTAATGTATAATTATAGAGCATTCCAATCGAAAGCAGTAGAATACACATTCTTTTCAAGTACCTATGGAACGTTCTCCAAGATAGATCATGTGCAGGGACATAAAGCAAGCCTTGATAAATTTAAGAAAATTGAAATCGTATCAAGTATCTTTTCTGACTAAAATTTTATAAGATTAGAAATCAAATACAATAAAAATAATAACTGTAAAGAACATGGAGGCTAAACACAATGCTACTAGATAATCAATGGATCACTAAAGAACTCAAAGAAGAAATCCAAAAATACCTAGAGGCAAATAAAAACAAAAACACAATGATCCAAAACCTACAGGATGCAGAAAAAACAGTTCTAAGAGGAAAGGTTATAGTGATACCATCTTACTTCAGGAAAGAAGACAAATCTGAAATAAACAACTTAACTTTTAATAAACCAACAAGAGTTTAATCTCCAAAATATACAAACAGTTCATGCAGCTCAATATCAAAAATCAAACAACCCAGTCAAAAAATGGATAAGAGATCTAAGTTGATACTCTCCAAAGAAGACATTCAGATAACCAAGAGGCATATAAAAGATGCTCAATATTACTAATTATTAGAGAAACGAAAACTACAATGAGGTGTCACCTCACCCCAGTCAGAATGGCCATCATCAAAAACAAAAACAAAAAAAACACAAAAAACTACAAACAATAAATGCTGCAGAGTATAAGGTGAAAACCAACACTGTACACTATTGGTTGAACTATAAATTGGTACAGCCACTATCGAGAAAAGTATGGAGTTTCCTTAAAAATCAAAAAATAAAGAAAAATAGAGCTACCATATGATTCAGCAATCCGACTCCTGGTCATATATCCAGAGAAAACCATACATTGAAAAGATACATGCACCCCAATGTTTATTGCAGCCCTATTTGCAAGCCAAGCCATGGAAACAACCTAAATGTCCCTAGACAGATTAATGCATAAAGAAGATGTGATGTATATATATATATATATATATATATATATATATATATATATACATACATATATACAGTGGAATATTACTCAGCCATTAAAAAGAATGAAATAATGTCATTTCCAGTGACATGGATGGACCTGGAGATTATCATACTAAGTCAGACAAAGAAAGACAAATATCATATGATATCACTTATATATGGAATCTAAAAAATGATACAAATGAAGTTATTTACAAAACAGAAGCAGACTTACAGACTTAGAAAACAAATATATGGTTCCAAAGGAGAAAGGTGAGGGGGAGAGATAAATTGGGAGATTGGGATTGACATATACACACGACTATATATAAAATAGATAGCTAACAAGAACCTACTGTATAGCACAGGGAACTCTACTCAATACTCTGTAATAATCTATATGGGAAAATAATCTAAAAAAGAATAGATATATGTATAACTAAACCACTTTGCTGTACACCTGAAACTAACAAAACATTGTAAATCAACTATACTCCAATATAAAATAAAAGTTAAAAAATTTACATAGGAAAAAAAGAGAAATAATAGCTGAAAACATCCCTAACCTGGGAAAGGAAGCAGATATCTGGTCCACAAAGCACATAGAGTAGTAAACAAGATGAACCCAAAGAGTTAAACACCAACGCATATAATTCAAATAGCAAAAATTAAAATAGAGGATCTTAAGAGCAGCAGGATAACAGCCACTAGATATGTTCAAGGGAATTCTAATAAGATTATGAGCTGACAAACTGTTAATTTGCAGGATACAAAATTAATACACAGGGGGACTTCCCTGGTGGTCCTGTGGTAAAGAATCCATTCCAATGCAGGGGACACGGGTTCGATCCCTGGTCAGGGAACTAAGATCGTACATGCTGCAGGGCAGCTAAACTCACACACTGCAAATACTGAGCTTGCACACCTCAACAAGAGAACCCATGTGCCGCAAACTACATAGCCCATGCACCCTGGAGCCTGTGCGCCACAAATAGAAGCCCACACACCACAACAAAAGATACCTCAAGCCTCAACAAAGATCCTGTGTGCTGTAACTAAGACCCAATGCATCCAAGAAAAAGAAAGAAAGAAAGGAAATAAATAAATAAAATAAAAATATAAAATAATATATACAGAAATCAGTTGCATTTGTATACACCAACAATGAACTATTATAAAGATAAATTAAGAAAATAATCCCAGCTAAAATTTTATCTAAAATGAATAAATATATGTAAGGAGGTAAAAGACCTGTACTCAAAAAACTGTTAGATGTTGATAAAAGGAATGAAGTTGAGGGGGGAGTGACCAAGATGGTAGAGTAGGAAGACATGAGCTCACCTCCCCTGTGGGCACACCAAAATGTAATTATTTACAGAGCAACTGCCCATGAAAGATACTTGAAGACTAGCAGAGAAATCTACAGCTAAGATATAAAGAAGTCATCACAACAAGACAGAGAGGAGAGGTGGAGATGTGGTATTAGGGTTAGGAGACCTCTAACCCTAGCCCCAGGTAGGTGGCCCACAAATGAGAGGATGATTACAATTGCAGAGTCCACCCAAACAAGCAAGGGATCCAGGTCCCAAGTTGGTTTCCCCAGCTCAGGGGTCCTATACCAGGAAGACAAATCTCCAGAATGTTTGGCTTTGAACACCAGCAGGTCTTACTTTTAGGATAGCAAGAGGGCTGTGGAAAATAGAGACTCACTCTTAAAGGGCAAACACAATATATCAACACTCTGAGACAGAGGGCAGAAGCAGTAATTTGAATTAAGCCTGGGCCAGACCCACTTGCTGATCTTTGAGAGCCTTTGGGAGAAGCAGGAGGCAATTGAGACACAACCTGGGGACATTGGCACTGACATCAATATTTGGGGGAACATGACCCAACACAAAGACACTGGTAGTGGTAAGTACCATTTTCATCCTCTCTATAGTGTCAGGACCTAGCTCTAGCCACAAGCAAGCCATCTGCCTTGGACCCACAGAGCCCCTGACTGCCCTGGGACACAGTCTCACCCATCAGCAGGTGTAGGACTTGGCCCTGCCCAGCAGTGCACCAGCACCAGCTCCAGTACCCACAGGGATCCTGCAACTAGCTGCCAGATACAGCCCTACCTGCCAACAGACTGACACTAGCCCTGGGACTTAACCTCACCCACCATTAGGTGGGCACCCTTCTTGGGATCCATTAGGTCCTAGCCCTACCCACATTTGGGCAGACATTAATTGTGGGAACCCTAGGGCCATGCAGCCAGAGACCCCAGGATCAGGGTCTGTCAACCAGAAGGCTAGTACTAGACCTTGTACCCACAGGGTACCAGCCTTGCCCACCAATGAGGCAGCAACAGTCCCAGGACAAGCAGGGCCCCACAGCCAGCTCTGTAAACACCTGACCCATTCACCAGCAGGTCGGCAAGGCCTTGGGGATGCACTGTATCCTGGCCTTTCCCAAAAGTGGGCCTACATCAGCTCCAGAAAATACTTGGCCCCTCAGATAGCCATGTCAGGATCCAGCCTCACAAACAAGCAGGCTGTCATCAGATCTAGGTTACCCCAGACATAGTAGCCAGCTGTGTCAAGAACTGGTCCTACCTACCAGGACACTAACACCAGCCTTAGGACCACTTGGGGCATATAACCAGTTGCCTCATAACCTGGTCCTGCCACCTGTGGGCAAGCACCAGGACCAGGACTCCCCTTCCATGAAACCAGCCATGCATGACTTGGTCTCACCCACCAATAGCCAGAAACATCCACAAAAAGCAAGGCCTGGCAACCAACCATACCAGCAGCCTCACAGCCTACCAGCATGCCCACAGTAGTCAGTCTGCCACACTGGAAGGACCCACATAGCTACATAGAGGGCACCCTTAAAACATATAGCTCTGTTGACCAGTGGGGAGTGTGCTGCTGGGTCCCATAGGACATTTCCTACATAAGGCCACTTCTTCAAGATCAGGAAAAGTAACCAACCTACAAAACACATAGAATAAAAAAAGAAAATTAGGAAAAGTGAAGTGACAGAGAAATATGTTCCAAATAAAGAAAAAAATAAAACCCAAGAAAAACTATGTGAAGTGGATATAAGCACGCTAGCAGTTAATGAGTTGAAGGTAATGATCATAAAGTTGTTGAAAATACTTGGGAGAAGACTGGATGAACAGAGTAAGAAATTAGAAAACTTAACAAGGAGTTAGAAAATATAAAGTAGAACTAAGCAGAGATGAAGTATACAATAACTGATGTAAAAAATACTCTAGAAGAAATAAACAGTAGATTAGATGATATACAGGAATGGATCACTGGAAGACAGAGTGGTGGAAATCACTCAATCTGAACAGGAAAAAAAAAAGGACAAAAGAAAATGAGACGTTTAAAGATCTCTGGGACAACTTCAAGTATACTAACATTTACAGTATAGGGTTCTCAGAAGAAGAGAGAGAAAAGGGGCAAAAACCATATTTGAAGACATAAAAGATGTAAACTTAACTAACCTGGGAGAGGAAACAGACCTGCAGGTCCAGAGAATCCCAAAAAGGAACAACCCAAACAGGACCACACCAAGACACGCTACATATTATAATTAAAATGGCAAATATAAAAAGAGACTTTCTCAGGAAGATGGCGGAAGAGTAAGAAGCAGAGATCACCTTCCTCCCCACAGATACACCAGAAATACATCTACACGTGGAACAACTCCTACAGAACACCTACTGAACGCTGGCAGAAGACCTCAGACCTCCCAAAAGGCAAGAAACTCCCCACATACCTGGGTAAGGCAAAAGAAAAAAGAATAAACAGAGACAAAACAATAGGGACGGGACCTGCACCAGTGGGAGGGAGCTGTGAAGGAGGAAAAGTTTCCACACACTAGGAAGCCCCTTCATGGGCGGAGACTGCGGGTGGAGGAGGGGGAAAGCTTCAGAGCCGCGGAGGAGAGCACAGCAACAGGGGTGTGGAGGGCAAAGTGGAGAGATTCTTGCACAGAGGATCTGTGCCTATAGGGACTCACCAGCCTGAGAGGCTAGGCTGCTCACCCGTCGGGGTGGGCGGGACTGGGAGCTGAGGCTCAGGCTTCGGTCGGAGCACAGGGAGAGGACCGGGGTTGGCGGGGTAAACACAGCCTACAGGGAATTAGTGCACCACGGCTAGCCGGGAGGGAGTCCGGGGAAAAGTCTGTACCTGCCAAAGGGGCAAGAGACTTTTTCTTCCCTCTTTGTTTCCTGGTGCACGAGGAGAGGGGATTAAGAGCACTGCTTACAGGAGCTCCAGAGACAGGTGCAAACCACGGCTAAAAACGCGGACACCAGAGATGGGCATGAGATGCTAAGGCTGCTGCTGCCACCACCAAGAAGCCTGTGTGTGAGCACACGTCACTATCCACACCTCCCTTCCAGGGAGGCTGTGCAGCCCGCCACTGCCAGGGTCCCGGGATCCAGGCACAACTCCCCTGGGAGAACGCACAGCTTGCCTCAGGCTAGTGCAATGTCCCACTGCCCTCTGCCGCTGCAGGCTCGTCCTGCAACGGCAACCCTCCCTTCCCCTGGCCTGAGTGAGCCAGAGTCCCCAAAGCAGCTGCGCCTTTAATCCCGTCCTGTCTGAGCAAAGAACAGACACCCTCCGACGACCTACAGGCAGAGGCAGGGCCAAATCCAAAGCTGGACCCCGGGAGCTGTGAGAACAAAAAAAGAGAAAGGGAAATCTCTCCCAGCAGCCTCAGAAGCAACAGATTAAAGCTCCACAATAAACTTGATGTACCCTGCATCTGTGAAATACATGAGTAGACAACGAATCATCCCAAATTGAGGAGGTGGACTTTGAGAGCAAGATTTATTATTTTGTCCTCCTTTTGTGAGTGTGTATGTGTATGCTTCTGTGTGAGATTTTGTCTGTATAGCTTTGCTTCCACCATTTGTCCTAGGGACTTATCTGTCTGCTTTTTTGTTTGTTTTCTTTAAAGAAATTTTTTTCTTAATAATTATTTTTTATTTTAATAACTATATTTTATTTTGTCTTACTTTTTTATTTTATTTTATATTCTTTCTTTCATTCTTTCATTCCTTCCTTCCCTCCTAACTTCTTTCTTTCTTTCTTTCTTTCCTTTCTCCTTCCTTCCTTCCTTCCTCCCTCCCTCCCTCCCTCCCTCCCTCCCTCCCTCCCTCCCTCCCTCCCTCTCTCTCTCTCTCTCTCTCTTTCTTTCTTTCTTTCTTTCTTTCTTTCTTTCTTTCTTTCTTTCTTTCTACATTTTCTCCCTTTTTTTCTGAGCTGTGTGGATGAAAGGCTCTTGGTGCTGGAGCCAGGAGTCAGTGCTCTGCCTCTGAGGTGGGAGAGCCAACTTCAGGACACTGGTCCACAAGAGACCTCCCAGCTCCACATAATATCAAATGGCAAAAATCTCCCAGAGATCTCCATCTCAACACCAGCATCCAGCTTCACTTAAGGACCAGCAAGCTACACTGATGGACACACTATGCCAAAAAACTAGCAAGACAGGAAAACAACCCCACCCATTAGCAGAGAGGCTGCTTAAAAATCAAAATAGGTCAACAGACACCCCAAAACACACCACAAGATGTGGACCTGCCCACCAGAAAGACAAGGTGCAGCCTCATCCACCAGAACACAGGCACTATTCCCCTCCACCAGGAAGCCTACACAATCCACTGAACCAACGTTAGCCACTGGGCACAGACACCAAAAACAATGGGAACTATGAACCTGCAGCCTGCAAAAAGGAGATCTTGAAAAACACAGTAAGAGAAGCAAAATGAGAAGACAGAGAAACACACAGCAAATGAAGGAGCAAGATAAAAACCCACCAGACCTAACAAATAAAGAGGAAATAGGCAGTCTACCTGAAAAAGAATTCAGAATAATGATAGTAAAGATTATCCAAAATCTTGGAAATAGAATAGAGAAAATGCAAGAAACACTTAACAAGGACCTAGAAGAACTAAAGATGAAACAATCAATGATGAACAACACAATAAATGAAATTAAAAATACTGTAGATGGGATCAATAGCAGAATAACTGAGGCAGAAAAATGGATAAGTGACCTGTAAGATAAAATACTGGAAATAGCTACAGCAGAGCAGAATTAAGAAACAAGAATGAAAAGAACTGAGGACAGTCTCAGAGACCTCTGGGACAACATTAAATGCACCAACATTCGAATTATAGGGGTTCCAGAAGAAGGAGAGAAAAATAAAGGGACTGAGAAAATATTTGAAGATATTATAGTTAAAAACTTCCCTAATATGGGAAAGGAAATAGTTAATCAAGTCCAGGAAGCACAGAGAGTCCCATACAGGATAAATCCAAGGAGAAATATGCCAAGACACAAATTAATCCAACTGTCAAAAATTAAATACAGAGAAAACATATTAAAAGCAGCAAGGGAAAACCAACAAGTAACACACAGGGAACCCCCATAAGGTTAACCGCTGATCTTTCAACAGAAACTCTGCAAGACATAAGGGAGTGGCAGGGCATATTTAAAGTGATGAAGGAGAAAATCCTGCAACCAAGATTACTCTACCCAGGAAGGACCTCATTCAGATATGATGGAGAAACTAAAACATTTACAGACAAGCAAAAGCTAAGAGTTCAGCACCAGCAAACCAGCTTTACAACAAATGCTAAAGGAACTTCTCTAGGTAAGAAATACAAGTGAAGGAAAAGAACTACAATAACAAACCCAAAACAATTAAGAAAATGGGAATAGGAACATACATATTGATAATTACCTTAAATGTAAATGGATTAACTGCTCCCACCAAAAGACACAGAGTGGTTGAATGGATACAAAAGCAAGACCCATATATATGCTGTCTACAAAAGACCCATTTCAGACCTGGCAACACATACAGACTGAAAGTGAGAGGATGGAAAAAGATATTCCATGCAAATAGATCTCAGAAGAACGTTGGAGTAGCAATTCTCATATAAGACAAAATAGACTTTAAAATAAAGACTATTAGAAGAGCCAAAGAAGGACACTACATAATGATCAAGGGATTGATCCAAGAAAATGATATAACAATTGTAAATAATTATGCACCCAACATAGGAGCACCTCAATACATAAGGCAAATACTAACAGACATAAAAGGGGAAAACCAATGTAGGGGACTTTAACACTGCACTTTCCCCAATGGACACATCATTCAAAATGAAAATAAATAAGAAAACACAAGCCTTAAATGATACATTAAACAAGATGGACTTAATTGATATTTATAGGACACTCCATCCAAAAACAAAGGAATACACATTTTTCTCAAGTGCTCATGGATTATTCTCCAGGATGTATCATATCTTGGGTCACTAATCAAGCCTCGGTAAATTTAAGAATCTTGAAATTGTATCAAATATCTTTTCCGACCACAATGCTACGAGACTAGATATCAATTACAGGAAAAGATCTGTAAAAAATACAAACACATGGAGGCTATACAATACACTACCTAATAACGAAATGATCATTGAAGAAATCAAAGAGGAAATAAAAAAATACCTAGAAACAAATGACAATGGAGACACAACGACCCACAACCTATGGGATGCAGCAAAAGCAGTTCTAAGAGGAAAATTTATAGCAATACAAGCCCACCTTAAGAAACAGGAAACATCTCGAATAAACAACCTAACCTTGCACCTAAAGCAATTAGAGAAAGAAGAACAAAAAAAACCCAAGGGTAGCAGAAGGAGAGAAATAATAAAGATCAGATCAGAAATAAATGAAAAAGAAAAGAAGGAAACAATAGCAAAGATCAATAAAACTAAAAGCTGGTTCTTTGAGAACATAAACAAAATTGATAAACTATTAGCCAGACACATCAAGAAAAAATGGGAGAAGACTCAAATCAATAGAATTAGAAATGAAAAAGGAGAAGTAACAACAGATGTTGCAGAAATACAAAAGATAATGAGAGATTACTAAAAGCAACTCTCTGACAATAAAATGGACAACCTGGAAGAAATGGACAAATTCTTAAAAATGCACAACCTGCCAAGACTGAATCAGAAAGAAATAGAAAATATGAACAGACCAATCACAAGCACTGAAATTGAAACTGTGATTAAAAATCTTCCAACAAACAAAAACCAGGCCCAGATGGCTTCACAGGTGAATTGTATGAAACATTTAGAGAAGAGCTAACACCTATCCTTCTCAAACTCTTCCAAAATATATCAGAGGGAGGAATACTCCCAAATTCATTCTACGAAGCCATCATCACCTTGATACCAAAACCACAGAAGGATGTCACAAAGAAAGAAAACTACAGGCCAATATCACTGATGAACACAGATGCAAAAATCCTCAACAAAATACTAGCAAGCAGAATCCAACAGCACATTAAAAGGATCATACACAATGATCAGGTGGGGTTTATTCCAGGAATGCAAGGATTCGTCAATATATGCAAATCAATCAATGTGATAAACCATATTAGCAAATTGAAGTAGAAAAACCATATGATCATCTCAATAGATGCAGAGAAAGCTTTTGACAAAATTCAACACCCGTTTATGATAAAAACGCTGCAGAGAGTAGGCATAGAGGGAACACTTCTCAACATAATAAAGGCCATATATGCAAACCCAGAGCCAACATCAACCTCAATGGTGAAAAACTGAAAGCATTTCCACGAAGATCAGGAATAAGACAAGGTTGCCCTCTCTCACCACTCTTATTCAACATAGTTTTGGAAGTTTTAGCCACAGCAATCAGAGACGAAAAGGAAATGAAAGGAATCAAAATCGGAAAAGGAGTAAAGCTGTCACTGTTTGCAGGTGACATGATACTATACATAGAGCATCCTAAAGGTGTTACCAGAAAACTACTAGAGCTAATCAATGAATTTGGTAAAGTAGCAGGATACAAAATTAATGCACAGAAATCTCTGCATTCCTATACACTAATGATGAAAAATCTGAAAGTGAAATCAAGAAAACACTCCCATTTACCATTGCAACTTAAAGAATAAAATATCTAGGAATAAACCTACCTAAGGAGACAAAAGACCTGTATGCAGAAAATTATAAGACACTGATGAAAGAAATTAAAGATGATACAAATAGATGGAGAGATATACCATGTTCTTGGATTGGAAGAATCAACATTGTGAAAATGACTCTACTACCCAAAGCAATCTACAGATTCAATGCAACCCCTATTAAACTACTACTGGCATTTTTCACAGAACCAGAACAAAACATTTCACAATTTGTATGTTAACACAAAAGACCCCGCATAGCCAAAGCAATCTTGAGAACGAAAAATGGAGCTGGAGGAATCAGGCTCCCTGACTTCAGACTATACTACAAAGCTACAGTAATCAAGACAGTATGGTACTGGCACTAAAAGAGAAAGATAGATCAATGGAACAGGATAGAAAGCCCAGAGATAAACCCACGCACATATGGTCACCTTATCTTTGATAAAGGAGACAGGAATGTACATTGAAGAAAGGACAGCCTCTTCAATAAGTGATGCTGGGAAAACTGGACAGGTACATGTAAAAGTATGAGATTAGATCACTCCCTACCACCATACACAAATATAAGCTCAAAATGCATTAAGGAGCTAAATGTAAGGCAAGAAACTATCAAACACTTAGAGGAAAACATAAGCAGAAAACTCTATGACATAAATCACAGCAAGATCCTTTTTGATCCACCTCTTACAGCAATGGAAATAAAAACAAAAATAAACAAATGGGACCTAATGAAACTTCAAAGCTTTGCACAACAAAGGAAACAATAACAAGACCAAAAGACAACTCTCAGAATGGGAGAAAATATTTGCAAATGAAGAAGCTGGCAAAGGATTAATCTCCAAAATTTATAAGCAGCTCATGAAGCTCAAGAAGAAAAAAACAAACAACCCAATCCCAAAATGGGCAGAAGACCTAAATAGACGTTTCTCCAAAGAAGATATACAGACTGCCAACAAACACATGAAAGAATGCTCAACATCATTAAACATTAGAGAAATGTAAATCAAATCTAAAATGAGATATCATCTCACACCACTCAGAATGGCCATCAACAAAAAATCTAGAAACAATAAATGCTGGAGAGGGTGTGGAGAAAAGAGAACACTGTTGCACTGCTGGTGGGAATGTGAATTGGTACAGCCACTATGGAATTTCCTTAAAAATGTACAAATATAACTACCATATGATGCAGCAATCACACTACTGGGCATATATCCTGAGAAAACCATAATTCAAAAAGGGTCATGTACCAAAATATTCATTGCGGCTCTATTTACAATAGCCCAAGATGGAAAAAACCTAAGTGTCCATTATTGGATGAATTGATAAAGAAGATGTGGCACATATATACAATGGAATAACTCAGCCATAAAAAGAAACAAAATTGAGCTATGTTTAATGAGGTGGATAGACCTAGAGTCTGTCATACAGAGTGAAGTAAGTCAGAAAGAGAAAGACAAATACTGTATGCTAGCACATATATATGGAATTTAAGAAAATGGTGTCATGAAGAACCTAGGGGTAAGACAGGAATAAAGACACAGACCTACTAGAGAACAGACTTGAGGATATGGGGAGGGGGAAGGGTGAGCTGTGACAAAGTGAGAGAGAGGCATGGACATATATACACTACCAAATGTAAGGTAGATAGCTAGTGGGAAGCAGCCGCATAGCACAGGGAGATCAGCTCGGTGCCTGTTGACCACCTGGAGGGGTGGGATAGGGAAGGTGGGAGGGAGGGAGACGCAAGATGGAAGAGATATGGGAACATATGTATATGTTTACCTGATTCACTTTATTATAAAGCAGAAAATAACACACCATTTTAAAGCCATTATACCCCAATAAAGATGTTAAAAAATAAAGTGATGAAGCAGAAAAATCTTCAACCAAGATTAATGTACCCAGCAAGCATCTCATTCAGATTTGATATAGAAATTAAAACATTTACAGACAAGCAAAAGCTGAGAGAGTTCAGCAGCACCAAGCCAGCTTTACAACAAATGCTAAAAGAACTTCTCTAGGCCCGAAGCACAAGAGAAGGAAAAGACCTACAAAAGCAAACCCAAAACAATTAAGAAAATAGGAATAGGAACATACATATCAATAATTACGTTAAATATAAATGGACTAAATGTTCCCACCAAAATACACAGACTGGCTGAATGGATATAAAAATAAGACCCATAAATATGTTGCCTACAAGAGACCTACTTCAGACCTAGAGACCCATACAGACTGAAAGTAAGGGGATGAAGAATGATATTCCATGCAAATGGAAACCAAAAGAAAGCTAGAGTAGCAATTCTCATATCAGACAAAATAGATTTTAAAATAAAGACTATTAGAAGAGACAAAAAAGGACACTACATAATGATCAAGGGATCGATCCAAGAAGAAGATATAACAATTGTAAATATTTAAGCACCCAACATAGGAGCACCTCAATACATAAGGCAAAAGCTAACTGCCATAAAAGGGGAAATTGACAGTAACACATTATAGTCGGGGAATTTAACACTCTAGTTTCACCAATTGCCAGATCATCCAAAGTGAAAATAAACAAGGAAACACAGCTTTAAATGATACATTAAACAAGATGGACATAATTGATATTTATAGGACATTCCATCCAAAAACAACAGAATGCACATTTTTCTCAAGTGCTCATGGAACATTATGCAGGATAAATCATATCTTGAGTCACTAATTAAGCCTTCATAAATTTAAGAAAATTGAAATTGTATCAAATATCTTTTCCGACCACAACGCTAGAGACTAGATATAAATTACAGGAAAAGATATGTAAAAAATACAAACACATGGAGGCTAAACAATACACTACTTAATAACGAAGTGATCACTGAAGAAATCAAAGTGGAAATCAAAATATACCTAGAAACAAATGACAATGGAGACACGATGACCTGAAACCTATTGGATGCATCAAAAGCAGTTCTAAGAGGGAAGTTTATAACAATACAATCCTACCTTAAGAAACAGGAAACATCTTGAATAAACAACCTAACCTTGCACCTCAAGCAAATAGAGAAAGAAGAACAAAAAAACCCCAAGGTTAGGAGAAGGAAAGAAATCATAAAGATCAGATCAGAAATAAATGAAAAAGAAATGAAGGAAACAATAGGAAACATCAATAAAACTAAAATCAGATTCTTTGAGAAGATAAAACATATTGATAAACCATTAGCCAGACTCTTCAAGAAAGAAATGGAGAAGACTCAAATCAATAGAATTAGAAATGAAACAGGAGAAATAACCACTGACACTGCAGAGATATAAAAGATCATGAGAGATTACTACAAGCAACTCTATGCCAATAAAATGGACAACCTGGAAGAAATGGACAAATTCTTAGAAATGCACAACCTGCCAAGACTGAATCAGGAATAAATAGAAAATATGAACAGATCAATCACAAGCATTGAGATTGAAACTGTGATTAAATATCTTCCAACAAACAAAAGCCCAGGACCAGGTGGCTTCACAGGCGAATTCTATCAAACATTTAGAGAAGAGCTAACACCTGTCCTTCTCAAACTCTTCCAAAATATAGCAGAAGGAGGAACACTCCCAAACTCATTCTACGAGGTGACCATCACCCTGATACCAAAACCAGACAAGGATGTCACAATGAAAGAAAACTACAGGCCAATATCACTGATGGACATAGATGCAAATATCCTCAACAAAATACTAGCAAACAGAATCCAACAGCACATTAAAAGGATCATACTCCATGATCAAGTCGGTTTTATTCCAGGAATGCAAGGATTCTTCAATATACGCAAATTAATCAACATGATACACCATATTAACAAATTGAAGGAGAAAAACCGTATGATCATCTCAATAGACGCAGAGAAATCTTTCTTAAAAATTCAACACCCATGGGCTTCCTTGTTGGTGCAGTGGTTGAGAGTCCGCCTGCCAATGCAGGGGACACGGGTTCATGCCCCAGTCTGGGAAGATCTCACATGTCGCGGAGCGGCTGGGCCTATGAGTCATGGCCTTGAGCCTGCGTGTCTGGAGGCTGTGCTTCACAATGGGAGAGGTCACAGCAGTGAGAGGCCCACGTACAGCAAAAAAAAAAAAAAAAAAAAAAAAAATTCAACACCCATTTATGATAAAAACCCTGCAGACCATAGGCATAGAGGGAAATTTCCTCAATATAATAAAGGCCATATATGACAAACCCACAGCGCACATCGTCCTCAATGGTGAAAAACTGAAAGCATTTCCACTAAGATCAGGAACAAGACAGGGTCCCCCACTCTCACCATGGTTATTCAACATAGTTTTGGAAGTTTCAGCCACTGTAATCAGAGAAGAAAAGGAAATAAAAGAAATCCAAATCTGAAAAGAAGAAGTAAAGCTGTCACTGTTTGCAGATGACATGATACTATACACAGAGAATCCTAAAGATGCTACCAGAAAACTACTAGAGCTAATCAATGATTTTGGTAAAGTAGCAGGATACAAAATTAATGCACAGAAACCTCTGGCATTCCTATACACTAATGATGGAAAGTCTGAAAGTGAAATCAAGAAAACACTCCCATTTACCAGTGCAACAAAAAGAATAATATATCGAGGAATAAACCTTCCTAAGGAGACAAAAGACCTGTATGAAGAAAATTATAAGACACTGATGAAAGAAATTAAAGATGATGCGAATAGATGAAGAGATATACCAAGTTCTTGGATTGGAAGAATCAACATTGTGAAAATGGCTCTACTACCCGAATTAGTAGAGTTTTTCCAGCATCACTTATTGAAGAGACTTTCTTTTCTCCATTGTATATTTTTGCATCCATTGTCATAGATTAGGTGACCATAGGTGCATGGGTTTACCTTGGAACTTTCTATCCTGATCCATTCTTCTATATTTTTGTTTTTGTTCCAGTATGATACTGTTTTGAAGACTGTAGCTTTGTACTACAGTCTGAAGTCAGGGAGCCTGATTCCTCCATCTCCATTTTTCTTTCTCAAGATTGCTTTAGCTATTTACAGTCTTTTGTGTTTCCATACAAAGTGTAAAATTTTTGTTCTAATTCTGTGAAAATTGCCATTTGTAATTTGATAGGGATTGCATTGAGTCTTGGGTAGTATAGTCATTTTCACAATACTGATTCTTCCAATCCAAGAGCATGATACATCTCTCCATCATATTTTCTGTCATCTTTTATTTATTTCATCATATCTTATAGTTTTCTGAGTATAGATCTTTTGCTTCCTTAGGTAGGTTTATTCCTAGGTATTTTATTTTTTTGATGCAATGGTAAATTGGATTGTTTCCCCTATTTCTCTTTCTGACATTTTGTTGTTAGTGTATTGGAATGCAAGATATTTCTGTGTATTAATGTTTTATCCTGCATCTTTACCAAATTTATTACTGAGCTCTAACATTTTTCTGGTAGCATCTTTAGGATATTCTATGTATAGTGTCATGCCATCTGCAAACAGTGACTGTTTTAGTTCTTTTCCCATTTGGATTCCTTTTATTTCTTTTTCTTCTCTGATTGCCATGGCTAGACCTTCCAAATCTATGTTCAAAAAAAGTGGTAAGAGTGGACATCCTTGTCTTGTTCCTGATCTTAGAGGAAATTCTTTCAGTTTTTCACCACTGGGAATGAAGTTTGCTGTGGGTTTGTCATGTATGGACTTTGTTATGTTGAGGTAAGTTAAGTTCCCTCTATACCCACTTTCTGGAGAGTTTTTATAATAACTTGGTGTTGGATTTTGTCAAAAGCTTTTTCTGCATCTATTGAGATGATCATATGGTTTTTATTCTTCAATTTCTTGATGGGGGTTTATCACACAATATATGTCAATATACTGTGTGATATATATATCAATATATACTGTGTGATATATATATATATACAGGCTCTCAACCACTGCACCAAGAAGGAAGCCCATGGGTGTTGAATTTTTTTGAAAGCTTTCTCTGCATCTATTGAGATGATCATATGGTTTTTCTCCTTCAATTTGTTAATATGGTGTATCACGTTGATTAATTTGCATATATTGAAGAATCCTTGCATTCCTGGAATAAACCCCACTTGATCATGGAGTATGATCCTTTTAATGTGCTATTGGATTCTGTTTGCTAATATTTTGTTGAGGATATTTGCATCTATGTCCATCAGTGATATTGGCCTGTATATATATATATATATATATATATATATATATATATATATATATATATATATTACACAGTATATATAAGTCAATATATGATTGACTTGCATATGTTGAAAAATCCTTGCATCCCTGGGATAAATCCCACTTGATCATAAGGTATGAACCTTTTAAAGTGTTGTTGGATTTGGTTTGCTCATATTTTATTGAGGATTTTTGCATCTTTGTTCACCAGTGATATTGGTCAGTAATTTTCTTTTTTAGTGATATCTTTGTCAGGTTTTAGTGTCAGGGTTATGATGGTCACATAGAATGAACTTAGGAGTCTCCCTTCCTCTGCAATTTTTTTTTTTTGTGGTATGCAGGTCTCTCACTGTTGTGGCCTCTCCCATTGAGGAGCACAGGCTGCGGACACACAGGCTCAGCAGCCATGGCTCATGGGCCTAGCCGGTCCAAGACATGTGGGATCTTCCCGGACCGGGGCACTAACCTGTGTCCCCTGTATCAGCAGGCAGACTCTCAACCACTGCGCCACCAGGGAAGCACCCTCTGCAATTTTTTAGAAGAGTTTGAAAAGGGTGGGTGTTAACTCTTCTCTAAATGTTTGATAGAATTCGCCTGTGAAGCCATCTGGTCCTGGGCTTTTGTTTGTGGAAGGTTTATAATTAGTTTTAATTTCAGTACTTGTGATTAGTCTGTTCATATTTTCTATTTCTTCCTGGTTCAGTCTTGGAAAGTTGTATCTTTCCAAGAATTTGTTCATTTCTTCTAGGTTGTCCATTTTATTGGTTTATAGTTGCTTGTAGTAATCTCTTATGGTTATTTGAATTTCTGTGGTGCCCATTGTAACTTCTTTTTCATTTCTAATTTTATTGATTTGAGCCCTCTCCCTATTTTTCTTGATAAGTCTGGCTAAAGATTTATCAATTTTGTTTATCTTTTCAAGGAGCCAGCTTTTAGTTGCATTGATCTTTGCTATTGTTTTCTTTGTCTCTATTTCATTTATTTCTGCTCTGATCTTTATGATTTCTACTAACTTTGGGTTTTGTTTGTTCTTTCTACTGCTTTAGGTGTAAGGATAGGTTTTGTATTTGAGATTTTTTCTTTTTTCTTGGGGTAGGACTTGGGGTAGTATTTATATAAACTTTCCATTTAGAACTGCTTTTGCTGCATCCCATAGGTTTTGGATCATCATGTTTTCATTTGTCTTTAGATATATTTTGATTTTCTCTTTGATTTCTTCAGTGATCCATTTATTATTTAGTAACATATTGTTTAGCCTTCATGTGTTTGTGTTTTTTACAGTATTTTCCCTACAATTGATTTCTAATGTCATAGTGTTGTCAACAGAAAAGATGCTTGACATGATTTCAATTTTCTTCAATTTACCAGGACTTGATTTGTGACCCAAGATGTGATCTATCCAGGAGAATGTTCCCTGTGCACTTGAGACGAAAATGTATTCTGCTGCTTTCGGGTGTAATATCCTATTAATATCAGTTAAGTCCATCTGGTCTAATGTGTCATTTAAGGCTTGTGTTTCCTCATTAATTTTCTCTCTGAATGATCTGTCCATTGGTGTAAATGGGGTGTTAAAGTCCCCCACTATTCTTATGTTGCTGTTGATTTCCCCTTTTATTTCTGTTAACGTTTGCCTTACGTACTGAAGTGCTCGTACGTTAGGTGCATATATTTACAATTGTTATATCTTCTTCTTGGATTGATCCCTTGATCCTTATGTAGTTTCCTTCCTTGTCTCTTGTAAGAGTATTTATTTTAAAGTCTATTTTGTCTGATATGAGTATTCCTACTCCAGCTGTCTTTTGGTTTCCATCTCCTCACTTTCAGTTTGTATGTGCCCCTAGGTCTTAAGTGGGTCTCTTGTAGATAGCATATATATGGGTCTTGGGTTTATATCCATTCAGGCAGGCTGTGTCTTTTTGTTGGAGCATTTAACTTAATTATCAATATGTATGTTCTTATTGCCATTTTCTTAATTATTTTGTGTTTTGGTTTTTTTTCTTCCCTTCTTCTTTGTTCTCTTCTCTTATGCTTCCTGCCTAGAGAAGTTGCTTCAGCATTTATTGTAAAGCTGGTTTGGTGGTACTGATTTCTCTTAGCTTTCACTTGTCTGTAAATCTTTTGATTTCTTTGTCAAATCTGAATGGGAGCCTTCCTGTGTAGATTATTCATGGTTGTAAGATTTTACCTCTCATCACTTAAAATATATCATGTGTATATCATGCCACTCCTTTCTGGCCTGTGGGGTTTCTGCTGAAAAATCAACTGATAACCTTTTGCAAGTTCCCTTGTATTTTATTTTATTTTATTTTATTTTTTATTTTTTTTTGCTGTACGCGGGCCTCTCACTGTTGTGGCTTCTCCCGTTGCGGAGCACAGGCTCCGGACGTGCAGGCTCAGCGGCCATGGCTCACGGGCCCAGCCGCTCCGCAGCATGTGGGATCTTCCTGGACTGGGGCACGAACCAGTGTCCCCTGCATCAGCAGGCAGACTCTCAACCACTGCACCACCAGGGAAGCCCTCCCTTGTATTTTAATTGTTGCTTTTCACTTACTGCTTATAATATTTTTCTTTGTGTTTAATTTTTGTTAGTTTGATTAATATGTGTCTCAGCTTGTTTCTCCTTGGGTATATCCTGCATGGGAATCTCTGTTTTTCCTGGCCTTGGGTGACTATTTCCTTTACCATGTTAGGGAAAATTTTGACTAAAATCTCTTCAAAGATTTTCCCTGTCTCTTTCTCTTTCTCTTCTTCTTCTGGGACCCCTATAATGGGAATGTTGGTGTGTTTAATGTTGTTCCATAGGTCTCTGAGACTGTCATCATTTATTTTTCTTTATTCTCTTCTGTGACAGAGATTTCCACCATTCTATCTTCTAGCTCATTTATCTGTTCTTCTGCCTCAGTTATTCTGCTATTGATTTCTTCTAGTGTATTTTAAAATTTCAGTTACTGTATTGTTCATCACTGTTCTTTAGTTCTTCTAGGTCCTGTTAAGCATTTCTTGTATCTTCTTGATCCATGCCTCCTCTTTTTTTGAGAGCTTGAACCATCTTTACTGTCATTACTCTGAATTTTTCTTCAGGTAGATTTTCCTCTTCATTTAGTTGTTCTTGTAGGTTTTTACCTTGCTCCTTCTTCTGCCACATATTTGTCTTTTATCTCATTTTGTCTAACTTATTGTGTTTATGGTCTCCTCTCTGCAGGCTGAAGTGTTGTAGTTCCTCATGCTTCTGTTTTCTGCTCCCTGGTGGGTAAGTTTGGTCCAGGGACTTGTGTAGGCTTTCTGATGGGAGGGACTGGTTTCTGCCCTCTGGTGGCTGGAGCTGGGTCTTGTCCCTCTGGTGGGCAGGTCTGTGTCAATGAGTGTGTTTTGGTTTATGTGTGCTTAGTATGACTTTAGCCAGCCTGTATGCTGATGGGTGGGGCTGTGTTCATGTCTTGCTAGTTGTTTGTCCTGAGGTGTTCGAGCACTGGAGCTTGCAGGCTGTTGGGTAGAGCCGGGTCTTAGTGCTGAGCTAGGAACCTCAGGGAGGGCTCATGCCAATTAATATTCCCTGAGGCTTGGAATTCCCTGGTAGCCCAAGGGCTAGAATGTGACACTTCCACTGTGGGCCCTCAGGTTCAACCCCTGGCCAGGGAACCAAGACCTCACAAGCCTGCAAGCCAGATAGTCTGGCCAAAAAAAGTAAAAAAATAAGAAAACAAAACCAAAACAAACAATAAAAACAAAACCAAAAAAATAAAGGAAACAACCAAACAAAAAACCCAAGAACCAACACAAAAATAAAAACAAAACTAAAAAACAAAAACCAAAAAAACCCCCACAAAAAACAAAAAAAGCAAAGAAATACAAACAATGACAACAAAAATACAAAAAAAAAGAGATCAAAATGACAAAACAAACAAAATTACATAGAGAGAAGTAAAAAATATATTAAAAAATAAAATAAAACTAAATAAAATAAATAAATAGAACAATGACAAAAAGAACAACAACAAAATTCTCTGGGGCCTCCACTATCATTGTCTTTGAGCCCATGGTGAGCCACACCCAACCCCCGTTTCCCCAGAAGGCCCTCCAAGACTTCTAGGTAGGTCTCTGGACCCACTGTGGGGGTGGCTTAGATTCTGACCTGGCCCAAATCCCATGTGTACATGCCCACAAAGTCCACAGCTGCTTAAGCTAGACACTTCTGGGTTGTGAGAGCATCATTGTCCATTCAGATATTCCTCAGGTGTTGGATTTCACGGGGATTTAATCAGTGGCTTGTGCAGCTGCATGGAGAGATTTCAGTTCTTTGTCCTTAGTCACACAGCCCCTGGGGCTCAGCTTTGGTTTTGGCCCCAATGATGTATGTGGGCCATCCTCAGGCATCTGCTCCCCACCCAAGTGAGAGGGGACAAAGACAGCAACTGAGTGGGCCATGCTTGCTTAGTTAGGTGGGAGAGAGATAAGGTTGCAATGACTGGGGAGTACACACTTTCTCCAGTGGGACCCCCCTCTAGAGCCCACAGAGGCAGGGGCTGGCAGGAGGTGGTGACCAACCAGAGGACACATATTCATCCAAGCTGAGGGGGACAAGGCAGCAACTGGGGCATGCACACACTTTCTCAGGCAGGAGTCCCACCCAGTGCCTGAAGAGGCAGGGACTGGTGTGTGGGGAGAGAGGTCATAATGTCCTCCCCACCATTCACATTCTACTCAACAATCATGCCTCACTTCCATGGTAGTCTGTGCTTTCTCCAGGAGCATTCCTGGCTGTGGAGCTACTCACTCCCATTCCCTCAGGCTGTCTCTGTACAGCCAATAGCACTCCTCCCCTTGGGTCTGCTCTCCAAACCCCATGCTTCAGCACCCTGCCCCTGCCATCACTGGTAGACACCCGTCTCAGGTTGGGGTACACAGAGCTGTGGCACATATCATCTGTATAAGTCTCACTCTGTCTTGCCTGCCACAGACCAGCTGCTGCACTTTCCTCTGATAGCCCCCAGAGCTCCCCTTCTATTCCTGTTGATCTTGCCACCAGTAAGTGGGCTTCCCTGGGTGCAGTAACCTCTCCTTTCCTTCAGCTCCCCCCCCAGCGTTGTGGGTCCCATCTCGTTTCCTCTTTTCTTTTTCTTCCTTTTCTCTCTTTTGTCCTATCCAGTTATGCAAGCATCTTTTCTTATCCTTTTAAGTATCTGAGGTCCTCTGCTAGTGTTCAGAAGGTGTGGTGTAAAAATTGTTCCACTTGTAGATGTATTCTTGATGTACTTGTGGGGAGAGGTGAACCCCAGGTCCTTCTATTCCTCTGTTTGACCCAAACTCTACATTTGTTCTTGAATTATGGCATTATGACAATTCAATCAGAAAAATAATACATTCATTAAAAAAAGAAACTGAATATTCATATTAAAATATGAAAATTGACCCTTAGTACATACCATAAACAAAAATTAACTCAAAATGGATAATAGATCTAAATATAAAAAATGCTGGAAGAAGGCTTCCCTGGTGGCGCAGTGGTTGAGAGTCCGCCTGCCGATGCAGGGGACACAGGTTTGTTCCCCGGTCCGGGAAGATCTCACATGCCATGGAGCGAGCCATGGCCACTGAGCCTGTGTGCCCGGAGCCTGTGCTCCACAGTGGGAGAGGCCACAGCAGTGACAGGCCCACGTACCGCAAAAAAAAAAAAAAAAAAAAAAAAAAAAAAAATGCTGGAAGAAAGCAAAAGGAAATGATAAGTTGAAATTCATTAAAATAAAATTTGCTCATTAAAACACACTGTTATAAATATAAATACATGTCACAGAGTAGAAAAATATTCATAATACATATATCTGTCAAAATATTTGAAACCAGGATATATAAGTATATTGAGAACTCAATAATGAGAAAATGAACAACCAATTTAAAAAATGGACTGAAGTATTGGAGGGATACTTAACAAATGAGACATATGGAAATCATGACTAAGCGCTTTATATCATTACTCATTTGGTTATTTCAAATTAAAGTGCAATGAAACACCATTATAGTGGCTAACATTAAAAAAAAAGCTTGGCATGACAAATGTTGGTGAGAAATTGGAGCAACTAGAATTTTTGTATATTGCTGTATTTATAAAATTGTAAAATTAACCAATTTAGAAAACAGTTTGGCAGTTTCATATGGAGTTAAACATGCATTTACCACATAAGTTGGCAATTCTTCTCCTACATATTTACCCCCAAATGAAAATATTTGTCCACCAAAAAGACTTGTTTGTAAATTTTCTTAGTAAATTTATTCATAATATCAAACCTAGTAACAAAAACAAATGTCCATTTATAGGTGAATGGATAAACAAATTGTCGTGTAGCCAGACAATAGATTATTCCACAATGAAGTAACAAATTACAGATACATAGAGCAACAGAGGTGGAACTCAAAAACACTAAAATAAGTGAAAATAATTGTTACAAAAGAGTATATTATTCTATTTATATTATGTCCTACAGCAAGGTAAACTAGTAAACAGTCATAGAAAGTAATCAGTTGTTGCCTGGAGCCAGTAGTGAATTTGGGTGGCTGAGGGGATTGGGAATAGGTTGAAAGTCATATTTGGCACATTTTTCATTGATGGAAATGTGGAAAGGTTCTGTATCTTGAATGGGGGTGGTCATATGTTGATATATATTTGACAAAATTCATCAAACTTAGTCTAGCCAAAGGTTTTGTCAATTTTGCTTATTAAAAAAAAAAACCTCTTAGTTTTATTGACTTTTTCTATTGTGTTTACTAGTCTCTATTTCATTCATTTTTGCCCTAATCTTTACTGTTTCCTTCCTTCTGCTAACTTTAGGCTTAGTTAGTTTTTTCTCTTGTTCCTAGAGGTGTAAATTTAGGTGGTTTATTTGAGACCTTTCTTTTTTCCTAAGGTAGTCATTTATGACTATAAATTTCCTTCTTAATACTGTTTTTGCTGCATCCCAGAAATTTTGTTATATTTGGTTTCTATTTTTCAAATGTGTGCCTTTAATCTAGTGTAAATTATATCTAAAAGAACTTGAGTTAAAAGAAACACACCAAATATGAATAAGTCAAACAAAGATAGCCAGTAATGGGCCTGTTCTTCATTATTCATTTATTTAAACAGTGAGCACTATGAAAGGCTCAAATGTAAAAAGAGAATAAAAATAAATATAAGGTGAAAAAGAAACATTAATCACAGGAAATGTCTGTAAAATTTAAATTAATATCAAAAGGATAAAACTTTGAACAAAATCTTGTAAATGGTAGATAAGACATCAAAAATCACTTTTAATTTCAGTTTGAAACAAGATGATTAAGAAAAAATAATCATAAAATGTAGGAAAAAATGGAGTGATGTTTATATAAAACTCCAGTACAGGATTACAAACTGTAAAGACAGTTTTATCTCTTCTTCCTCATAAAATAAATGATGAAAATAACTTTTTAAGAAGGTGAAAACTACAGTGAGAAAAGAATGGAGGTAAGAAATGGAACACCAAGATACTGATAAGTTTTTGATCAATGGAAAATCAAATGGTGAATGGCAAGGATTTTGCAGTTTGAAAGAACCTTTAAATCTATGTATTGGCAGAATGCATCAGTGCAATAAAAGACAATTAATCCTATTGATCATTATCCTACAAGACCTGGGAACATAAAACAATAAATTTAAAGGCAAATTAATTTAATTAAGCAAATTAAATATTTTATTATTAATGATTTTTCACCAGAACAAAGAGAAGACTTGATACTCAATCCAAGAGCTAGTTCTTTGAATAGATAGATAAAACTACAAAAGATGCTACTATACTTTTAATTGGGAAAATAAAACACTGAATAGTAAAAAAAAATAATAGTTTACCAATGAAGCAAAGATAGAAAAAATTTAAATGATCATATTCAGTTATATGTAATAAATTTGAAAATATGGATACAATTAACAATTGTATAGAAAAATATAAATTATTAACATTGATTCAAGAAAGAGTTTTCAAAAACAAAATGACTAGATCAACTAACTGAAAACAAAGTAAAAAGACAATACTAGATAGTATTGAGGCAAGTTTCCTTTTAACGTCTTTGAAGACCATATAATTTATTTGCCTTTTACAGTGCTTAAGAGCCTGGAAAATTAAAAATAAAATGCACAAATCATTTTACTAAGTTAAACTGTATCTAATGTCAATATTGTATCTAGAAGTGCAAATTTCAAAAAGAAAATATTAGTAAATTCAATGTTAGAATAATGTTGCAAGATCAATTAGGGCTTATTACAAAAAATGAAAGACTGAATATTAGGAAATATATTATTATAATTCTTTACATTCAAACTTTGGAAAAGGAAAACAAGTTTTCAAGATAATATTTAGAAGCTAGAAAAATATTTAATAAACTTCAATATCTACCAAATAGAGCAGTAAGAAAATGTCCTCTTAATATGAATAAATTTTCTAAATGACTAGATTGATAGAACAGGGAAGACATGAAATCAGAGAAAAAAATAGGTACTATTATTTTGCATTCTAGTGGAAGATCTATGATTAGACACAAAAAAGTAAAAAGAGGAAAAGAAGATGATAAAATAACCATTACTGTTCACTTTGGAAGCTTAATAAAATCACTGAAAAATTTTTGAAATCATAAAAATGTTTAGTAATGTGATCAAACAGTCAAAAATATGCAGTTATCAAAATCATTATCTTTCCAGGGTATAATTTAAAAGGTATGGGAAAAATTTATGCAAACTGATAATTTATTATGTCAATGTGATATATATTTCTTTGAACAACATACAATTATATACTATATTCTATGATGTATAATATTCACAGTATATTTTTATTTAATTTTTTCTACATATGTGAAGAAAATTGCACTATATCCAGGAATATAAAATAATATTTGAAAAAATAATGTTGTTTCTAAGATAGTAAGAATACTATAGATACATTTATGTTTAACTTGATCTACTAAATAATATCTTTACATGTCAGTAAAAGCTTTTTCAAATTAATGAAATAAAACCTAAATTTCATGAAGAATAATACATACATAAAAATTTCCAAAGTTTTTGAACTAGACTACTACCTCATATATTAAAATACATATAAATTAAATATATTAAAATTGATGTCACAATACTCAACATGCTATGATACTGGCATCAAAATATGCTATCTATAAATGTTTACAAAATAATCAACAGTTTAGTAAATTATAAAGTGGCATTTAAAATAATTGGAAAAATAATCATTGGTCTCAAGATAACTGCCTAATCATTTAATTTTATATGTCTTATGTTGTGGTATATCTCAAGAAAAAGAAATATATAAAGAGGCAAATGAAGATTCAGAGGCAGAGAAAGAAAGAGGAAATGAGAATAAATTAAGAAAAAGTTGAACTATGCAAATGTTGTAGTTTGTTTCTGTCTTAGCCACCAAGGGAAATACTTCAAATTGGAAAGTGAAAATAAATCCACTCAAATGACATTAAAACCCCAATTCGATCTTACTTTAAATAATTTCTGATAATACCTCTGTTAGTTATGCTGTTTAAAAATCTCTTTGACCTCTTGGGTTTTTTTTTATTCCATACCTCTAAATTTTTATATTCTAATGAAATGAACATCTCTCCATAAAATCCTTAGGTAACACTCTTCAAATAGTGCTCCTTCATATGTTTACTCACAAGTGCTTATTTAATAGTTTTTAATGTCTTCCTAATAATTTAGGGCATTGAATTAATAAGATCAATTTACAAATGTGTTACGCATTAAAGTTAATAAACAAGAAATGACTGACAAATTGATTTAGCATGCCACGTTTAATTTTTTTCCATATAGGTTATAGAATAAAACTTCTCCCACTACCCCTATAGATACATTTGAGTTTCTTGCAAATGTTTCATTGTGTAAGAAAGCTTTCAGCTCTCTACTTGTTTTTGTCTTTTGTTTCTTTTATTTTTTTTTATTGGTTTTGCCTCTTCAGGCCAACTAACAGAAGAAATCTGAGACCACAAGGACAACTAACATATGCTGAACATGGAAAAAGACTCAGGTGTGCCTTCTAGGCTCACTCTTGTCTTTGATTGTTGTACAATAACAGGTGAACATGGAACCAGATTCCTTTTCATAATAGCATGTTATAATAAGTTAAATTTGGAGTACATCTTGATAAGAATTTAGTAAATTAAAAAAATCACCATTAAGATGTGCTGGGTCTATAAGTCATTTTGGTTAAAATTAGACTCAACTAACAAAACTAAATAAAATTTACTCTTTGGAAATTTTGAAGGAATATCTGACAGGTAAGGACACTGAGATATCTGACATTTCAAAAGATTACATTTTAAATTTATTGATGAGAATATAGAATACATTATCTTTGGAGGATAATTTGGAAACATCTATTAAAGTCAACTGAACATGAACTTTAAGTAAATAAATCTATTCTAGAATGTATCTACTGCCCTCACATATCCACTTCTGGACAAAGGAGAGAATTATCATTCTACATCCCTTGGCATTAAGACAGACATACAATTAATTCTGACCAATGGGTTGGGAGCAGAAGTTATAAGTATCATTTACACACTAAAGCATTTAGCCACTGATATGATTTTTCAGTCTCTCTTCACTTACTGTAGTAATCATGGAGTTGGCGAATGGTTGAGATAACAGGACCAAAACTTCAAAGTAGCAGAACCACTGTATCACCTCATGGAGGACAGTTGCTTATGAGATTCCTTGAAGTCGTAATCACATATTTCAAATAGATTAAAAAGGTCACCATTTGCAATATTATAGCTTGTTAAATCAGGATTTCCAACCTAAACAAATTATAGAAGTGAATAATAAGCCTGATATTTTATGTATAAACTTCTAGATTTGAAATTTTCATGAGCATAAAATACTCCTTCTTTCTATTGGCTAGTCTTATAAAAAATAATTATGAATTTTAACACATAAAATGTATCTATGCTAATCAAATACTTATCTTCTCTTGTATTGCATTACTGCCTAAGATTTTTCTTGCATAAATTGTTTCTCTAATGAAAATGATCACACTGGATCATTTTCCAACTCTAAGATTCAATGATTCTACAAGCATTTTCTACTAATTATAAGCAAGAATTGGTGAAGTTCATCAATCTACTTAACACCTGACACATTAAGTATACCTATTCAACAGAGCTGAAATTAGAAAATTATTACCCTTTTGAGCCTATCAGACTAATATTCATGATACAGTAATTGCTTAGTGCTGGAATAACTTACTCAGTGAAGAAAATGTAAATAAAGTACATTTGTCAGGTTTTTAAAAAGCAGTCTTCAGGGAAATACCCTGTTTATATTCATTTGTGAGGTTCCTAGTGATAATAGCTTCACTTAAAATACTACAAACTCTTTAACAAGGAAATCATCACTGAAATGCAGACAGCTTTAAGTTAAATTTTTTCATCTGTTCTTAAAGTGTTATGTTCATTTTACACAGCTTTTATTGCAACTTAATTTAAAAGAAACTTAAACATCATAAAAAATCTTAATTTACAGACTCAAAGCATTTATCTTTTAGCTTTTAAATTGTTTTTATTGAACAACAAAACCATGTTGTTTTAAGATGTGACTTTTCCATGGTAAATGACTGACTCAGTAATGTCTCTGTTATCTCATAAATCACCTATGGTCTATCCTTTCAACAATATTTTACTTCCATAACTTCCTGTGTACCAAGCACAGTTCTTTGCTTGAAAACATAATTACATTAGGTCTCTACCATTGAAGAACTCCCTGTCTGTTATTCTTGTCTTTATTTCTTTCTGTCTCTCTTTCTATTTCTTTCCTACACAAAATCATGCACATACATATGTATAAACACGTACTCATCCTCTTGAATATAAGACTGCTCCCCTCCAAAACTTTATTACCAGTTTTTGCTGAGTTTTTTCTTACATCACTAATTTTATGCATTATAATAGTTGCACTCAAGCAGAGAGGGTGTTTGGATGCCACTTAGGATAGGCATGGTTTCCCGTCACAGAGCACATTAGCTTATTATTCTGTTCCTCAATCCCGGTGATGAGTTGCATGTAGGAGGATAAATGGCTCATATAGTTCTCAATGAACTAATAGCAGGACCATCTGTGGAAGACATTGTTGAGTTGTTGGCAATGTCGACAGCTAGGGAGCTTTAACTAACCTGTTCTTCATGTCATCAGCTAGGTGTCTCTGAAATGGTTAAAAATTATGATGGATTTTCAGGAAGTATAAATGTTGTCTTCACTAATTTTTTAGAGTCAGTTTCTTCTTTGTGGCCCGTATTTACATTATCAACCTCTCCTGTCTATTTATATTGATTATTCCTATTATGGAAACTAATAGGAATGTATGGGAAACATGTTGAATATTATTACCTGGTATGGTGAATTACAATGGCTTAATTCTCATTCAGATGTACATATTTCTTTCATTTTTCCATTGTCATTTTGTTGTTAGTAGTGATTTGGAAGCAGAAAACAGAAATATGCAACTCTGGTAGTAACAAGGACATTTGAGAATTATGAAGAAATGGCATCCAAAAGTTTTACCAGAGATTTGTGTTAAACACAGTGTGAAATTATAGCCTGACATCCTGACAAAATTTTAATGACATCATTTGGTTCCTAACTTATGTTTCAGGCAGTCAAGTTTAGAAAAATGTAAAATATCTTGGGAACTGATGATAATATAACTGACTGCACCTGTCTTCTCACTTAATTCTGAAGCATTTGTAGTTTTACCTGCATGTGACATCTCTTCTTGTTATCAACTCATAGTAGTTAAGGTACTAGTTTCTTGAAGTTTTGCTCAAATTAGGTTTTATTTTGTTTTGTTGAGTTTTTGGAGAGCATCACCAGTGAATTAGGTTTTTCTGAAATGCGTAAATAAGCACCACTTAAGTTCAGGTCTCTAGTGCAATAAAAATCAAAATTAGCCCAAATGTAAAAAAAAAATCATAACTTTTATATACTATTGTCAGACAATAATAATATTTTTAAGTAGACATGCAAACATTAAATTAAAATAAAGTCTTCAGAAAACTCCATTTGAGAGGGAGCATACTTATTCTATTGGTGCTGCTTTGTCTAAACCCATTAGAGATATTCTTGGAGATAATCTTTAAAATAAGACTATAAATTGTATAAGAACATTAATCTAATTTATTTGGATTCCTACTTTTTGTCAGGCCTAATAGGAATATATCTCAGCTTAGCTTTGTGCATGCACCACATAGCAGTCTTAGGTGTAGAGGATATAAAAACACAATAGTCCACCAATGAACATTCTGTACTTTGTTGTTCCCACCATAAATAATACTGCAATAAAAATTTACATACTATTGTCAGACAAAGACGTTAAGCAATTAATTAAAAAAGGCCCTAAACGTCCTTTTAGGTAAATGCTATAAAGAAGAGTACATAGTGGTGTGAAAGTATATAACAGATAGACCTAATTTAGAATGAGGAAAGTGATATTTCCCTGGGATGTATAGAAGATAACTTTGTAATGTTGGAGTATATGCAAGATAAAAATTCCACTGTAAAGTAAGTCATATAAAGTGTCTACCTCTTGAAAAGTGCTGTGTATTTAAGGAATGCATCCTTGGACTGACTTGTAAGCCACAAGAATAGTCATATTTCTACTAAGATCTGTTATCTTACACTAATGTATTTTAAGATGGGAGTAACAGGTGGACAATTAGGAGAAAAAGTCTCACTGATTTTGTAGGCTCAAGGTCCACCTGATAATGGTTTTATTTCTATATTTCCATATTCCTCCCCCATGGAGAAGGAAAGCCTTCACCTGCTTCTGCAGGTATTGGTCCAAATTTGGTATGCTGAATCTTGATAGAAAGTTTAGGCTTCAACAAAGGGTGATGCTGTGGTAGGACAGGATTGCCTGCAACATATGAGTCAAACATGTATTCTGTTCCTAAGTTAATTATGGTTGGGGATGGAAATGACATGTTCAGCATAATCATCATCATAAAATAGATATAAATTTGTACAACATGTGCTTGCTGTTTTCTTTGAGAGTATTTTATTCATATGTAGTAAGGACGAAACACAATAGGACGGATGAAACTCATGAGAAGTGATAAATATACATAATAGATACGTTAGTAGATTGTGAGACATATTAGTCATAAATAGAATAAATGGAGTACATTTGTTTTGAATATAGATAAAAAGGATGGAATAATAAAGAGTGTCATAAATATAAAAGGATAGAAACACCAAGTACTTCTTAATTATAGGAAACAGATCATGACAGCTCCAGATTGACAACTTTAAGCCTAAATAGACATCCCCTGATTTAGGGTTGTAGATTTAGCAAATAAAAATACATATAGGACAACCTATTAGATTTTAATTTAAGATAAAGATAAACAATGATGCAATATTTGGGACAAACTTATAGTAAAAAATATATATTTTGTCATTTCTTTCCTGAAATTCAAATTTAACTTGATACCTGTATTTTACCTGACAAACCTATACTTGTGACATCTATGATGGTGAAATTCTTCCTCCTGCAGATAAAACCTAGAGTTTCTAAGCACATTAATCTGTGAGCTATAGCTGTGGCAGGTGTTTCTGTCCTTCTATTCTTCAATAAAGTAAGTATAACTTCTTGACTCTTATCATCTTGCAACTGTGAGCCTCCTATGTTAAACATCTGCTCTGATTCTTGTCACCACACCACTAGTGTGGTAGGCTGAGAGTGAAAAGGTTTGTCACCATTTCATGACACAAGATTCAGACAGTAGATTAGTCTGCTCAGGTTGTTATAACAGAATACCACAGACTGAGTGGCTTAAACAGCAGATACTTATTTCTCACAGTTCTGGAGACTGATAAGTCCAATACTAAGGTGATAGCTGATTTGGTTCCCTGTGATGGCTTTCTCACAGGTTTTCAGATGGCTGTCTTCTTGCTGTGTGTCCACATGATCTTTCCTTGGTGCCCAAGCTCTTTGATGTTTCTTCTTATAAACACAATAATCTTATTGGATCAGGGCACCACCTCTATGACCTTAGATAAAGTCAAATAAGTATTCCTTAGATACTCCAGTTCCAGCCACTTTGGGTGTTAGGACTTCAACATATGAATCAGGGGGCTGTGGGTGGTGGGAAGTACAAATCATCCATAATAAGCAGAATAGTGTTTATACAATACATGTACTCTACTCCAAGGTTATTAACTTACCACATCTTATTTTCCTTGATTCTTGCTGTATGTTTTAAACTGATGTAATAAACATGTGTGATTTGCATATCTTAATTTGGTCTGTAAGTTTTTCTGTTCTGTTTTCACTGGATAACTTGCTAGGTAGGTACTTTTTGGCAAGAATACATCAGCATAATTTCCCACACATAAATGAGGTAAAATCAGTCAGATTGTTAGATCAAGAAATTCTAAAATTATACTTCTAGAAATTTATTCAAGGAATATAATAATAAACGATAATGATAATGAGATATTTATAAAGATGTTCTTCATTTTTTAAAAATACAGCTTTTATGAAAACTGTGAAAAGGTTGAGGGAAGTGTCAAAATCCCCAAAAACATGAGCCATGTTGACCAAGGTTTCACTGGTCTCAAGGTTATTTATTTGAGTATTCAATGAGCCTCCTTCAAGAGCCTCTCTTTCTCTTTTAAAATAGCTATTTCCAAGGTTGCTGAAAATTAGAAACTCTGTTTAAATATTCTTATTTCAGATTTAGATTTATTTATATCAACCTGTATTGGAATTCATGTGAGCAGAATGTTGGAAATGGGATAATTTAGCCCAGAAGAAAGTGATCAAAATTTTCAAAATGAATATGTTAGATTTCCCATACAAAGTTGATACCTGACAGTTGAGAATTAGCTGCGGTGTCATCAGAATGAACACCGTAGGACAAGGTTAAGGAAGAAACAATGATTTTTGAAAATCAGAATGAGAAAAGGAACCAACTATCATTTGAATGAATGTGTCCCAGTTACTAAAGGCTATTGACAAACTGAAGCTCTAGATTTTTTCTTTAATGTACTATTTTGTGTTGTCTAACAACAACAACAAAAATGACTATAAAAGGGAAAAAAATCACTTCCAGAAATATTTACCTAGGACAGTGATTCTCAAAAATTATCCTGCATCATAATCATCCATAGAACTTGTGTAAACACAGATTTCTGAGTCCTACCCCAGAGTTTCTGATTAAGAAGTTGTTTGGTGGGGCCCTGGAATTTTCACTTCTTAGTACAAGTTGCCAGGTGATGCTGATGCTGCAGGTCAGGAACACAATTTAATAACCACTAGCCTAGCAGATATAAAAATTGAATATTGCTATTCATCATAACTGCTTCTAAGCAGTTGAGATTAATAAAGGACAATGGACTTTGATTCATTACAGGGCACCCGACTTTTATTGGGCCTAACTTTTAACTAACTGTGTGCAAATCTATGGACTTATTCTATCCTATCCCAGGTGCTAATGTATGACCACCATGAACTCCCACTTTTTAGTATTTAAAGTAATTGTGACTTTTTCCCCCCCATCAGGACTACCTGATAAATTATTTCTTCACTAGTATGTATTTCCTTACTGGTAAGTTAATAAACTCAAGTTGAAATGTTTTAACTCTGATTGTCTTCCTTTATGTCCTTTGATAAATCCATAATCATTTTAGAAAATTTGTAATCCTAGAGGTTCTTCAGGTGAGCCCATTTGGATGTACATCACTAAGTTAAATCTTTGTGTAGCTACTCATTTCTCAAGATATATTCACAGGCACACTCAAAATATTATATTTTTAGTGTAGTTGTATGAGTAATTACTTTGTGTGTTTTTTTAAATAAATCAATTTATTTATTTTTGGCTGCAGTGGGTCTTTGTTGCTGCATGCGGGCTTTCTCTAGTTGCGGTGAGTGAGGGTTAGTCTTCCTTGAAGTGCATGGGCTTCTCAGTGCAGTGGCTTGTCTTGTTGCAGAGCAGAGGCTCTAAGCATGCAGGCTTCAGTAGTTGTGGCATGCAGGCTCAGTAGTTGTGGCTCACAGGCTCTAGAGCAAGCTCAGTAGTTGTGGTGCACGGGCTTAGTTGCTCTGTGCCATGTGGGATCTTCCTGGACCAGGGCTCGAACACATGTCCCCTGCATTGGCAGGCAGATTCTTAACCACTGCACCACTAGGGAAGCCCTGATTAATTACTCTGTGTTTTATGAACAAACAAGGGAATATCAGAATCTGGTAGTGGTTGTTTAGTCATTGATATTTATGTGTATTATTCTGTCTTCCCCCTCTAGAAGAAAGAGCAAAGTTCTTGTTTACTTCTTTACTGGTGAATTCCCAGTGACTGGTGTGGGAATGAATTGAACCTTATTCTGGAGTTTTAGCTCGAGGAGAGGAGAAGATGACTTCTTACAATATAGACATTTACTTGGCTTCTCTGGCACTTCACTCTTTTTTGTGTATGACATTGTGTTTCTCCACATAAGGTATTTTCATGAAGTTATCTCCTCTTTAAGAAAATGGATTCTGTGATCTATATATTACTCACAATGCCTAAGAATGAGTACTTAGTATTTTCCAGATTCTATGATAAGCACCTTACATGAATTAAACAATGAAATATTCACAATAACTCCATGAGTTAGGTCTTAATATAATCCCCTTTTGGGGATGAGGGACCTAGAAGTTTGAAAGACTAATTTAACTAAGATCACAGCAAAAGCAAGTGGCACAGAGGAGACATAAATTCAGAAAATTTGACTCTTAGCTACACTCACCAGTCATCAACACAATTAATTTTCTTCTATGTTTTTCAAATAATCCATAAGAATGATGACTTAATTTCTTTCTTATCATTAGAGTTCATATAAACTTAGCATTCTAACCCATAATACAATATCAAAATAATAGTTCATATTACTTAGCATTTTAAAAGTAATGCTCCAGGATGATGTACCAAGCTTATACTATGGTTTCATGGGGCCCCTTTACACTTCTGGCTATGACTAGGAATATTTTTATGATAGTTAGAAAGCATTGCTATATGAGAATTTAATCTGATTATTTACGCTTAAAACTACATCTGTCTTCTATGAAAAATGAATTAGGAAGACAAATCACCTATAAATTAATAAACAGTAAGTGGAATGATGTACACTATATGTCAAAATGTGATAACTGAACAAAACTCTACTTATTCAGGTTCTTCTCAACTGAATCTGGTAACACTACATTCTTGTGCTTGATATTTATTTTTTAAACCAGAATTTGGATGAGATTTCAATGTGCAGTTAGATATCAAAGTTTAAGGTTTTGTTCTCTTGACTGAGGGTGATAATCTTCCTAAGTGTCAAAACAATGTCTGGAAAATATTAGTAATGATGGCAATGGTGTTGATGATGATACTAATAGTGGTTGTAATAATGTCAAAATCCTTCACAGGCAACATCTAATTTGATGACCCTCTCTTTATTACCAGGTGATTATTTTGTTTCTATTCAACACTGAGACCTTTGGTTCTCTGATTCAGAAATTGACTTTTCCCTGAGCTAGGCATATGAACTGGTAATTTTAGAGACTTTGTGCAGTAAGTCTTAAAGAAAAACTGCTTTGGAACTTTAATTTTATTTATTTTCTTTTATTTATGCAGCAGCATGACTTTGATACTTGTAGATTATTAATGAGGGACATATGTTTATTTTTAGAGGAGAAGACATGAATCCACACAAATATTTTATTATTTCAAACTGTGTAATAAGCAATTATAGAGGCCTGCTTCAATTCTTTGGACATGAGATAAACCTCCATTGTGAAGAAATCCATTTTCAAAGAAAATAGACATTTTAACAATGTTGACTTAATAGTTCTGCTTCCAGGGGTCTGCCACAATCTAAATGCTAATCTCATCCATTTATAACACTCATAATCTCATCCATTTATATACCTGAATAAAAATCTATGAGTCTTTTTTTTAAGTTTAAGTATATAAGTAAAAGGTAATAAATAAATTAATGAAAAGGAAAAAGTAACCTAAGTTAGTTTGAAATCCTTTGAAGGACATTGGTTTTAGCCATTTCAGGAGACCAGATCAACCCCCAACTCTACTATGTTAATCAATAACCATTTAGTTCCAATAAATTAACTTATATGTGTGTATCTGTGTCTCAGTGTGTATTTTAAAAAGTTTTCTTCTTTTCCATCAAGTGGTTTTCAAATTAAAATTGTTTCTAATTTAAATTGAACTTCTCTCCCAGTGGTCTCAAATATGTTGGATGTAGCTTGAGTTCATGGAGATAGATGGAAGTTGATTCAAGACAGAAATGTCCTTTTAAGTTTTTCCAGCTCATCTACATTTTAATGTGAAAATAAAATTTCAACACAGTAATATCTGCTAATATTTTGTCCATTGTCCTACAATACTCCTATTTGCTTGTTTGGAAAGCAGTATGATTACTAGTTGACAAAAAGAATGGTGAGAAGCAACAATTAAAAATTTTATATTGAAAATAGCTTACAGCTTTGTGGATGGACATTTCCTAAAAGTTCATCTTTGGCATGACAGTTATTGAACTGTGGTGGATTTAATCCAGAATCAACCTACAGTGAAAATGACATTTATAAATTACTAATGGAATTCCTTATTATTGACTTTGAAAGTAAAATCTACAAACATTAAATTAAAAACTCCCTAATAACAGTTATAATTAAAAGTATGGGCAGAGTTAATTTCATCTTGCCAATCACCTTGTCACAGGGAAACAGAGACAAACTGTAATGTTATCAGCAAAATTGGTATTCTTATTCAATTGATTTTATTAGTGATACACAGATATAATTCTACAAATTTCCATAAAAATAGTGTAGATAAATAAACCAATATTCTAATTCAGAGAAAAGAATCCTTTCCCTTGAGAAAAAATTCAGAAAAGAGATAAAGGTGCCTATAATAAAGCCAACTTTAGTTCATAATAAATCTGATATTCATGCTTATTTCTTAATTCATTTGTTTATTCTGCTAATTTGTTCTAAATACTTATTGTGTATATGGAACAACTCTATGTCCTGAGGAGGAGTCAAGGGGTATCATAGAAAGTCTATAACTTGTGGAGGAAATAGAGCTGCGTCTGTGGCCCAGTTCCCAGCCTATGAGTTCTTTAGCATTTTAAGGACTTAGTTAAACTCTCAACACCTCAAGAAAAGTAAATAGCACATATCTTAAAATATCTGAAAAATACTTAACACAATGTATGACACACAGTGGATGCTCTCTTAATACTGGTTTATTCTTTTAATTTTGAGCTTCTTTTTGGAATTTAATTATAAATGATACATGATCTTTACCCACAGGAGCTAAAAATCTGGGGTAAGGTATGATTGTAAACAACTACAAAGGAATGTTATGAAGTTTCAACTTTGTTGAAAAGGTTCTTAAAGCTGGACACAGGGTTCTGAGTATTAAATATAAATATTTTATATATTTACATTTATAAATAACATCTTTCTTAATTTCAGAGTAGATAAATAATATAAACCACAAAGCATACATGAATATATATACATGACATGGACAAACAAAATCCAAATGTACAGGAGATGATGGTGATAATGCTGATGGTGATGATAGAATTAACTATAAAAATATCAGGGCTGGCATTATGTTAAATGTTTTCTATTATTTTGATTTCCTCAAAGTAGCAGAATAAAGCTTATATTATTGATTATTGGCATATATATAGAAACTGAATATTAAAAATGTAAAATAACTTTCCTCACATGACATGCTAATGAGTGTAGGAGAAGGGATTAAATTCAGCTCATATTCATAAAAAACTAATCTTTTATTAACATTCCTAGATGATTCAGCCAACTAGAGGTCTTCCAGCTGTTTTCATATATAAACTAATCTGACTTCCATTTCTTTCAAACTGACTTTCTTCTCTGAGGTAAATTTTAGTGATATTATATATGTATTTTTTCCTCCTGAGGTGCCAACAGTAATATATATATATATATATATATATATATATTTATTTATTTATTTATTTATTATTAATTTTATTTTTGGCTGCACTGGGTCTTCATTGCTGCCCACAGGCTTTCTCTAGTTGCAGCAAGTGAGGGTTACTCTTCGTTGTGGTGTGCAAGTTTCTCATTGTGGTGGCTTCTCTTCTTGTGGAGCATGGGTTCTAGGCACGTGAGCTTCTGTAGTTGTGGCATGTGGACTCAGTAGTTGTGGCTCGCAGGCTCCAGAGCACAGGCTCAGCAGCTGTGGTGCATGGGCCCAGCTGCTCCGCGGCATGTGGGATCTTCCTGGACCAGGGATGGAACCCACGTCCCTTGCATTGGCAGGTGGGCTCTCAACTGCTGAGCCACCAGGGAAGCCCAGTAATATATTTTGTATACTCCAGGAGCATGCATTTCAACTGCTATCTCCTTGACATTAACATTTATTCTATTAATTTAACAACCTTATAGACTATTAGTAATATAAAAAGTTTTAAGTAAGATAATATATATAATTTATCTGTATATTCCTCCTTAAAGATAAAGAGAGAATATTAAAAACAGCATGGGAAATGCAACAAATAATATAGAAGGGAACTCCCATAAGGCAATCAGCTAATTTTTTTCCACAGAAACTCTGCATGCCACAAGGAAATGGAACAGTATATTTAAAGTGATGAGAGGGAAAAACCTATACCCAAGAATACTCTACCCAGCAAGGGTCTAATTCAGATTTTATGGAAACAAAAATCTTTACACACAAGCAGAAGCTAAAAGAGTTCAGGAACACTAAATCAGCCTTACAAGAAATGTTAAAGGAATTTCTCTAAGGCAAAGAAGAAAAGCCCACAACAGGAAACATGAAAATTACAAAATAAAAAGGCTCATTAGTAAAGGCAAACATACAGTAAATGTAGGAAATAATTCACACAAGAAGCTAGGAGAAAAGTTAAAAGACAAAAGTAGTAAAATCATCTAAATCCACAATACATAGTTAAACAATAACAAAACAATTAGATGTAAAATATGATATCAAAAACAATAATTGTGAGGGGAGAAGAGTACAAATGCAAGGTTGTTAAAATGCATTTGAAAGTAAGAGATTAGCAACTTAAAACAATCATGTAAATATATATAGAGTGCTATATAAAAACCTTGTGGTAACCACAAATCAAAAGTCTATAATAGATATACAGACAAAAAGCAAAATAAAAATCCATTCCTGACACTAAAGACAGGCATCAAATTACAAGAGAAGAGAGCAAAAGAAGAAAGGAACAAAAAATATCTATGAAAACAAGCCCAAAATAATTTTAAAAATCATAATAAGAATGTATATATCAAAATTAGTGTAAATATAAATGGAATAAAGTCTCCAGTCAGAAGACATAGCATGGCTGAATAGATACTAAAATAGGACCTATATATATGCTTCTTACAAGAGACTCACTTTAGAACTAAATACAAACAGCCTGAAAGTGAGAGAATGGAAAACAGTATTCCATGCAAATGGAAATCAAAAGAAATCTGGGGTAGCAATACTTACACCAGACAAAATAGACTTTAAAATAAAGACTGTTACAAGAGACAAAGCAGGACACTACATAATGATCAAGGGATCAATCTAAGAAGATATGACTTTCAAATATATATGCACCCAACCTAAAATACATAAAGTAGATATTAATGGAAATAAAAGGAAAAATGAACACTAACATAATACTAGTAGAGAACTTTAACACCCAACTTACATCAATGGATATATCATCCAGACAGAAAATCATTAAGGAAACACTGGTCTTAAATGAGACATTAGGCCAGATGGGCTTAATAGATATATATGGAACATTCTATCCAAAAGCAGCAGAAAACATTATTTTCAAGTGCAAGTGGAGTATTCTCTAGGAGAGCCCACATGCTAAGCCACAAAACAAACCTTGGTAAATATAAGAAAATTGAAATCATATCAAGCATCTTTTTCTGACCACAATGCTATGAGACTAGAAATCATCTACATGGAGGCTGAAAAGTATGTTCTAAACAACCAATGGATCAGTGAGGACATCAAAGTAGAAATTTTAAAAATATCTAAGGACTAATGAAAATGAAAATACAGTGATCCAAAACCTATGGGAGGCAGCAAAAGCAGTTCTAAGAGGGAAGTTTATAACAATACATGCTTATCCTAGGAAATAAAAAAATCTCAAGTAAAGAGCCTAAACTTCTACCTAAAGGAACTAAAGAAAGAAGAACAGAAAATAAATAAATAAAAAGAAAAACAAATTTAGTAGAAGAAAGAAATCATAAAGATCAGAGAAGAAACAGAGACTAAAAAGCAGTAGAAAAGATCAATATTTAAAAGTTAATCCTTTGAAAAGATAAACAAAATTGATAAACCTTGAGCCAGAATCATCAAGAAAAAATTGGAGAGGGCCCAAAACACTAATATCAGAAGTGAAAAAGTTACAAGCAACATCACAGAAATGTGATAGATCATAATAGACTACTGAGAACAACTATATGCCAATGAAATGGACAGCTTGGAAGAAATTGACAGATGCTTAGAAATGTACAGTTCCCAAGACTGAATGAGGAATAAATAGGAAATATGAACAGACTAATTACCAGTATAAAATTTAGTCAGTAATTAATAAATCTTAGCAAACAAAAGTCCAGGACCAGATGGTTTCACAGGTGAATTCAGCCAAACATTTAAATAGTTACCGCCTATCTTTCTCAAACTATTCCAAAAATTTGCAGAGGACAGAATGCTTTTGAACTCATTCTGTAAGGCCTTAATGCCAAAGCCAGAAAAATATATCACAACAAAATAAAATTACTGGCCAATATCACTGATAAACATATATACAAAAATCCTAAAAATAAATAGCAAATGAAATCCAACAATACATTAAAAGGACCATACACTATGATCAAGTGAGACTTATCCCAGTGATGCAAGAATTTTTCAATATCTGCAAATCATACAATGTGAAACACCACACTACAAATTGAAGAATGAAAAACATATGATCATCTCAATAGATGGAGAAAAATCTTTTGATGAATTTCTACATTCATTTATGATAAAAAAAACTCTTCAGAAAGTGGGCACAGAAGGAGCATAACTCAACATAATAAAAGCCATATATGACAAGGCCACAGCTATCATCATGACCAATAGTGAAAAACTGAAAGCATTCCCTCTAAGATCTGGCACATGATGAGGATGCCCACTCTCACCACTTGTATTAAACACAGTATTGGAAGTCCTAACCACAACAATCAGCCAAGAAATAGAAATAAAATTAACCCAAATTTCAAAGGAACAAGTAAAACTTTCACTGTTTGTGGATGACATGATACTATACATAGAAAATCCTAAAGACACCAGAAGAAAATTACTAGAGCTTGCATATCAATGAATTTGGTAAAATTTCAGAATACAAAATTAGTATACAGTATATCTGTTGCATTTCCATACACTAAAAATAAACTATCAGAAAGAGAAATTAAGGAAACAATCCCATTTACCATCACATCAAAAAGAGTAAAATAGATAGGAATAATACTATCTAAGGATGTAAAACACCTGTGCTCAGAAAGCTGTAAGACACTGACAAACAAAATTGGATATGACAGACTATAATGAAAGATATACCATGTTCTTGGGTGGAAGAATTCATATATTTAAAATGAACTTACTGCCCAAAGCAATCTACAGATTCAATGCAATCCCTTTAAAGTGCCAAGGGAATTTTTCACAGAAGTAGATATAATTTTAAAATTTGTATGGAAACCCAAAAGACCCCAAATAGCCAACAAATAATCTTGAAAAAATAGAACAGAGCTGGAAGAATTACATTCCAGGACTTCAGACTATACTACAAAGCTACAGTAATGGAAACAGTATGGTACTGGCACGAAAACAGATGTAGAGATCAATGGAACAGAATAGAGAGACCAGAATAAACCCATGTACTTATGGTCAATTAATATATGACAAAGGAGGCAAGAATATACAATAGTGGAAAGACAGTCTCTTCAGTAAGTGGTGCTGGGAAATATGGAAAGCTACATATAAAGGATGAAATTAGAACATTCTTTAACACCATATACAGAAATAAACTCAAAATGGATTAAATGTCTAAATGTAAGCCCAGAAACCATAAAAATCCAGGAGCAAATCATATTCAGAACACTCTTCAACATAAATTGTAGCAATATTTTTTTGGATCTGTCTCCTAAAACAAAGAAATTTAAAGCAAAAAACAAAACAAACCCCCCCCCCAAAACCCAAAAACAACCCTCCACAAAACAAAATTAAACTTAAAAGATTTTTGCACAGCAAAGGAAACCACTGATAAAATGAATAGAAAGCCTACTGGGTAGGAGAAAATATTTGCTAATGATATGACCAATAATGGGTTAATACCAAAATATATTAACAGTTCATAAAACACAGCATCAAAAAGACCAAATAACCCAATTAAAAAATGGGCAGAAGACCTGAATACATATTTTTTCCAAAGAGGACACACAGACGGTCAACACACACATGGAAATATGCAAATCATCACTAATCCTCAGGGAAATGCAAATCAAAACCACAATGAGGTATCACTTCACACCTGTCAGAAAGGCTGTCATCAAGAAATTTACAAACAGCAAATATTGGTGAGAATGTGTAGAAAGGGGAATCCTTGCACATTGTTGCTGGGAATGTAAGTTGGTGTACCCACTGTGGAAAACATTATGGAGGTCTCTCAAAAAACTAAAAATTGAACTACCCTATGACCCAGCAATTCCACTCCTGGGCATATATCCAAAAAAATAAAAACACTAATTTGAAAAGATACATTTACTCTATTGTTCATAGCAGCATTATTTACAATTGCCAAGAAACAAAGTAGGAAGCAACCTAAGTATCCATCAACAGATGCGTGGATAAAGAAGATTTTATATATATATATAGATATAGATATAGATATAGATATAGATATAAATATATATACACGATATATATACACACACAATATATAATACTACACAGCCTTAAAAAAAGGTAATTTTGTTATTTGCAATAACATGGATAGTTTGGCAGGTATTATGTTAAATGAAATAAGTCAGACAGAGGATAAAAAATACTGTATGATATCACTTATATGTGGAATTAAAAAAATACAACACACTAGTGAATATACAAAAAAGAAACAGACTCATAGATATAGAGAACAAACTACTGGCTCCTAATGGGGAGAGGGATTGAGAGATGGGCAATATAAGGGTAGGGGATTAAGAGGTATAAAATAAACTACAAGGATATATTGTACAATGTAGGGAATATAGCCAATATTTTACAATAACTATAAATGGAGTATAACCTTAAAAATGTTGAATCACTATATTATACACCTGTGAGTTATATAATATTGTACATCAGCTATATGAAAATAAAAAAAAAACAGAAATAAAGTAGACATGCATTAACACCCTGGCAGTGGGATTGAAAGAAGACACAATTGAGCAATATTATCACTTTGGAATTTACCAAATTTTTAAAAATGGTTGGATATCTGTGCACAGAAGGAGACTAAGATGATTTTTGAATTTTGATCCAACTTGGGGCACTATGGAATAATTGCAGCACAGAAATAGGAAGGACATTAGAGTTTATCTAGTTCTGAGATTCAGACTGAGATATTTTTCAGTTAAATGACTGGTCTAAGGTTTCCAATTTGTCTAAAGTAAAAGAATCAGGATACTAGAGTGAGAACCCCAAGCTGACACACGTTCTGTCAAGTGTACTCTCAGGTATCCTTAATTCACAAACAAAAATGAGAGAGTTTATTTAGGTCTTCTGCCCATTTTTAGATTGGGTTGTTTGGTTTTTTTTGATATTGAGCTGCATGAACTGCTTGTAAATTTTGGAGATTAATCCTTTGTCAGTTGCTTCATTTGCAAATATTTTCTCCCATTCTGAGGGTTGTCTTTTCATCTTATTTATGGTTTCATTTGCTGTGCAAAAGCTTTAAAGTTTCATTAGGTCTCATTTGTTTTTATTCCATTTCTCTAGGAGGTGTGTCAAAAAGGATCTTGCTGTGATTTATGTCATAGAGTGTTCTGCCTATGTTTTCCTCTAAGAGTTTTATAGTGTCTGGCCTTACATTTAGGTCTATAGTCCATTTTGAGTTTATTTTTGTGTATGATGTTAGGGAGTGTTCTAATTTCATTCTTTCGTATGTAGCTGTTCAGTTTTCCCAACACCACTTATTGAAGAGGCTGTCTTTTCTCCATTGTATAATCTGGGCTCCTTTATCAAAATTAAGGTGATCAGGGCTTCCCTGGTGGTGCAGTGGTTGAGAGTCCACCTGCTGATGCAGGGGACACGGGTTTGTGCCCTGGTCTGGGAAGATCCCACATGCCACGGAGCGGCTGGGCGCGTGAGCCCTGACCGCTGAGCCTGCACGTCCAGAGCCTGTGCTCCACAAGGAGAGAGGCCACAACAGTGAGAGGCCTGTGTACCACAAAAAAAAAATAAATAAAATCAATAAAATCAATAAATATATAAATAAATAAGGTGACCATATGTGCGTAGGTTTATCTCTGGACTTTCTATCCTATTTCATTAATCTATATTATTTCTCCAAAGAAGATATAATGATTGCCAACAAACACATGAAAGGATTCTCAACATCATTAATCATTAGAGAAATGTAAATCAAAACTACAATGACAGTCATAACAGTCAGAATGGCCATCATCAAAAAATCTACAAACAATAAATGCTGGAGAGGATATGGAGAAAAGAGAACCCTCTTGCACTGTTGGTGGGAATGTAAATTGATACAGCCAGTATGTAGAACAGTATGGAAGTTCCTTACAAAACTAAAAATAGCACTACCACATGACCCAGCAATCCCACTACTGGGCATATACCCTGAGAAAACCATAATTCAAAAAGAGTCATGTACCACAATGTTCATTGCAGCTCTATTTACAATTGCCAGGACATGGAATCAACCTAAGTGTCCATCAACAGATGAATGGATAAAGAAGATATGGCACATATATACAATGCAATATTACTCAGCCATAAAAAGAAATGAAATTGAGTTATCTGTAGTGAAATGGATGGACCTACAGTCTGTCATACAGAGTGAAGTAAGTCAGAAAGAGAAAAACAATACTGTATGCTAACACATATATATGGAATCTGAAAAAAAAAGTGGTTATGAAGAACCTAGGGGCAGGACAGGAATAAAGATGCAGATGTAGAGAATGGACTTGAGGACACAGGGAGCAGGAAGGGTAAGCTGAGACAAAGTAAGAGAGTGGTAGGGAGATATATACACTACCAAATGTAAAATAGATAGCTAGTGGGAAGCAGCTACATAGCACAGGGAGATCAGCTCCGTGCTTTGTGACCACCTAGAGGGGTGGGATAGGGATGATGGGAGGGAAACGCAAGAGGGAGGAGATATGGGGATATATGTATATTTGTAGTTGATTCACTTTGTTATAAAGCAGAAATTAATGCCCCATTGTAAAGCAATTATACTCCAATAAAGATGTTTAAAAAAAAGAGAGAGTCAGCAGGTAGAGGTAAGTATGTGAGTGAGTTTGTGTATGTATGTTGGGAGGTGCAGGTAATGATCTTTATTTGTGACAGACTGAGGGCATACAATTTGTGTTTTTCCACTCTGCTCTGTTTCAGAAGCAGTGAAAGGTAGGATATAGTTTGCTCCTAATCTGATTAACCATTATTTTATTTTATTTTTGGTACATTGATATGTAAAAATATAGGCTTCCATTTTTTGAACATTTAATTTTTGAGGAAACTCTTTTCCTATAATGTCTGATAAATATGATGGTGATAACATAATGTATCATCATAGTTAGTAAAAATTTACTACTAAAGTGATTTCTGTAATTTTTCTAATATAAGAACACAGAACTTTAACTAGAATTTAGAAATCTGACTTAAATTTCAGTGTTCTGCTCTTCTACTTTGCTAGTCACATTATCAATACTACAACCTCTATTGAAGACAATCCAGCAGGATCCACTGCCAGATTATTTTCAGTCTTCAAAATGTTGCTTCACCTACATACTTCTAAACGTGCAAAAGAGCAGGTATTTATTGTTCATACAAATAAAGGGTTAAAATCATTCCAATGTCTTAAGGCATATTTTTATTAAAATAAAGGAATGGGGATTTGCTTTACTTTTTACTCTGGAATGCTGTCCAAGGTGCATTGTTAAATAAAAAAGGCAAGACACAGAATCATATTTTACAGTTTTTTATAAGACAGAAGAAGAAAAAGCATACATATACACATATTCTTGTATATGTATAAAAATTCTGGGTGCATAGACAAAAAAACTATTAGCAATGGTTTATAGATTGGAGAATGAAGTGGGTGGATAGGAGAAAAGAATGGATGTGAACGCTGTTGTTGAAATCTTTTTATATTTTCGAGGGTTTGAAAAAATAAACTTATTAGCTATTTAATAAATAAGCAAACAAAAAAACTTGAATTCTCTACTTCATCTACAAAGGTTTTTGTTTCTATTTTGAGATAAAATCTTTATCCAATAAAATTTTTCTTTTTTTTATGAAAACTTTTAAGAACATTTTAAAATGTCTATCATGCTAGCATCATTTGTGGAAGCTATAAATTGACACAGCTGACTTGCCTTCTAAGGAGTCATGTTGTGAGGATATGTTTACTTGTCCTCCGATTATACTGTGTGAAAATCTAGGACTAAGCAATATAATTGGATGTATTTATTTACTAGCTTTACTAATTAGGTTTTATTAAAAAAAAAAAACAAAAAACTAGTCCCTTTCGTATTGCACCTTATCATTAATATGTTCAGAAGTAACAGTTTTTAAAGCAAAGCTCCATATAGCAAGGCAAAAAACATGAAAAATAGTTAATGTTTTAAAGTATTTAAAAATTGGCCAGAACTGTATATTAGTTGCTTCATTCTCTTAAGTAAATTTCATTGTATACATTTTCTAGATAGGAAATCTGTTTAATTTAGCATTTAAAAAAATTTTTATACCAGAATATTAAAAAAGAAAAGGAGAGAGACTAAGTCAAATTTCAAGTCAGCATCCTACTAGCTTTATGAGATATTGATTATATAATTATCAGTAAGCTTCATTACATGAGTAGAGAATTCACAAGAACCTAAAATGTGAGGGAAAACTAGAAGAGTGCCCAATCATTACAAGTCTTGAATCAAGCTTCAGTTTAGCTTTAGTTATCAAACAGAAGTATAGTGTACCCCTAACAAGACTTTCTCCTTGATTCATTTTTCCTATTGTTGACTTCATACAACCATGAATATTCTCCCCAACCAAATCTCTATCAGTTTACTCAACATTTCACTGATGAGAATCTGCTTTTCTCTTTCTTATCCTACGTATTTTTGGCTTCCTTGGTCAAGTGCCATCTCATTCATACAGCACCAATCTGGAAGATGGTTTCTAAATGAGTGGGAGGCTGGGAGGAAAAGGTTGTTGTATACCAAACAGCATATCTATATATTATTTTGTTTTTCTGTTTTACTTTTAAATTTTATTCAGATTTATTTAGGTATAATTGACAAAAATTGTATATATTCAAGGTGTACAATAAGGTAGTTTGACATGCATATATATTCTGAAAGTACTATCACAATCAAGCTAATAGTCATTAACTCACATAATTATCATTTTGTGAGAACACTTAAAGTTTAAAATCTTACCAAATTTAAAGTACACAATGCAGTATGATTAACTACAGGCACCATGCTTCACATTAGATTCCCCACAACTTATTCATCTACATATGAATAGTTTGTACCCAAAGATCAGCTTCTCCCCATTTCACATGACATCCATTTCCTGGCAACCTCCATCTCCTTTCAGCTTTTCTGAGTTCTAATTTTTAAGATTCCACCTATAAGTAAGAGCATACAATACTTTTCTATGTCTGGTGTATTTCACTAAGCATGATGTCCTCCAGGTTTATCCATGTTGTCAAAATGGCAGGATTTCCTTATTTTTAATAGCTGAATAATGTTCCATTATAGATAGATAGATGATACATAGATAGATAAATATTTTCTTTATTCATTCATCTGATGGATAAGTCAGTTTTTCCCATATCTTGGCTACTATGCATAATGCTGCAGTGAACATGAGAAGGCAGATATCTCTTCAACACGAATTTTATTTCCTTTGGATATACACCCAGAAATACTATGATGAGGCATATGGTAAACATATATTTTAATTTTGGGGAGAACCTCCATAATGTTTTTCATAATGACTATACCAATTTACATTCCCACCAACAGTAACTAAGTCTCTCCTTTTTACATGTCATTCCAACACAGTATCTCTTGCCTTGTCAATTACAATCATTCTAAAAATTGTAATACATCTCAATGTGGTTTTGATTTGCATTTTCCTGATGATTAATGATGTTAAACACCTTTGCATATACCTGTTGGCCATTTGTGTCTCTTTCTTGAAAAAAATGTGTATTCAGGCCTTTTGTCCTTTTTTAAAATAGCTTGTTTGTTTTGCTATTGAGTTGTTTAAAATCTTTATATATTTTGAATATTAATCACAAATATCCCCTTATCTGATATATGGGTTGCAATTTTTCTTTTATTCCACAGGTTGCCTTTACATTTTGTTAATATTTTCCTTACTGTGCATAAACTCTTTAGTTTAATGAGGTACCACTTGTTTATTTTTTCTTTTGTTGCCAGTCTTTTTTGTGTCATATTCAAAATATGTCATCAACACCAGTGCCAAGAAACTTTTAGTGTTACAAGCAAAACAAAACAAAACAAAACAAAACAAACAAAACACTTGCCAAGACCAATGTCAAGCAGCTTTGTCCTATGTTTTCATCTGGGAGTTTTACAGTTTCAGCTTTTTTTTTTTCAGTCTTTATTTTGAGTTACTTTTTGTGGATGGTGTAAGATAAAAGTTCAATTTCATTCTTTCGCATATAGATATTCAGTTTCTCAACACCATTTATTGAAGAAACTATCCTTTCCCCGTTGTATATTCTTGACACCCTTGTGAAAGATTAGTTGATGGTAAGTATGTGAGTTTAGTTACGGGCTCTCAATTCTTTGCAACTGGTCTATATATCTGGTGTTAGACTGTACGTGATGAGTAAACTGGACCTTTTCGGTTGCTGCCTAAGCATTTTAGAGTGTGACAATCCTGCTCACACCCAGATTTTGGACATTTATATAAGGACCTGAGTTTAAGATTTTCACCACAAGTTCCTGCCTTTCTTTTCCCAGGGAATCTTTTAAAATGACTTCCCTGAGTTGAATCCTTGAAAAAGTGGTGTCTGCTATATCAATCATCTTATAAGTAATAATGGCTTGCTACCTGCTCTCTGTCCCCTGTTTGCTAGTATCCCAGGACTGAGGACTACCTGCCCACAACCCTCTGTGCTCCCATTACATTAATGTAATGTAATTTGTTACATTAAGTAACAAAACTTGTGACCTACTTCCATTGTGTGCGTGTTGAAACTGCACTTTGATGAAAAATAGCCTTGGGGTTTTTACTTCCCCAAAGTGGGAGAAGAGATACAGAGAGAGTTACTTGTCAATCTCATGTGGATGGCTTCTGGTTTGCCATTTCAGCATGTGATGATCTGCATATTTTTTAAAAATTGAAGTGTAGTTGATTTACAGTATTATGTTAGTTTCAGGTGTACAGCATAGTGATTCAGTACTTTTGCAGATTATACTCCATTATAGGTTATTAGAAGATAGTGACTATCATTCCCTGTGCTATACAGTATATCCGTGTTGCTTATCTATTTCATACATCGTTTGTTAATCCCACACCCCTAATTCGTCCCTCCCTGTTTCCCGCTCCACTTTGGTAACAAGTTTTTTGTTTGATTGTTTGTTTGTTTTATATCTGTGAGTCTGTTTCTGTTTTGCATATTACTTTTTAGATTGTATGTGTAAAGGATAATATACAGTATTTTATACAGACAAATATTGTATATATCTTTCTCTGTCTGACTAATTTTACTAAGCATAATATTCCCTAAGTCCAACCACGTGGCTACAAATGGCAGTATTTCATTCCTTTTGAAGGCTGAGTAATTATATATATATATATATATATATATATATGTATATGTATGTATATATGTGTGTATGTGTGTGTGTGTATATATATATATATATATATATATATATATACACATGTATATCATCTTAATCCAGTCATCTGTTGATGGGCACTCGGGTTGCTTCCATATCTAGGCTATTGTAAACAGTGCTGCTATGACGACTGTGGTTCATGTATCTTTTCCAGTTAGTGATTTCCATTTTTCTAGATATATTCCCAGTAGTAGAATTGCTGGATCGTATGGTAATTCCATGTTTAGTTTCTTGGGGAAACTCCACACTGTTTTCTATAGTGGCTGCACCAACTTAAATTCGCACCAACAGTGTACAAGGGTTTCTTTTTTTCCACATCCTTGACAACATTTGTTATTTGTACATTTTTTGATGATAGCCATCCTTACAGGTGTGAGGTTATACTCATTGTTTTTTTTTGTTTGTTTGTTTTTATTTATTTTAACATCTTAATTGGAGTATAATTGCTTTACAATGATGTGTTAGTTTCTGCTATATAACAAAGTGAATCAGTTATACGTATACCTATGTTCCCATGTCTCTTCCCCCTCCCTCCCTCCCACCCGCCCTATCCCACCCCTCTAGGTGGTCACAAAGCACTGAGCTGATCTCCCTATGCTATGCAGCTGCTTCCCACTAGCTATCTATTTTAGTTTTGGTAGTATATATATGTCCATGCCTCTCTCTCGCTTTGTCACAGCTTACCCTTCCCCCTCCCCATATCCTCAAGCCCATTCTCTAGTAGGTCTCTGTCTTTATTCCCGTCTTACCCCTAGGTTCTTCATGACATTTTTTTCTTAGATTCCATATATATGTGTTAGCATACAGTATTTGTTTTTCTCTTTCTGACTTACTTCACTCTGTATGACAGACTCTAGGTCCGTCCACCTCACTACAAATAACTCAATTTTGTTTCTTTTTATGGCTGAGTAATATTCCATTGTATATACGTGCCACATCTTTTTTATCCATTCATCCGATGATGGGCACTTAAGTTGCCTCCATGTCCTGGCTATTGTAAATAGAGCTGCAATGAACATTTTGGTACATGACTCTTTTTGAATTATGGTTTTCTCAGGGTATATACCCAGTAGTGGGATTGCTGGGTCGTATGGTAGTTCTGTTTGTAGTTTTTGAAGGAACCTCCATAGATACTCATTGTTTTGATTTCTCTAATGATTAGCCAGGTTGAGCATCTTTTCATGTGCCTCTTAGTCATCTGTATATCTTATTTTGAAAAATGTCTATTCAGGTCTTCTACCCATTTTAGAGTGGATTATTTGTTTTATTTATATTGAGTTGTATGAACTGTTTATATATTTTGGGTAATTAAAACCTTGGCAGTAGTATCATTTGCAAATATTTTCTCCCATTCCATAAACCTGGAAAAAGCAAAACCTTTTTGTTTTGTTGATGGTTCCTTTGTTGTGCAGTAGTTTTTATGTCCTATTTGTTTATTTTTGCTTTTATTTCTTTTGCTTCAGGAGACTTATCCAATAAAATATTACTATAATTTATGTCAAAGAATGTTCAGCCTATGTTCTTTTCTATGAGTTTTATTATTTCAGGTCTTACTTTTAGGTCTTTATGAGTTTGTATTTGTATATGGTGATAGGGAACATTCTAATCTCATTGTTTTACATATGGATGTCCAGTTTTTCCAGAACCACTTGTTGAAGAGACTCACTTTTCTCCACTGTATATTCTTGCTTCTTTGTCATAGATTAATTGACCATAGGTACCTGTGTGTATTTCTGGGATCTCTATTCTGTTCCATTTTTCTCTGTGTCTATTTTTGTGCCAGTACTATGCTCTTTTTGTGTGTGTGTGTGTGTGGTACATGGGCCTCTCACTCTTGTGGCCTCTTCCATTGTGGAGCACAGGCTCTGGACGTGCAGGCTCAGTGGCCATGGCTCACAGGCCCAGCTGCTCCGCAGCATGTGGGATCTTCCCAGACCAGGGCACGAACCCGTGTCCCCCTGCATCGGCAGGCAGACTCTCAACTACTGTGCCACCAGGGAAGCCCAGTACTATGCTCTTCTGATCACTGTAGCTCTGTAGTATAGTCTGAAGTTTGGGAGGGTTATACTACCAGCTTTGTTCATTTTTGTCAAGCTTATTTTGGCAATTCAGTGTTTTTTTTGTGGTTCCATGTGAATTTTAAGATTATTTGTTCTAGCTCTGTGAAAAATGTCAAGGGTATTTTGATAGGGATTGAATATAATCTGTAGATTGCTTTGGGTAGTAGTCCATATTAACAATATTAATTCTTCCAACCTAAGAGCATAAGATATTTTTGCATTTCTTTGTAATATCTTCATTTTTCTTCATCAGTGTTTTATAGCTTTCAGAGTATAGGACAGTTACCTCCTTGATTAAGTTCATTCCTAAGGATTTTATTCTTTTTGAAGCAATTTTAAATGGGATTGTTTTTTACTTTCTCTTTCTGATATTTCATTGTTAGTATATAGAAACACAGACGATTTCTGTATATTAATCTTTTATCCTGCAGGCTTGTTGAATTCATTTATTAGTTTTAATAGTTTTGTAGTGGAGATTAAGGGTACTCTATAAAGAGTATCATGTCATTTACTAATAATGACAGTTTTATATCTTCCCTTCCAATTCAGATACCATTTATTTTATATTTTTCTTGTCTGATTGCTGTGGCTAGGATTTCCAATACTGTGTTAAGTAGAAACATGAAGGTAGGCTTCCTTGTCTTGTTTCTGAATTTAACAGGAAGGCTTTCAGCTCTTCATTGTTGAGTATTATGTTGGCTGTTGGTTTGTTATAAATGGCCTTCATTATGTTGTGATATGTTTCCTCTTTAACCACTTTGATGAGACTTTTATCATAAATGAATGTTGAATGTTGTGAAATGCTTTTTCAGTGCCTGTTGAGATGATTATGTGATTTTTATCTTTCCCTTTTGTTAATGTGGTGTATCATATTGAATGATTTGCAAATGTTGAATCGTCCCTGTGACCCTGGAAAACATCCAACTTGATCATGCTGTATGATCCTTTTTATGTATTGTTGGATTCAGTTTGCTAAAATCTGTTGAGGACTTTGCATCTATATCTCTCTATATTGATAACTTTATTTTTTTATAGTATCTTTGTTTGCCTTTGGTAACAGGGTAATGGCAGTCTCATAGAATAAATTTTGGAGTATTCTCTCCTTTTCAATCTTTTGGAATAGTTTGAAAAGGGTAGATGTTAATTCTTTATATGTTTAGTAGAATTTCCCTGGTCATGGGACTTTTGGGTCTGGTCATGGACTTTTGTTTGCTGGGAATTTTTTAAAATTACAAATTCAATTTCACTCTTAGTGACTGGTATATTCAAATTGTTTGTTTTTTCTTGACTTAGTCTTGGCAGGCTGTATGTTTCTAGAAATTTGTCCATTTTTTCTAGGTTGTTCAATTTGTTGGTATATAACTGTTCATAGTATTATCTTATGACTTTTTGTTTCTCTGGGGTACCAGTTGTCATTTCTCCTCTTTCATTTTTTATTTCGTTTATTTGTGTCCTCTTTTCTTCTTGGTGAACCTGCCTAATGTTTCATCAATTTTGTTTATATTTTCACAAAGTTAGCTCTTTGTGCCACTGATCTTTTCTAATTTTTTATCTCCTTTTTATTTATTTCCTATCTGAACTTTATTATTTCCTTCCTTCTGGTGACTTGGCTTTGTTTGTTATTCTCTTTCTAATTCTTTCTGGTTGTAGTATAGGTTGTTTATTTGAGATTTTCCTCATTTCTTGAGGAAGTCCTGTATTACTATGAACTTCCCTCTTCAAACTGCTTTTGCTGAATCCCATAGATTTTGAAAATTTGGGTTTTCATTTTTGTTTGTCTTGAGGTATTTTCTGATTTTCTCTTTAATTTCATCATTGACCCATTCAGTTTTTAGTAGAATATTGTTTAGTTTCCTGGTGATTCTTCTTTTTTTCATTGCAGTAAATTTTCCTTACACTGCTGTGTAAGTTTCTGCTGTACAGCAAAGTGAATCAGCCATATGTACATATACATCCCCTCTTTTTTGGATTTCCTTCCCATTTACATCACCACAGAGCACTGAGTAGAGTTCCTTGTGCTATACAGTAGGTTCTCATTCATTATCTATTTTATACATAGTTGTCATTATTTTTCTGTAGTTGATTTCTTGTTTCATACCATTGTGTTTGAAAAAAATGCTTGGTATAATTTCTAACCCCATAAGTTTGTTGTAGCTTATTTTGTGACCTAGTATGTAATCTATCCTGTAGAATATTCCAGGTGCAGTTGAAAAAATGTGTATTCTGCTGTTTTTTGAGGGAATATCTCATAGATAGCTTTTAAGACCAACTGATCAGTTGTTTCTTTATAACCACCATTGCCTTATTGATTTTTCTGTCTGGATGATCTGTCCATTGATGTCAGTAGTGTGTTAAGGTTCCCTACAATTATTGTATTATTGTCAATTCCTCCCTTCATATCTGTTAGTATTTGCTTTATGTATTTAGGTGCTCCTATATTGGTGCATATATGCTAACGAGTATAATATCCTCTTCTTGTATTGATCCCTTTATCATTATAAAATCCCCTTCTTTGTTTTTTGTTATAGCTTTTGTTTTAAAGTCTATTTTGTCTGATATGAGTATTGCTACCCCCTCTTTCTTGCAGATGTTCTGTTCACATGAAATATCTTTTTCCATTTCATAACATTCATTCTGTGTGTATCTTTAGCTCTGAAGCAAATGTCTTGTAGGCAGTATATTGAATGGTCTTTTATTTTTTCTCTTTTTCTATCCAATCAGCCATCTTATGTCTTTTGATCAGAAAATTTAGTTTATTGACATTTAAAGTAATTATTGATAGATATGTACTTGCTGTCATTTTATTCCTGTTTTCCAGTTGTTTTTGTAGTTCTTCTATGTTCACTTCTTTTTCTTTTTGTTTCTCCTGTTGTGATTTGATGATTTTCTTTTATTGTATGCTGATTTCCTTTCTTTTTGATTTTTGTGTATCTATTGTAGGTTTCTGATTTGTGGTTACCGTGAGATTTGTAAACATTGACCCATAATTATATCTATTTTATTTAAACTGGTAGTCATTTAAGTTCAAATACATTCTAAAAGATCTACATTGTTTTACTATTTTTCCCCACATTTTGTGTTTTGGATGTCATATTTTACAACTTGCTTATCCATTTTCTGTTGATCATAGTTATAGTTGCTTTTACAATTTTTAAAAAAATCTACATACTGACTTATTTATGTGATCTTCAATCCTTACTATATATTTCCTTTTCCTATAGGGATTTTTCCTTTCCCATATACTCTTACATCTTTTCCATTTAAAGGTGACACATCAACATTTCTTTTAAGCATAGGATTAGTATTGTTGAGTTCTTTTAGTTTTTGCTTGTGTGAGAAATTCTTTCTCTCTCCTATTCTGAGTGATAATCTTTCTAGGTAGACTATCCTAGGTTGCAGGGTTTTCCCTTTCATCACTTTAAATATATCAAGTCATTCTCTTGTGGCCTGCAAAATTTCTGCAGAGAAATTGACTGATAGCCTTATGGGGATTCTCTTGTATATGACTCTATATGTTTCTCTTTTTGCATTTAGAATGCTCCCTTTATTTTTAACTTTTGTCATTTTAATTATGATATGTTTTCATGTGAGTGTCTTGGATTTATCTTGTTTGGGACCCTCTTTGCTTCCTGTACATTGATATCTGTTTTCTTCTTTAGGTTTGAGAAGTTTTCAGCCATAACTTCATCCTTCTTTCTCTCTTCTTCTTCTGGAACTTGTATAGTGTGAATATTGGTATGCTTGATATTATCCCAGAGATCCTGTATGTAGCACCTTTTTTTTTTAGTTATTTGTCTTTCTGTCTGCTATTCTGATTGGGTGAGTTCCATTATTCTATCTTCCAGATCACTTATGTGTTCTTCTGTGTCATTTAGTCTGCTGTTCATTGCTTCTGGAGTGCTTCTAATCTCAGATATTGAATTATCTATTTTTGATTAGGTCTTCTTTATAGTTTCTAGTTCCTTTTTAAAGTGATCTGTGTTTAGATGAATTATCTTCCCTAATTCATTTAGCATTTTTATTACCAATGTTTTGGATTCTTTTTCTTGTAGATTGTTTATTTCTGTTTTATTATTTTTTCAGGGGTTTCCTCTTGCTCTTTCAATTGAGAGTAGTTCTTCTGTCTTTTCATTTTACTTAAATTTCTCTGTCTCTATGAATTTAGGTGACACAGTTACCTATTGTGGTCTTGAAAGGGTGTCCTTATGTGGGAACATCCCTATGCTGACTCTGTGTGCCCAATGCTTTTGATGGGAGGGTTTGTTTGGTATGGATGCCAGTTATATCTTTCCTCAGGATGTGCTGGTTGCTCTCAGCTTGGTAGGGGCTGTGCCTAGTGATGGAGGAGCTAGAGCCTGAAAAGAGTGAAATAGGACTTCCTCTCTGCTCAGTGGCCATCACCATCCTGTCAGGGGTAGGGTCTATTCCCAAGTTGCTGGAGAGGAAGATCTGAAGCTTGGACTCAAGCTGGCTATGTTCCCTCTAGGTGTGTGATTTTTCTTCTCCCTGCACTGGAGCATTTGTCCCAAAGGAAGGGAGTGATGAAGCAAGTGGGGCTTATGTGCTTACAGAGGTCAAATATTCTGCCTGTGTAGTCATGTCCACTCAGATGCAGCCTATGGTCACATAATTTCCCCTGTTGTGGTTTCCCCAGATCTAGTGCTATGCTGTCATGTGAAGTGGGCAGGGCCAGAGCATTTGCCTGGCTTGTGCTGGGATGCACTTCAAGGTGGTTTTGGGAATTCTGAGCCACCACAGTTGTCAGAAGTCTGAGCTGTTTCTAGGGTGCTCCTTGAGTAAGCACCAACTATGGCTGCCACTACCCCACCTGGGCTAGCCCTAGGTCCCTGGTTCACCTCTGTATTCCTAGATTAAGTCTTTTCCCAGGTCCTGGATGCCCTAGATCCAGGGCCAAGCTATAGTAAGGAGTGGGCTAGGTTCAGGTTAGCTTGGCTTGCTCTGGAAAACAGAACAAGGAGGCAGCTGCTAGGGCATAACTCTCTCCACCCTGCCTGAGGGCAAGACAGTACTTGTACACACCTCATAATTGGAGTCTAGATTTCTCCAGCATTTCTATCTGTCCCAGTGGTTTTCTGAACATTCAAGGGAGATTGTCTCATATGCATAGGACACCAGGACTGGCTTGACCTGCTCACTTCCTAGGGTGAGGGTCTGCCAATGTAGTATTCTCTTTTCTTTTACTCCCTTCTCAGTGAGACACAAGTCCCCACCTGATGATTTTCTTCCCATCCTACCCAATTATGTCTTTATCTTTCCTACAGCCTTGGTTGCATAGGAGCCCTTATACCAATTTCCAGTTAGTTTTCCATGAGAATTTTTCCACATATAGATGTATTTTCGATGTGTTCATGGTGGGAGGTGAATTTCATATTCTCATACTCCATCATCTTGATCTCCCTCATATTTAGAAGTTAATCTTACATTAATCTTTTTTATGTCTGGATTATTACACAAAACATTTCCACGTGAAAAAGCCTAATGCTCTTACAAAAGACATTTATATTCTACAAACTGATAATAAAAGTTTTTAACTCAAGCAAATGTTGGTCTGATGGTGGAATAAAATAAAATAAGTTTGAAGCAAAAAGTTTTGGGAAAATTTTTTCTCAGTTTCAAACATAATAGTTTATTTTTCATTCACATAATCCAAACCAAATATTTCTGATTACTGGCTGAACTCTTCTTCAAATGGAGCTTCAGGGAAAATTTTGTGGCTCCAACTTTTTCAGTATATGGCTTTCAAAGTCCCCTTTATTACAGTTTAAAAGATTTCAGGATTAGAAAGAGCGTGACAAATTGAGAATGGGAAGGTTTTATGGGAAGGACCTGGAAAAGAAGCAAAATACTACATTCATTACATTGACTGGAGCTTCTTCATATGGCCACATCTTACTGATTTATTTTTTAAGAAGAAGTGAAAATTGGTTTAGTAAAATGCTTGCCAGTTTCTGCACAATAGACATGCAAATAAATATCAGCTCTCTTTTGTTAAATCAAAATATACTTTCTTTTGACTTCCTCTGAGAGACAATTCATCATACATATATTTAATAGAGGAGTATTTTTACAAAAGCTTGCTCTAGACTATTCATTTTTCTCTGTCAGTTTATCCAAAGGCTGCCCAATATCTATAATAAGTAAGTAATCTCTCCAAATTTCACTATTTCGTATTTAAGAACTTTTGCTAATCTCACGCCAACATAACTTGGTAACATATGCTTTTCTTCTTTAGGCACACTATACTCAGATTAAATAGAATAATATATCTATGATAGTAAAGGTCCCATTCATGCCATCCTGAATTTGGTTCATGTATTTACATCTCTAGGAATTTACTCATTTCTTAGTTTGAACTTATCCAAATTCTATCTTTAGATATCACTCATGGACCAGTGGTATATACTCTAAGGTGTAGTATATAAACTTAGCTAGAAAGGAATAATACCTTTGTCTATAGTTGTGGTGTATTATACTGAGGGTAAAATATTGGAATAAATTATGAAAGATGGGAATCGGGAAAGAACCAGAGATGCCCTAATAATCTTGGTTACTGAATTCAAACACTATTGGGTAGGATCAAAAAAATTGAATTAATGATAAATGAAAGGAATTCTAAAGGGTTGAAGAAAGATGGCCTGGGCAAATGCTGTGATCCCAAGCATGCATTTCCCTTCATGTCATTTTTCAGGCTGCTCAGAGTCAATATATATATACAGCAAGGACTACTTAGAGCAGCTGAAATGCAGTATACTCTCATTATCTTTCAGTTTCAGGATGAATGTTGACATTTCTATGAAAATTTCCTTTATTCCTTCTATTAAAAGTCAAACATTTTTTGTGAACTCACTTTTACCAAATAGCTCCTATATATGGTTTGATGTTTATATTTTTGTAGTATTATTTGTGTGCATGTTATAACTCTAACAAGTCATTTACATACTAGAATTTTATAAAATAAATAACATATTTAAAATATCAAACAGTACTAAGAATATAGTGTTAATTCAAAAATATATCCTCTGGAGGATCCCAAATTCTCTACCTTCTTCATTTATTAAAAAAGAGTTGATTAAATATTTTTTAATAAACAAATCAAAAAATTAATAAAGTAGATGATTAGGAGACTAGCATGTAATAGTAATGATAGAGTCACTTATAAACTATGACCTTGGGTAAAAGTTTAACTTTCATTAAAGCTCACTTTCCTTATGAGTAAATAAAAGTGTTGAACAAGAAGCTCTCTAGGAATCTGCATACTTCTAATTTGCATTGTCTTTCTACTCTTTTAAACCGAATTGCCACTAATTTGCTGCTTAAAACAATACCCATTTATTATCTCACAATTTCACGAGCCAGAAGTCTGGACATAGAATGACTCAACTGGGTTTCCTGCCCAAGGTCTCAAAGATTGAAATCAATGTGTCAACAGAGCTGCAATCTTATGTGGAGACTCTGAGGAATAATTCAATTCCAAACTCCTTCTGATGGGTGGCAGAATTTGACATGGCAAATTGAACCTTTCTCTGACTTCCCTTTCTGCTTCTAATTACATCTACATGATAAAGTTCCCTTACCATGTAACATAATATAACTGCAGGAATAAAACCAAGGAGAGAAGATAATGGAGCCCCAAAATCTATCTACCATAGATATTATATTCAAAAAACCTCTAGAGATGTACAAAGCCAGAATGAGTAGATTTCAGAAGTTATTATTGCCCACTACTTTGAGGACTGCAGTTAGCAACATTTTAGAGAGAGAATGGTTGAAACATATTTTCTTTTGCTGCGGGTGGGGTGCTTGCCAACCCTGCGAACAAATGATTCCCTGACATATAATTGTGATTTAAACTATTAACGAATAAGATTTTTCTATTTACTGAAGTCTACTGGCTATCCTAGGCAGCCTAAGGGTGGTGCGAAAAATAGTCCAGGGCATGGCAGGGTCAACACAGAAAGAGTTCTATGAGCACCTTTCTCTCTTTCCAGTGCTAAGAAGCCATAACAACATACTATCCACTGAATGTTAAATAAATGTGCACTTAATTTATGCCGCATTTAATTCATATGTCTAAGTTGGCCTGACACAAGCTTAAATATTAATGTACATATTGCAGTACAGCTAGTAAACTTGGAAAATTATGTAAAATGTATTTAGAAATAATGCAAATTGGAGAAAAATTTTTTCAAAAATATGTGGGATACCTCTGAATACAGAATGAGCACCTTCTGGGAATATTCCAATTTTACCTGCTGTCATCTCCCTCCAAATTACTTCAGAAATGCCAAGTTTGGTTGAGTATTGTATACACAGGTGGCTCTGTATAATTGCATTTAATGCATTGGGGAAAGAGAGGAGGAGTAAAATACCAATTTAGAATGTATGACTTTTAATAGAACTACATTAGCAAATGTAAAGCACATTATAATAAAATCTCCATATCTGGAAAGCTACTGACGAAGGAAGAGTGTTCCAACCACCTGAATTTCCTGGTCTGTGGATGATTATCCTAAATTCCCTTCCTGCTTTGAAATACTTTGTAAAATGCATGTATTCACTTTCATGAATTAAAAATTTGGCATTAGATATACTGTTGAATTATTGATTAAGGAAATCTGTCATAGATCTTTGTCAAAGATTGAGAGTAGAAAATAAATGAGCTACAGTAGCGTGGATTGAACTGCCCAGAGCCCAACACATGTCCCAGAAATGGAGTGCACAAGTGACAAATGGAGTGTCAAATATATTTGTAATACTGACCTTTGTTGTTGCCATTTACTGACAATATTGTAATGTGGCTAATTCAATTAATTGAGGGTATTGGTGAATAGAAGCTTTTTTTGCTGCATACATGCACTCACATGCAAAGTGAAAAATCAATGCTGGTGCTTGTAGTCTATTTATTTAGTCCTTCCTGGCTCTATGGCTAGGTGGAAGTTTGGGACAGATATGCATTATAGTTATTTGAAAATCTTTTTGATAATTCTGTGTGGGGCATCAAAGGAATGATTTTGGAAATCATAAGGCAAAGTGTCAGTCTAGCCACGAACTAATGATGTGACTTTGAATGCCATTTTTCTATTTTTCCCAGTTGTATTAAGATATAATTAACATATAATACTGTATAAGTTTGAGGCGTACATCATAGTAATTTCAGTTACATACATCATGAAATGATGTTTAGTGAACATCCATCATCTCAAACTGATACAAATATGAAGAAATAGAAAAAAAAAGATTTTTTCCCTTGTGATAAAAAGAGTTTTTCCCTTGTGATTTTTCTCTAACAATTTTCATATATAACATACAGCAATGTTAATTATATTTATCATGTTGTCCATTAGATCCCTACTACGTATTTATCTTATAATTGGAAATTTATACTTTTTAAATGCCTTCATATAATTCCCTCACCCCCAAACCCCACTTCTGGTAACCACAAATCTGATCTCTTTTTCTATGTGTTTGTTTGTTTTTGAAGTATACTTGACTTATAGCACTATGATATTTTCTATTACACAATATAGTGATTCAATATTTCTATACATTTCAAAATGATCACCATGATAAATCTAGTTACATTCAGTCACCATACTAAGATATTATGTAATTATTGACTATATTCCCCACACTGTACATTTTATCCTCATGACTCATTTACTTTGTAGCTGAAAGTTTGTACTTCTTAACCTCCCTCACCTATTGCTTTCTTCTCCTCATCTCCCTCACTCCTGGCAACCACCTTTTTGTTCTCTGTATGTATAATTCTGTTTCTGTTCTCTGTATGTATAATTCTGTTTCTGTTTCTGGTTCTTGTTTGCTATGTTTATTCTTTTTATTTTTTATTTCACATATAAGAGAAATAATATATTATTTATCTTTCTCTGATAATTATTTCACTTATCATAGTACCCTCTAGGTCCATCCAAAGCAAATGGCAAGCTTTCATTCGTTTTATGGCTGAGTAATATTCCTTTGTATATATACACCAAATCTTCTTTACCCATTCATCTATTCATGAGCAATTAGGTTGCTTCTATATCTTGGCTATTGTAAATAATGCTACAATGATCATAAGGGTGCATATATCTTTTCTAATTAGTGTTTTGGTTTTCTTTGGATAAATACCCTGGAATGGAATTGCTGGATCATATAGTAGTTCTACTTTTAACTTTTTGAGGAATACTCTTACTGTTTTCTATAGTGGCTACACCAATTTACATTCCCTTCAGCAGTGAACCAGGGTTCCCGTCTTAGTCAACCCTTTTTATTTGTGGTCTTTTTTTTTTTTTTGCGGTACGTGGGCCTCTCACCGTTGTGGCCTCTCCTGTTGCGGAGCACAGGCTCCGGATGTGCAGGCTCAGCAGCCATGGCTCACAGGCCCAGCCGCTCCACGGCATGTGGGATCTTCCCGGACCGGGGCACAAACCCGTGTCCCCTGCATCGGCAAGCGGACTCTCAACCACTGCGCCACTAGGGAAGCCCTATTTGTGGTTTTTCTGATAACAGACATTCTGACAGGTGTGAGACGACATGTCATTGTGATTTTGATTTGCATTTCCATGGTGATTAGTGATGCTGAGAAGCTTTTCATGTGATTGTTGGACATCTATATGTCTTCTTTGGAAAAATGTCTATTCAGACACTCTACCCATTTTTTTAATCCAGTTGTTTGTCTTTTTTTTTTTTTCTTTTTTGGGGTGTTTGGTTGATTTACCTCTCTTGCAATTAAGAAACATGGATGCACCAGGGGTGTGGTGAGCTCTCTTACATGGTAAAGTGACTGCAAGGGGTCATTCAATTCACCCTCTTCTTTGTTTTTTATTTTAATACATCTTTTTGGAGCATAATTGCTTCACAATGCTGTGTTAGTTTCTGTTGTAAAACAAAGTGAATCAGCCATATGCATACATATATCCCCATATCCCCTCCCTCTTGAGCCTCCCTCCTAACCTCCCTTCCTCTTAAGCCTCTCTCCCAATCTCCCTATCCCACCCCTCTAGGTCGTTGCAAAACACCGAGCTGATCTCCCTGTGCTACGCTACTGCTACCCACTGGCTATCTATTTTACATTTGGTAGTGTATATATGTCAATGTTACTCTCATTTTGCCCCAGCTTCCCCTCCCCCCATCCCATGTCTTCAAGTCCATTTTCTATGTCTGCATCTTTATCCCTGCCCTGTCACTAGGTTCATCAGTATCATTTTTTTTAGATTCCATATATATGTGTTACCATACTGTATTTGTCTTTCTCTTTCTGACTTACTTCACTCTGCATGACAGACTCTAGGTTCATCCACCTCATTACAAATAAATCAATTTTTGTTTCTTTTTATGGATGAGTAATAGTCCATTTTATATATGTGCCACATCTTCTTCATCCATTCATCAGTTGATGGACACTTAGGTTGCTTCCATGTCCTGGCTACTGTAAATAGTGCTGCAATGAACATTGTGGTGCATGTCTCTTTTTGAATTATGGTTTTCTCAGAGTATATGCCCTATAGTGGGATTGCTGGGTCATATGGTAGTTCTATTTTTAGTTTTTTAAGGAACCTCCATACTGTTCTCCATAGTGGCTGTATCAGTTTACATTCCCACCAACAGTGCAGGAGGGTTCCCTTTTCACCACACCCTCTCCAGCCTTTATTGTTTCTGGATTTTTTGATAATGGCCATTCTGACTGGTGTGAGGGGATACCTCATTGTAGTTTTGAATTGTAATTATATTTGATGATTATAAAGTTGTGTAAAAATTGTATTTGTATTTGTAGGAATAAGAGAAAAGTTAAAGATCAACATTCATTTGGTTAGAGACAGCATAACAGATGCCAAATAGTTTATGTGATGATTCAACAAATAAATGCTACAGATTTTTATGTAGTAGCAATTAATTGAAGAGTGAAATCACTTCCAAATTCAACAAGAAAAAAAATTAATAAAGCTATTCTAATTTTCAGTCTTGTTTATTTTTTTAAAAAACACATTAGATAACCTTATTTGCTGGGTTTGGAGGCCAGTACATTAGAAAAAATAAAAAGCACAAGACATAATTTCTCTGTTTTGAGCAATGTTAAATGGACCCCCAAGTGAAAATATTTTCTCTGGCTAGTCCACATGTTTATTTATGACAATGAATGGGTCATAACACTTGAGGGTGAGGAGTGTTCCCTTTTCTCCACACCCTCTCCAGCATTTGTTGTTTGTAGATTTTCTGATGATGCTCATTCTAACTAGTGTGAGGTGATACCTCATTGTAGTTTTGATTTGTCTTTCTCTAATGATTAGTGGTGCTGAGCAGCTTTTCATGTGCCTCTTGGCCATCTGTATGTCCTCTTTGGAGAAATGTCTATTTAGGTCTTCTGCCCATTTTTTATTGGGTTTTTGTTTTTTTAATATTGAGTTGCATAAGCTGTTTATATATTTTGGAGATTAATCCTTTGTCTGTGATTCTTTTGCAAATATTTTCTCCCATTCTGAAGCTTGTCTTTTTGTCATTTATAGTTCCCTTTGCTGTGCAAAAGGTTTTAAATTTCATTAGGTCTCATTTGTTTATTTTTATTTCCATTACTCTAGGAGGTGGGTCATAAATGATCTTGCTGTGATTTATGTCAAAGAGTGTTCTTCCTATGTTTTCCTCTAAGAGTTTTATTGTGTCCAGTCTTACATTTAGGTCTTTAATCCACTTTGAGTTTATTTTTGTGTATGGTGTTAGGGAATGTTCTAATTTCATTCTTTTACTTGTAGCTGTCCAGTTTTCCCAGCACCACTTATTGAAGAGACTGTCTTTTCTCCATTGTGTTTCCTTGCCTCCTTTGTCATCATTGACCATAGGTGTGTAGGCTTATCTCTGGGCTTTCTATCCTGTTCCACTGATCTATATTTCATTTTTTGTGCCAGTACCATACTCTTTTGATTATTGTAGCTTGGCAGTGTGGTCTGAAATCAGGGAGTCTGATTACTCCAGTTGTGTTTTTACCCCTCAAGTTTGCTGTGGCTATTTGGGGTCTTTTGTGTCTCCATAAAATTTAAAGATATTTTTGTTCTAGTTCTGTAAAAAATGCCATTGGTAATTTGATAGGGATTGAATTGCATCTGTAGATTGCTTTGGGTAGTATAGTCTTTTTCACAATATTGATTCTTCCAATCCAAGAACATGGAATATCTCTCCATATACCATGTTTGTGTCATCTTTGATTTCTTTCATAAGTGTCTTATAAAAACTTGATAGGGGCTTCCCCAGTGGCGCAGTGGTTGAGAGTCCGCCTGCTGATGCAGGGGACGCGGGTTCGTGCCCCGGTCCGGGAGGATCCCACGTGCCGCGGAGCGGCTGGGCCCGTGAGCCATGCCCGCTGGGCCTGCGCGTCCGGAGCCTGTGCTCCGCAACGGGAGAGGCCACAGCAGTGAGAGGCCCCCATACTGCAAAAAAAAAAAAAAAACTTGATAGTTTTTTGATGTTATAAAATTAGAGATAAATGGTGGTTCATAATTATTGTTTAGCCTAATATTGGGCTGAATTTCTTATCATTTTTAATAGAATCTGTTCAAATACATCAGAGGAAAAAATAAATTTGCCAACAACATAAATTAGCTATAAATACAATTCACTTAGATGTACTAAAGTCTAATACACAGCAGTCTCTTTAAAGTGGCCTTAAACATGATATATCCATAAGATGATATGGTTATTATAGCTGAAATAAGAATGAGAATAAAAGGAACCACAGAAAGTGGAAGAATATTCATCTATGTTTAAAGAGAATTTCTGACATTTGGGGAGTAGTATTTTGGAGTAGGATAAGTTAAGCACTACATGATTCGCTATGAACCAGCAAAGAAGATTAATCTCTACTCATCTATCAGGAAGACTGATGGTCTTCTTTGACTGGTTAATGCAGGGTCCTTTTTCAGTATCAGTTGTCTTAGTGATGTAAGTTTTATGGCTCAACAATTTCCCAAGGTTACTCTATTTATAGTGGACAGTAATTTGCCAATTTAACCACTGTTGCTTGGAGTAAAATTCATTCTGATCTTCAACTATACGTTCATATTTATTGTGATATGTGATGATTATATGTCACGGCTGAGTAAGATCCAGAACATTTACTATGGTGATTAAAAAGCTGTCAAAACACAACCTCAAATTTGTTTCTTTGGATTTAATATATAATAGAGCTTATATACATATTTGTTTTAACTAATTCTCTTATTTACCTCTTTATGCTACAGCATTTCTATTATCTTTGTTCTGTTCTTTGTTACAATTGGTAAAAATAGAGCCTGTACTTTTTAAAACTTCTCCTGGGAATTTGTATTAAAATTTAGCCAGTTTAAATTATGCTTTATAAGATGTATTTGGTCTGGAAGGAAGAAAAGGCTAAAAATAAAACCAACATCTATTAGGAGTTTCCTGTCGCATGTATTATTTCATTTAAATTACAAAATATTTTATTACTGTGAATATTTCATAAGTGGCTGTAGGATGGAAGGGTGAGCTGTCTTTTGGAAACAGTGTAATAAATATATGTGTGGCTCAAACACAAAGCATTTCTACAGCTAAATTGCAATGTTATTCTAATTTAAATGTGAGTGGTAGCCAATCCAGAAATCTGGAATAAAACACATAGAAGGTCCTGAATTCAACTATTTACAAAATACTGCTGAGGGAGCAGCATTATTAAAGTCTGTGTGGCTATCAAGTGATGATTTAAAAATTCATTGAAGGGAGATGACACCATGGACCAAGTAGTTTGAGAAGCCTAGAGAGGGATATTTGTAGAGAGAAAGGTAAGAGAAACAAGGGGTGCAAGGTAGAGATAAGGAGAAAGTACATGAGTCAAAAAGCAGAGGTAGGAAGGAGTAGGTGGGAATCATATTTCTAAGATAAGGACAAAGTGAAGATTGGATAGACATTGGATAAATATATGTTTCCTCATATAGTCCTTTTAATTTGATACCTTTTTTCTGTCAGTCTCTGATTTCTCAATAAAAATGTTTCCACAGGTCCCTTGTAATATCAATCAGTGAGAGCTCTCCCAGAGATCTCTGTCTCAACGCTAAGACTGAGCTCCACTCAACGACCAGCAAACTCCAGTGCTGGACAACCCATGCCAAACAACTAGCAAGACAGGAATACAACCCCACCCATTAACAGAGAGGCTGCCTAAAATCAGTCTAAGTTCACAGACACCCCAAAACACACCACTAGATGCAGTCCTGCCACAAGAACACAAAATCCAGCCTCATCAACCAGAACACAGGCACCAGTCCCCTCCACCAAGAAGCCTATACAACCTACTGAACCAAACTTACCCGCTGGGGGGAGACAGCAAAAACAACAGGAACTACGAACTTGCAGCCTGTGAAAAGGAGACCACAAACAGAGTAAGTGAAGCAAAATGAGAAGACAGAGAAGCACACAGCAGATGAAAGTTCACGGTAACAACCCACCAGACCAGACAAATGAAGAGGAAATCGGCAACCTGTCTACCTAAAATTGATTTCAGACTAAGGATAGTAAAGACGTTCCAAAATCTTGGAAATAGAATGGAGAAAATACAAGAAACGCTTAATAAGGAACTGGAAAAATTAAAGAGCAAACAAACAATGATGAACAACACAATAAATGAAATTAAAAATTCTCTAGAAGGAATCAATAGCAGAAAAACTGAGGCAGAAGAATGGATGACTGACCTGAAAGATAAAAGAGTGGATATAACTACTGAAGAGCAGAATAAAGGAAAAAGAATGTAAAGGACAGCCTCAGAGACCAGTGGGACAACGTAGAACACAACAACAATTGAATTATAGGGGTCCCAGAGGAAGAAGAGAAACAGAAAATGACTGAGAAAATATTTGAAGAGATTACAGTTGAAAACTTCCCTAATACGGGAAAGGAAATTGTAAACCAAGTCCATGAAGTGCAGAGAGTCCCATACAGGATAAATCCAAGGAGAAACATGCCAAGACACATATTAATCAAACTATCAAAAATTAAATCAAAAGAAAAAATATTAAAAGCAGCAGGGAAAAGCAACAAATAACATACAGGGCAATCCCCATAAGGCTAACAGCTGACTTTTCAGCAGAAACTCTGCAATCCAGAAAGGAGTGGCAGAACACATTCAAAGTGCTGAAAGAGGAAAACCTACAACCAAGATTACTCTACCCAAGGATCTCATTCAGAATAGACAGAGAATTAAGACATTTACAGACATGCAAAAGCTAAGAGAATTCAGCACCACCAAACCAGTTTTACAACAAATGTTAAAGGAACTTCCCTTGGCAGGAAACACAAGAGAAGGAAAAGACCTACAATAACAAACCCCCAAAATTAAGCAAATGGTAATAGGAACATACATATCTATAATTACCTTAAATGTACATGGATTAAATGCCCCCAACAAAAGACATACACTGGCTGAATGGATACAAAGAAAAGACCCATGCATATGCTGTCTACAAGAGACCCACTTCAGACCTAGGGACACACAGAGACTGAAACTGAGGGGATGGAAAAAGATATTCCATGCAAATTGAAATCAAAAGAAAGCTGGAGTAGCAATTCTCATATCAGACAAAATAGACTTTAAAATAAACAACATCACAAGAGACAAAGAAGAACACTACATAATGATCAAGGGATCAATCCAAGAAGAAGATATAACAATTGTAAATATTTATGTACCCAACATAGGAGTATGTCAATACATAAGGCAAATGCTAACAGCCATAAAAGGGGAAACTGACAGCAACATAATCATAGTAGGGTTTGCTGTCACACCCCACTTTCACCAATGGATAAATCATCCAAAATGAAAAATAAATAAGGAAACACATGTTTTAAATGACAGATTAAACAAGAGAGACTTAATTGATATTTATAGGACATCCCTTCCCAAAACAACAGAATACATTTTCCTCTCAAGTGCTCATGGAACATTCTCCAGGATAGAACATATCTTGGGTCAGAAATCAAGCCTTGGTAAAGTTAAGAATATTGAAAACATATCAAGTATCTTTTCTGACAAGAACACTATAAGACTAAATACAAATTACACGAGAAAAACTGTAAAAAATACAAACACGTGGAGATTAAACAATACACTATTAAATAATGAAGAGATCACTGAATAAATCAAAGGGAAATCAAAAAATACCTCGAAACAATTGACAATGAAAACACAAAGAGATAAAACCTATGGGATGCAGCAAAAGCCATTCTAAGAAGGAAGTTTATAGCAACACAATCCTAGCTCAGGAAACAAGAAAAATCTCAAATAATCAACCTAACTTTACACATAACACAATTAGAGAGAAAAAAACAAAATTAAGCTACAAAAACCCTCAAAGTTAAGAAAAGGAAAGAAACCATAAAGATCAGATTTGAAATAAATGAAAAAGAAACAAAGAAAGCAATAACAAAGATCAATAAAACTAAAAGACAGTTCTTTGAGAAGAGAAACAAAATTGATAAAACATTAGCAAGACTCATCAGGAAAAAAAGGGGGAAGACAAATAAATAGAATTAGAAATGAAAAAGGAGAAGTAACAACTGACACTGCAGAAATACAAAGGATCATGAGCGATTACTACAAGCAAGAATAGACCAATAGAATGGACAGACTGGAAGAAATGGACAAATTCTTAGAAAAGAACAACCTTCTGAGCCTGAACCAGGAAGAAACAGAAAATATAAACAGACCAATCACAAGCACTGAAATTGAAACTGTGATTAAAACTCTTCCAACAAACCAAAACCCAGGACCAGATCGCTTCACAGGTGAATTCTATCAAACATTTAGAGAAGAGCTAACACCTATCCTTCCCAAACTCTTCCAAAATATAGCAGAGGGAAGAACACCCTCAAACTCATACTATGAGGTCACCATCACCCTGATACCAAAACCAAAGATGTAACAAAAATAGAAAACTACAAGTCAATATCACTGATGAACATACATGCAAAAATACTCAACAAAAATGCTAGCAAACAGAATCCAACAGCACTTTAAAAGGATCTTACACCATGATAAAGTGGGGTTTATCCCAGGAACACAAGGATTCTTCAATATATGCAAATCAATCAATGTGATATACTATATTAACAAACTGAAGGATAAAATCTATATGATCATCTCAATAGATGCAGAAAAACTTTCAACAAAATTCAACACCGATTTATGAAAAAAACCCTCCAGAGTGTAGGCATAGAGGGAACTTGCCTCAACATAATAAAGTCCATATATGACAAACGCACAGCCAACATCATTCTCAATGGTGAAAAACTGAAATCAATTCCACTAAGATCAGTAACAAGAAAAGGTTGCCCACACTCACCACTATTATTTAACATAGTTTTGGTAGCTTTAGCCACAGCAATCAGAGAAGAAGAAATTAAAGGAATCCAAGTCAGAAAACAAGAAGTAAAGCTCTCACTGTTTGAAGATGATATGATACTAAACATAGAGAATCCTAAGGATGCTACCAGAAAACTCCTAGAGCTAATCAATGATTTTGGTAAAGTAGCAGGATACAAAATTAATGCCCAGAAATCTCTTGCATTCCTATACACTAATGATGAAAAATTTGAAAGAGAAATTAAGGAAACACTCCCATTTGCCACTGCAACAAAAAGGGTAAATACTTAGGAATAAGCCTACCTAAGAAGACAAAAGACCTGTATGCAGAAAACTATAAGACACTGATGAAAGAAATTAAAGATGATACAAACAGATGGAGAGATATACCATGTTCTTGGATTGGAAGAATCAATATTGTGAAAAAGACTATACTACCCAAAGCACTCTACAGATTCAATGCAATCCCTATCAAACTACCAATGGCATTTTTCACAGACTCGAACAAAAAATATCACAATTTGTATGGAAACACAGAATATTCCAAATACCCAAAGCAATCTTGAGAAAGAAAAATGAATCAGCCTCTCTGACTTCAGGCTATTCTACAAAGCTACAGTAATCAAGACAGTATGGTAACTGACACAAAAACAGAAATATAGATCAATGGAACAGGATAGAAATCCCAGAGATAAGCCCACGCTCATATGGTCACCTTATCTTTGATAAAGGAGGCAAGAACATACAATGAAAAAAAGACAGCCTCTGCAATAAGTTGTGTTGGGAAAACTGGACAGCTACATGTAAAAGAATGAAATTAGAACACTTTCTAAAACCATAAACAAAAGTAAACTCAAAATGGATTAAAGACCTAAATATAAGGCCAGACACTATAAAATTGTTAGAGAATAACTTAGACAGAACACTCTATGACATAAATCACAGCAAGATCCTTTTTGACCCATCTCCTCGAGAAATGGAAATAAAAACAAAAATAAACAAATGGGACTTAAGGAAACTTAAAAGCTTTTGCACATCATGGAAACCAAAAACAAAATGAAAAGACAACCCTCAGAATGGGAGAATATATTTGCAAATGAAGGAAGTGACAAAGGATTATCTCCAAAATATACAAGAAGCTTATGCAGTTCAATATCTAAAAAACAAACAGCCCAATCCAAAAATGGAGAGATGATCTAAATAGACATTTCTCCAAACAAGATATACAGATTGCCAACAAACATGTGAAAGATGCTCTACATCACTAATCATTAGAGAAATGCAAATCAAAATTCCAATGAGGTATCAACTCACACTGGTCAGAATGGTCATCATTCAAAAAATCTACAAACAATAAATGCTGGAGAGGGTGTGGAGTTTTACCCTCCTACACTGTTGGTGGGAATGTAAATTGATACAGCCACTATGCAGAACAGTATGGAGGTTCCTCAAAAAATGAAAGTAGAACTACCTTATGACTCAGCAATTCCACTATGGGGCATATACCCTGAGAAAACCATAATTCAATAAGAGTCATGCACCACAGTGTTCATTGCAGCTCTATTTACAATAGCCAGGACATGGAAGCAACCTAAGTGTCCATCAACAGATGAATGGATAAGGAAGATATGGCACATATATACAATGGATTATTACTCAGCCATAAAAAGAAATGAAATTGAATTATTTGCAGTGAGGTGGATGGATCTAGAGTCTGTCATACAGAGTGAAGTAAGTCAGAAAGAGAAAAACAATACCATATGCTAACACATATATATGGAATCTTAAAAAATATGGTTCTGAAAAACATAGGGGCAGGACAGGAGTAAAGATACAAACATAGAGAATGGACTTGAGGACCTGGGGAAGGGGAAGTGTAAGCTGGGCGAGGTGAGAGAGTGACATGGGCATATATACACTACCAAATATAAAATAGATAGCTAGAGGGAAGCAGCCACATAGCACAGGGAGATCAGCTTGGTGATTTGTGACCACCTAGAGGGGTGGGATAGGGAGGGTGGGAGGGAGGCACAAGAGAGGGGAGATATGGACATATATGTATATGCATAGCTGATTCACTTTGTTATAAAGCAGAAACTAACACACCATTTTAAAGCAATTATACTCCAATAAAGAAGGTAAAAAAATATATAATTTAATTAAAAAAATAAATTTTCATGGTTAGTTTTATCTATTGTTCTAGTAAATAACCAAGTTTTCACTATTTTATCCTAGAGAAAGGGTAATTTTCAGCAAATTAGGGGACATTGTAAATTATATAACAATCTATAAGTACAAGGCTTTATTTTAGACAAAAAAGAAAACCCCCAAAAGACATAAATGACAATGAACAAGCAGTCAATTATTAAATTGTTTGAAAATGAGCTAAATGACAATAGGCTTCTTCAAGAAAGCACAAGTTAAATAAATAAAATCTATTTATTATTTCTATTTTATGGCATATTATATACTCAAGAATAAAATCAAATCAGCAAGGAATACAAACATAGAGAAAGTAAAAATCACCCAAAATCCATCACACAGAGTTAATCACTATTTTGGTAAACAAAATTCCAGGCTTTTCTCCCTTTGTGTGTGTGTGTTTGTGTATGTGCGTGCTCGCGCATGTTCATGTGTGTGTGAAATTATATAGAAGTATTACACATGATCCTTTTTGATGTGCCTTTTCTATTCTAAAGTACATCTTGGAGATGTAGCTTTCAGTTTCAATAGGTAACTTATTTAGTTAGTGATTATTTCCTCATTGGAGATACCAACAAATAAACTCCGACTGTAAATGAAGGATACATTATATATAACATCAATATTAATATCTGCATGTACACACGTACTTATTTTATTCTTTTCTGAGAGTAAATGCTTATAATTAATATTTTCTGTATAAAATGCAACGGACAGTTTTAAGTTTATTTACTTTTGACAAATGTTCATTGATCAACTATGATAAGCCAAGCATCTGCTACACTCAGGATGCAGCAACAAACCACATACAGTCAAACTCCCTACTCTTGTGGTTTTTACATTCTGGTGGGGGTGAGACAATAAAGAGATACATACTAAATCAAGAAAGGAAATGTGCTATGAATAAAAAGAAAGTAGGCTGTTGACATAAAGTTGACAAGGGAGAGCATTATTTTAGGTGAGCTTTGAGCAGTAACCTGGATGAAGTGAACACTTAATCATCTGGTGTTTGGGGAAGATCTATTCCCACAGAGAGACTCGTAAGTGTAAGTGCAATGCCTCAGGAACACTGTTGGCTCATCAAAGCAGAGTGGTGGTGCTGGATTGAGCAAGGTGGAGATGAAGGCCAGGGTGGAAATGGACCAGATCACACAAATGCTGGAAGGTCACCTGTACTACTTTATCTCCAAAGGATACCCCAGTAACCAAGTCTGCTGGGAGGATGTGGACCCATACCCTTCCACACAGAAGCTGGCTGGGCTTCTGGCACAGATTAGTAGATACACGGTGACAGAAGTGAACTTTTGGGCCTATATCCCTAACAGGCCTACAAGTTTCTGCTAGTGGTGCTCTGGGGAGGCCTGAACCTCCATACAAGGATTCGAACTACCCTGCTGGAGAGGCCACATGGAGGTAAAAAGGACTTGTGATCACACGTGACATACATTCCTCAATGGTGATAAAAGGGTTTGTAAATTTTAATTTTTATATAATAAAATTGTGTTCTAACATATTTACACAAATTCTTGCTCACCAACAATGTGCAAGCTATACCCTTTCTTAGAGAATTATTCTTGGCTGACAGGAGCCTTCTGGTCAGGGAGTTTAAGGATGTCCTGTACTCCACTTCCTCTTCCCAGCCGCCTTAGCAAATTACTGACTGAGGGAAGAGGGGGATACAAAAACCTGTTCATCTGGCTAAAGAGGAAATAACTGTGCAGGGTTCTGCTCCAGATATTCCCCCCTCCCCACAATAGATGAGGCAAGGCTAGGCTTTTCCTGAAGTCACATCCTTTCTCTGCTCCTTCATCTTCCCTATCCTGCTTTATTCCTCAATTTTGGTTTTACTCATGAGCCCAAATTCTTGTCTCAGGCTCTGCTTCAAGGAAATCCAACTTAAGACAAGTAGAATCTTGTGGAAAAGAGATCAGCAAACTACTACCTGAGGGACAAATTGAGTCAGTTGCCTGTTCTAGTAAATGAAAGTCTTATTGGAACATAACTATGCCCATTTATTTATTGCTATGGTTTATCTATATATTAAGCAGCTATCTTCTGTACTTCATAAGGTATAAAAAATAGTAAGAGCAAGTTTTGCCTCTCAGAAAATTTGCCATCTAAAACAGGACAAATATCATGAAAACCAACACTAAGTTTTGCCAGAGTAGATGTTACCTCTTTCCTCCTCTACACTCTATTCCTGGACTTAACCATCACTTGGCATATATTAATTAATCACATACTTGTGGAATTAAATAATAATATGACTATTAAATTAAATATGGTTTCATGTTAGACTAAATATAACTAGACTAAACATAAACAACTTATTGGAGTTAATATGTGTTGAATAGTATTTTTTAATACTAACAACCACTTTTGTGATATTTTTGTATTTGCCTTGAAATATGTCTTTACTAATTTTCTTCCATCTTAATACTATGTATATAAGAACTTTCATACTCATTGTCTTTAAAATCCAAAGGATATTAGACATTTTCATGGGCACTAGGTAATTCCTTAGTGTTATGTATCTCTTCTTCAGTCATTCTACCTCACCATTCTCGCCAGCAGAATATGATCATGAAATTATTTGAAAAATATTTAGTAGAATTGGGACATTTACTCCTATAGCCACATTCATCATTGAAATGATGGGTAAAATTTCAATTTAAGCAATTTTAAAAGAAATAATCCTTAGTAAAAAAGACAAAGTAAGTGTCAAGGTTGGATATTACTAAGAAATGAAACTCCAGTCTTCAGTACCTCTAATTTTCCTGTTTCCACTGATGAACAGCCATTTGCAATCTTGTTTCACTGTCTTTTCTGGTAAGATACAGATTTTGTACTTTTGGAAAATCAAAAAAGATACACTATTTTAAAAAGTCTAATACTGATTTAGCTGTTTATGAATAGTAAATATATAAAAGACTGTAACATGGAAGATCATATAGATAGATAAATGAGAAGTTGGCTAATGGGTGGAGACAACATATACATAGAGTTGAAACATAATAGCTTATGATCACTATTGTCAACAATTATAGTTAAGACTAGATGAGTTGAGAAGGTAGGCCAAGAACATGCCCAGAATTTTGTAGACTAAATAAAATTTCCTGTATCATCATTAAAATGACCTTTACTGCTGGATAAAAGGGCAGTGTGGGAACAGTGTTGAGGTGTTGTCACCCTAAAGATGTAAGACACTGATAAACAGTGAGATTATTTTAGTGAGGATAGAAAACTTCACAGAGGAGCAGCTTTAGAGGGTTTTGCCATGGAAGAGGGGCTTATAAGTGCATAACTGTGAGAATTCAGTAGGTCTGAGTTGTCTATTTAAGGTGTCATGAGACTGTTTCTAAAGCTGAACTGAAAGAAAGGATGGTTTAGAAGTTGTGTTCACTCTATTACTTTGGATACCCAAGGAGATATCAGTGATTTTCTGGACAGGGTCTCAGAGTAAAAACTCTCCCAGGATTTTAAGGTCATTTGTGGAGAGGATTTTTAGACGTTTATTTACATAGCACCAGTAACTAATTCAGAACCTTGCACATGGTTGTTCAATAATTTTTTTAATTTAGATCAGTGAGTAACATATTTATTTGAAAGTGAAGCTTTAAGGAGTTTAAGAAAGTTTCAGGGGAAAAAGTAAGGGAAAAATTTTTTTTCAGTAAAATAACAGCAATAAGTCCAAAGGAACTTGACTTTGTCAAGCTCTAAATTTGGTCACTCCATTTTGGTAAAAATTTGAGGGTTGAAATGTTTCTGAAAACTCAACTACAAATGACTTAGGTTTCTTGAATGGTTTATACAAAAGGAATATAATGTTTTAGACATCTAAGAATATTTTATGTCTTTCCCCTTAGTGGTCATAATTCTTACAGATTGCTTATTTCTCATGCGATAATCCAGAGCCAAAATTGAAATTAAAAAAGTAAAAAGTAATTTGTGAAACTCAGTCCTGTTTCACAGTGGCCCTGGGTTAATGTGAACCATTAAGAATAAGCATGTTAAATATTCACGTGCATTTTTCTCTGTATTTTATTATTATTTTTTACTTTAAAATTTTAATTTAGCTCAAAAGCTTTTAGAATATGGTATAAGATGAGGTGGTAACTTGATTATTCCCCTAAATAATGTGTTAGGTAGTAAATAATGTGATGCTTCTCTTGCCTTGCTTGTATTTCTTTATTTATATGCTAATATATATATATATATATATGTATAGACATAGACATGGCACAGTATCTGTTTTATTCCAATAATCTATCAATTTTTACATGTTGTTTGAATATTGAGTAAAAATACCCCCTTTTATTAATTTTTATTTTTTCAAAATATTTTAACTGCTCATTGTTTCAGACAAATGCATTTTATTTATTTTATTCAAGTAAAGTCTGTTTCCCATGACACCTTAATTCTCTTACTATAGTGTGGGATCAATAACTCACCAGATCTCTGGTTTTCCAGGATGCTTTGAACTCAAATCCATGCCCAATTTCAACAAGTGTCCCTAGCTGAAATTTTCTGTTAGAATTACCACACCCATTCAGTTATGGCTCTCTCTTTTTGTACTTTCGCAAGAATATGGTGTTAAATCTAAGATCCTTTTGTGAAACCTGATAAAAAATAATAATAATAACACATTAATAACAACTGTAATTAAAATGTACAAACATCTTTGTACTCTTAAGCAAATTAAATTTAAATATAAAATAGAATTTATCTTTAAGATAAACTATTGCCTTTTATTCTTAGAAAACCTTTTAGCAGAGTTTTGCCTCTGTGGTCTTTAATGAAGCTTTCAGGATAGAAAGCAACATATGCATTTGTCCACACTTCCTTTATATTATAGACTATTTACTGGCCACACTGAGTTACATGTTTTAGTGGACATGCTCTGTTGGCTACTGCATACTCTCCTTCCTTCTTTCAGTGCTGACATTTATAGACTTCATCAATGGGGTCCCTTATACTTTGCTTCTAGTTGGGTTCAGCCAGGTGATATATCAATACTATCAAGAGATAAGGAGGGAGATAAAAGAACTTAGAGTATTTATTCCCTTAGTTCTCTCTCTTGTTGGTGGGTGATTGTACAGCAGTGGCTGAGTTTCTATACACTGTGGTGTGAGCATCTCCTACCTATGGGTCTCACTTGGTCCATAAAAGCAGTCTTTACTTATAATTGGTCCCTTGCTGCCACTAGCTTTACCATTCCTTGTTAGCCTCCTTTAGTATTGCTCAACATTATAAATAGTCTTTATTAAATACTCTTTAATTACCTTCTCTGAGTTTTCCATCTCTTTCTTGTCTGTGCCTGAACAATACATGTGAGTTCTTATTTGCTTGAACAGGAAGAGTTGACATCTCTGCTCATCCAACCCAGTCCCTCCAGCCTGTAAAAAGTCATGAGTTTCACCTCACGTGGGAGAAGTCAGAAAAAGTAGCTGTATTGGACAAATGATGTGATACATTACACAACTGATTAATTTATAATGTACTAAATATAAGAGAATAGTTCATTATATTTTGATGTAATTTAAATTGTCCTAATGAAGATTCTACACTGATATAGTAACCCATAGAAGTGTTTTTTTTTTTTTTTACTGTTCAACAGCAGCAGAAGGAATTGGTTCTATTAAAGGACATTAGAAGGTGGAAGATGGGCCTTGCCCCAGGGTGAAGAAGGAACATTGTCTTCTTTCTGAGACATTACGTCAGTTGGGCCTGGGTTACAGGGCTTGATGGATCCTCAGCATTTTTTGTAGGTGTAAGCTGAGTTTGCATGAAGTAGAATATTGGATAGAAATACTCCATTCCAGCCTTGGAATGTCCAAATACTACTGCCATTTCAGTTAGCAATGAATAATTCTTTATATTATACCTTCTTTCCTTAGCATGATTTTACCAAAAGTTGTCAGATTAATAGAATGATCTAGTAATTCTAGGCCTATGGACTGATTAAGGTGTTGGCAGCACAGAGTGATAACTGAAGGATAGTTGTGTCCAGGATAAAGTCATTTTAAGAGGGTCATAATCACAATAGGAAGCAGCAAAAACATTGATATCAGGAACTTGTTCTTGAGCCTGCAGAAAATTGGGAACCATTTGAATAGGCTAATTTCTGGCAATCAAGCTGGCAAGACCTCATGCATGTGAACCTTGGTTCCTGGCAGAATCTTTGACTCTATAATTAATCATTGATAAAACTAGACTATTTGTACTACAATGGTTTAATGTCTGATTATAAGTTCTAAGTTCATTTCAAACTGGCCTTTTACATTTCTTTAGGTTTTTTTGGCTATCAGGATATGAATACAAAAAAAAAGTTAGATACACATTAAATTAATATGTATAGGAGGGAAAATAATGGATAGATGAAAGAGGCAATATTGTATAGTGGGTGAGGACCATGAGTTTTAATAGCTGTGAGACCACAGGAAATTTGCTTAACACCTCTTTGCCTCAATTTCCTCATTGTGAAGTAGACCTAATAAAGTACTTAATACATAGAGTTATTGTGAAGAATTAAACCTTTTAATATATGTAAAGCACATAGACCAGTGCCAGTCATACATAGTAAGCTCCAAATAAGACAGCTATCAATTATACAATTATAATTGTTATTATTACCATTACTACCAATATTTAAGAAAATCATTATATAAAGAAATTGGATTGAAATTGAATAGTAGTGACAGTTGAGACATTTGTCTTCTAAGATATATTTCATTAATTATCACTAATTGTTTTAGTTAGCAAACTCCTATGTTTGAACTACTCTTGTTTTATTATACATATACACAACTGTGTACAGAACCTTCCTTTTTCATCTGTCTCACGTATTTTACAGCCATGGAATTTCCCCACATTTATCATTTCCTAGAGACTGGGCATTTTCTCATGCTCCCTTTCCATTCCTTCTTGGATCTCTTACGTTGTTGAATAGAGAGCTCCAGCACAAATTGTGCTTACAAAACCACAGGAAGTGATTAGACAGGAAATTGTTATGAACACTAAAAGAATTACTAATATCTCCACATTATTAATTTAGACAGTAATTAGAAATTATAACTATTGCATCAATAAGACTTAACAAATAAAGAATTTGATTATTTTTCTCTTTATGTTTATAGTTTCTCTTTCAGTATATTACATTAGATAATACCAAAATGCAGGGGTTAGAAAGCCAGAATATACCTGTCAGCTTTAGGAAAAATGATGGTGAACATGATATACGTGAAATATGTTTTATGTCCAGCATGAATGCCCTGAAGGCAGAGGAGTCCAGTACACTTAGACTATAGCATTAACACTATCCCAGCAAACTCCCTGGAGATACTGGCTTTACATAAGCATAAATGGTAGCTGTTTATATTTTTATACAACTTTTGATATTTGAAAAAAGGTCCTATTTGATCAAAGACATCTCCCCAATAACTAAATGCCTGAAATTTAATTGTTATTTTTTTTCCAGAATATGATGCATTTCTCCCCCTACCTCCTTTAAAAATTCAAAGAATAAGGAAGAGAGAGAAATTAAGGCATTGTACAAGTTAAATATATTTTCAGGCCTTCCCCAAAGTAAACAATATCTTGGAGTGAGATGCAATGGATACAGGTAATAAAGGAGAAAGAATCTGGCCTCATGAGTCAGGCAACTTGGATTCTAATGCTGAGTCTCCCACTACATTGGAATACAAAGTTTTGCAAATGTGTTCATTGCTTTTAGTATCATTTGCTCATTTATAGAACACTTCTAGGTGCAAAACATGGCTTCCAGTCTTGAGAATATTTCAGTCTATTCAAAGAAACTGGATGGCCCATGTCAAAAGTTAAATACCAGGACAATACAATATGTGATTCTCAAATGACTGGTATAAAAATATAAAAACTAAAAGGATAGGAGATTACTATGAACTGAGGTAAGGAATATAGGATCTAAGGAGTCTGTAAAGGATGAAATGGGCAAAAAGTACAGTGTGAACTAGTAAAGTCTGGCAAAAAGTACAGTGTGAACTAGTAAAGTGAATTATATTAGGTAAGTCTTGGGTATACACTTGGGATACAAACTTTTTATGACTTATTTGAAATTATTATAATGAGAACATTTAGTTTTATGTTCTCATTAAAATTCCTGATAGCTTATATAGAATCTATACTTCAATCTTTATTCAGTTTGTTAGCTAAGAGTTAGCATTTGCTGTTTAACTCAGAGTTTATGTAGGAGAGAAATAATTGGGAGATCTATTTTCTCTCTGCTTTAATAAAAGAAAAAAAATTAAATGTCAAATGGAGCCATCAATTTTTGTTTCAAACTAAGCAACTACAGTCTCTGATAAAAATGAAGAATTTCCTTTTCAGCTGATAAGGCACAGAGTATTTATCTTTGGTTGATCATAGAAAGAAGTTGGCCTGGGCTATCCATCTGCCTTTTGAGGCTTTGTTAATATAAAAGAGACAATGAGACTGAAAGCGGCTTTTGACTTATTGAATCCTTTTCATATCTGGCACCCCTTCATGAAGGAAAAAAGAAGTCAGGTGGCAGTTAAATTAGATGAACTTTTCTAAAATAAAAACAAATTGGGAAATTATAGGTTTCTCTCATCATTCTCAGGAGCTATATGAGAATTAATGTTGCTTGTGATTTCAAATAATACAGTTCACTTTATCTCCCTGGCCTTGATGGCATGTGCTTAGCACAGCATGTGAAAAAGGAAGGAAACATAAGTACTAGTCCCACACCAATACATTTTAAAAACCTCCTTGACAACTATCTCAGTGTCCAGGTTGTCCTCTGTAGCCAAAAGTTGAGATATAGCCACTACATAGTGAGGCCAAGTGCACCATAGGAAGAGAATATAGTTTTTGCTCTTTATTGAAAGTTAGCTCTACAGTGTGTGCCGACCTCCACAAACATTTTTTAAACATATTAAGAATTAGAATGTCTCAAAAGCATTGACTATTTTAATGATAACCTTAAGTTTCATTTTGGAAGTGAACTCCACTTTCGTAGTCCTTTATTTTTGCATCTATACCTCAGGAAACAACCTCAGTGTCTACCTTATTTGCAGAAATAGAATCCCTTTTAAGGATTCTTACGTGTTTCTTCAATACCTGTTTGAATAGCACACTAAGTGGGGGTCCTACCCATGGAGTCATCTGGTCCCATTGTGCATAGTTCAATTTATCAGGTAACCTCTCTCTTTGGCTGAACCTTCTCTTAATATACACTGATTAGCAATAGTTTTTACAACATAAACAATGCTCTGTCTATATATTACTATTTCAGACATTTTAAGAACTCCTCTTTATCTTATTTTTCTTAGCTTTCTCTTTCACTGATATTACCACCTGCTGTAACTCTTAATCAAGTAACTTGGTTTCTAAGCTTCTTATCATCCTGGCCATTCTGCTGCAGATTTGCCTTAATGTATCGGTAATTCTTTTACATATTTTATCTAGAACTGACCACTGTATTCCAGGTGTGAGCTGATAAGTGTAGAATACAGGAAAGTGTGATATAGACCGTATTTTTGTTAAGATAAACTAATGTTGATTTTCATAGCAGTCATATCATGTAACTTGTCAACTAAAATCTTGAAATTTGTTTTCAGTCTCATCTGCTGAAAAATACTTTTAGATAGATACTTTAAAAATTTTAGGTAGAAGATTTAACATTACTTCCATTAAATTTCAACTTGTCTTTAGGGCTTGAATTTGCTATTCGCAGGTGTTGTACATTTATGATCCTAGGATTTCAAGGACTTAACCTCAAACTCTAATTACAAATATCATAGAAAATTCTTATGGACTGTATTTTCAAATAAAATGAAGCCCGTCAGTACTTCATTGTCAATAGTCATAGCATAATGCTTTCCTCCCACAGACTTTCTCTTAACCTTCCCTAAAGAATTTAGGCCTAACAGTCGTGTTTCAGTTCAAGTCAGGTACAGACTAAGGGGATGCTTCAAGAACTAAGGCCTGTCCTTTTCTCCTAAAGTCCAAGCTTTTGACAAAAATTTTAATTATTCCCAAAGAAAGTAAAATGAAAGAAAGGAGAGTATTAATAAAGATGCAGTACTTTCAGAAAGGGGATTTTTACACCTATAAAATAAGTAAGTCCATGTAAGGAATTCTCATCAAAATAATCAACAAGTAACATTAAAGCTATTCATGGTATAAGAGAGGGCTAGACATGATCCAAACTCTAAAGGAACAAACATTCTAATCAGGGTATTTAGAGAGAACAAGATGAACAAGTGAGGGAATTAAGAAAAGTTAAATGTTTTAAATAGATGTTTCAGCTGACAACATAGCAGAAGTTACAGATAAGTGGATGAGTAATTGTGAAATGAGTGTCATAGATAATGAATGAGGTGATTGTGTGGCAGCATGGTCCAAGGAAGCTCTGACAGAAGGGATATCTTGAATGGGGCTTTTAAGAGTAAGATTTTGGGGACAGTGTTCTAAGCAGAAGAACAGAATGAATTGTCTTCATTGACACCTACTTAGTTCATACGATTAAGGTCTAATGTCATGTTTATTTTGGAAAATCAATTTAATTGCACTACAACTCTTGAGACAAGTGATTATTAGTGGTTCCAAGTAATGAGACTAAGTTTTAAACAAACACTGGAATTATGTAACCTAATGAAAGTTATTTTTCCTTTTGTTCCAAATGAGGACCATGGCAAGCTACACATCATTCCTGGAATGCTCAGAAGGAAATTGGAAGAGCAATGATACAGAGCAGTACCAGCATGCTAAAGGATACAGGCTATGTGCAACTCATAGAGGTCAGGTCTGGAAAGGGTCATGAGTCTCAGTAAACAGAAATTCAAAGAGGTCCACAGAGTTTTCTAGAGAGTTTTGAACCACAAATTCCAGGAATAAGACTAAATTCAGGAGTGTTGCACTTTGTCAGGAGGTAAAGAATGTAAATTTGATCTTATATAAGTTTAGAATTTGTTCAGATCTCCTTCCTCTGAAATGTTTTTATCAGTCTCCTTACCTTAGATGCTCTTAATGGGTACCAATGGGCCTATTACTCTATATACTTAGACCAAAGATGCTGTTTTGCTGAAAACAATCTCAGATATTCTCCTTGGGAATTTCCATAAAGCCTGAGGTACACTGTTTGGAATATGGTCATTGGATTGCTTAATTAACAGTTTAAAACACAGTAAATTCATGAGACATGTTTTTCACATTTTGTGAACTGGATCTGAAGATAAGCCCAAAAGAAGAGTTGCTGTAATATTTGAGCACCTTGTGAATAGCTACAAAACTATAACAGTGTCATACAGTGAGTGCTTTAAATAATAACATTCACCTGAGTTCATAAGCTTTAATCTACTCATAAAAATATCAGTTCCATTAATTTAAAATCATATCAGGTACTATAATTATGAGCCTACAGGATTGAGATGCAGATAATTATATGTTTTTTGAAAAACAAAATGTATCTTTCCTTTCAGTTTATAAATAATTTTCCCCATATTAAAAGGCAAAAAAAAAATATATTCATGGTTTTCTTATAACTAAGATAATTGCAATTTTAAAAACTGAATGATATTAAATTTGGTCGCAACATCAAAATGCCAAAATTTTATTTACTTATTTTATTTTCTTAAATTGGAGTATAGTTGATTTACAGTGTTGTGTTAGTTTCAGGGGTACAGCAAAGTGAATCAATTATACATATATATGTATATATCACCTCTTTTTTAGATTCTTTTCCCATATAGGCCATCTTGGAGTACTGAGTAGAGTTCCCTGTGCTATACAGTAGGTCATTATTAGTTATCTTTTATATACAGTAGTGTGTATATGTTAATCCCAGCCACCCAATTTATCCCTTCCCCCTTTACCTCCTGGTAACCATAAGTTTGTTTTCTATACCTGTAACTATTTCTGTTTTGTAGGTAAGTTTATTTGTACACCTTTTTTAGATTCCACATATAAGAGATATTGTATGATATTTACCTTTCTCTGTCTGACTTACTTCACTCAGTACGACAATCTCTAGGTCCATCCATGTTGCTGCAAATGGCATTATTTAATGCTTTCTTATGTCTGAGTAATATTCCATTGTATATATGTACCACATCTTCTTTATCCATTCCTATGTTGATGAACATTTAGGTTGCTTCCATGTCCCGGTTATTTCACATAGTGCTGCAGTGAACATTGGGGTGCATGTATCTTTTCTTTTCGAATTATGGTTTTCTCCAGATATATGCCCAGGAGTGGAATTGTTGGATCAAGTGGTAGCTCTATTTTTAGTTTTTAAGGAATTTCCATACTGTTACCCATAGTGGCTGTACCAATTTACATTCCCACCAACAGTGTAGGAGGGTTCCCTTTTCTCCCCATCCTCTTCAGGATTTATTGTTTGTAGATTTTTTGATGATGGCCATTCTGACTGGCATGAGGTGATACTTCATTGTAGTTTTGATTTTCATTTCTCTAATGATTAGTGATGTTGAGCATCTTTTCACATGATTTTTGACCATCTGAATGTCTTCTTTGGAGAAATGTCTGTTTAGATCTTCTGTCCATTTTTTAATTGGGTGGTTTGTTTTTTTGATATTGAGCTGCATGAGCTGTTTGTATATTTCAGAGATTAATCCCCCATCAGTTGCTTCATTTGCAAATACATTCTCCCATTCTGAGGGTTGTCTTTTCATTTTGTTTATGGTTTCCTTTGCTGTGCAAAAGGTTTTAAGTTTCTTTAGGTCCCATTTGTTTATCTTTGGTTTTGTTTTCATTACTCTAGGAAGTGGATAGAAAAAGATGTTGCTGTGATTTATGTCAAAGAGTTTTCTGCCTATGTTTTCCTCTAAGATTTCTACAGTATCTGGTCTTACATTCATGTCTTTGATCCATTTTGAGTTTATTCTTGTGTATGGTGTTAGGCAGTATTTTAATTTCATTATTTTACATGTAGCTGTCCATTTTCCCAGCATCACTTCTTGAAGAGACTTTCTTTTCTCCATTGTATATTTTTTGCCTCCTTTGTCATAGGTTAGGTGAACCTAGGTGTGCAGAAATATAGATCAATGGAACAGGATAGAAAGTCCAGAGAGAAACTCACACACTTATGGTCATCTAATCTATCACAAAGGAGCCAAAATTTTGTATATTAGAAAAGATATCTGGAAAACTTCCACAAGGTGCTACACTAAGTAATGATGCCAGGGGCTGGAAGGGGGAGCAGAGGATGGAGAACCCATGAGGGATCACCTGGACTAGGTAACCTTCACCCCAGTCTAGAAGCACTTTTAAATTAAATTCATTAATTGTCATTTTGGTCTCTATCAACAGGGTAATAAAGAATGGAATATGACAGAATCAAATATAATTTGACCATCCTGAGTCTCCATATACTTGGTGATTGTGTGGACACTTTCCCTTTGTATTGTTTTTCAGTCTTAACACTGACATATTTGACCAACTAAAACTTGAAAGCAATTGTCTTGGAATTTCTGAAGTTTAAATTCCTAGTGCACTTAAGATTATATCCAGCATTTCTTTTCCTTACTATACTGACATGATGTATAAATCTTGAATTTATATACATCTTAATTAGGGGTAAAATGAGAGATGGTATGAAAAATAGGCTGTCTGTAACAGAAGAACAAGTGTATTGAAGCATTCAAAATTAATTTCCTTTGGTTGAGAAAGTGGAAGTCCCTCTCAGCTACAAGAATTGGTACCAGACTCATGGGGAAGGATTGTGTCTTACTGAGTAGAGAGATCCCATGAATACAATGCTACTGGTTTTTCCTTCAAGTTCTGGGCAAGGTCCCTGCAGGAATATACCCCTATAATGCCATAGCACAAAACAGAAAACTTCAGAAAATGTGCAATCTTTATTTGCTTTTTATAATATACCTATGAAGAAATGAATGAGGAGTCCCAAGGCCTAACTGAAAGACTACAGATGAAATTTTGAATCCTGTCACTGTCATGGTGATCCTGCTTGTGTTACTAAATATTCATAGGCCTTGGCTTCCTCACTGACAAGTGGCAATATTAACCCTTACCTCATGTATACTTAAGTGAGGATTAAATGATAGTAAATGTAGTATCTGTCCAAAATCCAAGTGGGAATAATATTACCACTATTTTCAAGCTCTATGTTTGGGCTAACTTTCCTTTAGTTTATTTTAGTGTGCATTTTTTGTTTCCCTGAAGTCTAAGAGGTTCTCTCTTGGAAGACCAATCACTAGTCTCTTCACAGTATTATAAAGGTTTACTTTCTTTTGAGCTGTTTATTTGCATGGCCATCTTCCTCTGTGGGTTGTTAACTCCATGGCAACAGGCATCACATGTGTTATACATACTTGTAACTTAGTTCCTCCTACCTTTAATAGCACCCACAGCCAGTCCTCACTCACTTCCTCATCTAGCCAATATTCCTCTCTGGTGAAATGACAAGGTTGGAGAAGTACATATTAACTGAGGGAAAAAAATAGCCCCTGCCCAATTTCTTTAAATCCTCTCTGCTATTTTTCCTTTTCTATTTCCCAGCTCGGTTCCTCAGTCCTTCTTGATTCTTTCTGACCTTCACCTATTCGACAAATCCAGTGCATTTGTCAGCTAGGTTATCATTCTGTTGCTAATCAATCTACTTCTGACCCATTAAAAATTAGCTTGTTCCACCACCAGACGTGGACCTGTACACCAGAAAGACAAGATCCATCCTCATCCACCAGAACACAGGCAGTAGTCTCCTCCACCAGGAAATCTACACAACCCACTGAACCAACCTTAGCCACTGGGGACAGACACAAAGACAACGGGAACTACGAACCTGCAGCCTGCGAAAAGGAGAAACCAAACACAGGAAGATAAGCAAAATGAAAAGACAGAAAAACACACAGCAGATGAAGGAGCAAGGTAAAAACCCACCAGACCTAAGAAATGAAGAAGAAATAGGCAGTATACCTAAAAAGGAATTGAGAATAATGATAGTAAATATGATCCAAAATCTTGGAAATAGAATAGAGAAAATGCAAGAAACATTTAACAAGGATCTAGGAGAACTAAAGATGAAACAAGCAATGATGAACAACACAATAAAGGAAATTAAAAATACTCTAGAAGGGAACAATAGCAGAATAACTGAGGTAGAAGAATGGATAAGTGACCTGGAAGATAAAATAGTGGAAATAACTACTGCAGAGCAGAATAAAGAAAAAAAGAATTAAAAGAACCGATGACAATCTCAGAGACCTCTGGGACATTAAATGCACCAACATTCAAATTATAGGGGTCTCAGAGAAGAAGAGAAAAAGAAAGGGACTGAGAAAATATTTGAAGAGGTTAAAGTTGAAAACTTCCTTAATATGGGAAAGGAAATAGTTAATCAAGTCCAGGATGCACAGAGAGTCCCATAGAGGATAAATCCAAGGAGAAACATGCCAAAACACATATTAATCAAACTATCAAAAATAAAATACAAAGAAAACATATTAAAAGCAGCAAGGGAAAAACAACAAATAACACACAAAGGATTCCCCCATAAGGTTAACAGATGATCTTACAGCAGAAACTCTGCAAGCCAGCAGAGAGTGGCAGGACATAATTAAAGTGATGAAGGAGAAAAACCTACAACCAAGATTACTCTACCCAGCGAGGATTTCATTCAGGGTTGATGGAGAAATTAAAAACTTTACAGACAAGCAAAAGTTGAGAGAGTTCAGCACCACCAAACCAGCTTTACAACAAAAGCTAAAGGAACTTCTCTAGGCAAAAACACAAAAGAATGAAAAGACCTACAATAACAAACCCAAAACAATTAAGAAAATGGGAATAGGAATATACATATTGATAATTACCTTAAATGTAAAGGGATTAACTGCTCCCACCAACAGACACAGACTGGCTGAATGGATACAAAAACAAGACCCATATATATGCTGTCTACAAGAGACCCACTTCAGACCTAGAGACACATACAGACTGAAAGTGAGGGAATGGCAAAAGATATTCCATGCAAATGGAAATCAGAAGAAAGCTGGAGTAGCAATTCTCATATAAGACAAAATAGACTTTAAAATAAAGACAATTACAAGAGACAAAGAAGGACACTACATAATGATCAAGGGATTGATCTAAAAAGAAGATATAACAATTGTAAATACTTATGCACCCAACATACAAGCACCTCAATACATAAGGCAAACACTAACAGCCATAAAAGGGGAAATCGACAGTAACACATTCATACTAGGGGAATTTGACACCCCACTTTTACCAACGGACAAATCATCCATGATGAAAATAAATAAAGAAACACAAGCTTTAAATAATGCATTTAACAAGATGAACTTAATTGATATTTATAGGATATTCTCTTCAAAAACTACAGAATACACATTTTTCTCAAGTGCTCATGGAACATTCCCCAAGATAGATCATATCTTGGGTCACTAATCTAGCCTTGGTAAATTTAAGAAAATTGAAATGATATCAAGTATCTTTTCTGACCACAATGCTATGAGACTAGATATCAATTACAAGAAAAGCTCTGTAAAAAGTACAAACACATGGTGGCTAAACAATACACCTCTTAATAATGAAGTGATCACTGAAGAAATCAAAAAATACCTAGAAACAAATGACAATGGAGACACGACGACCCAAAACCTATGGGATGTAGCAAGAGCAGTTCTAAGAGGGAAGTTTATAGCAATATAATCCTACCTTAAGAAAGAGGAACCCTCTCAAATAAACAACCTAACCTTGCACCTAAAGCAATTAGAGAAAGAAGGACAGAAGACTCCCAAAATTAGCAGAAGGAAAGAAATCATAAAGATCTGATCAGAAATAAATGAAAAAGAAGTGAAGGAAATGAGAGCAAAGATCAATAAAACTAAAAGCTGGTTTTTTGAGAAGATAAAAAAAATTGATAAAACATTAGCCAGACCCAACAGGAAAAAAAGCGAGAAGACTCTAATCAATAGAATTAGAAATGGAAAAGGAGAAGTAACAACTGACACTGCAGAAATACTAAGGATCATGAAATATTAATACAAGCAAGTCTATGCCAATAAAAGGGACAACCTGGAAGCCAAGGACAAATTCTTGGAAATGCACAAGCTGTTGAGACTGAACCAGGAAGAAATTGAAAATATGAACAGACCATCACAAGCACTGAAATTGAAATGATTAAATATCTTCCAACAAACAAAAACCCAGGACCAGATGGCTTCACAGGCGAATTCTATTAAACATTTAGAGAAGAGCTAAAACCTATCTTTCTCAAACTCTTCCAAAATATAGCATAGGGAGGAACACTCCCAAACTCATTCTACAAGGCAACCATCACCCAGATACCAAAACCAGAAAAGGATGTCACAAAGAAAGTAAACTACAGGCCAATATCACTGATGAACATAAATGCAAAAATCCTCAACAAAATGCTAGCAAACAGAACCCAACAGCACATTAAAAGGATCATACACCATGATCAAGTGGGGTTTATTCCAGGAATGCAAGGATTCTTCAATATATGCAAATCTATCAATGTGATAAACCATATTAACAAATTGAAGGAGAAAACCCATATGATCATCTCAATAGATGCAGAGAAAGCTTTCGACAAAAATTCAACACCCATTTCTGATAAAAACCCTGCAGAAAGTAGGCATAGAGGGAACTTTCCTCAACATACTAAAGGCCATATATGACAAACCCACAGCCAACATCGTCCTCAATGGTGAAAAACTGAAACCATTTCCACTAAGATCAGGAACAAGACAAGGTTGCCCACTCCCACCACTCTTATTCAACATAGTTTTGGAAGTTTTAGCCAAAGCAATCAGAGAAGAAAAAGAAATAAAAGGAATCCAATTTGTAAAAGAAGAAGCAAAACTGTCACTGTTTGCAGATGACATGATACTATACATAGAGAATCCCAAAGATGCTACCAGAAAACTACTAGAGCTAATCAATGAATTTGGTAAAGTGGCAGGATACAAAGTTAATGCACAGAAATCTCTGGCATTCTTATACACTAGTGATGAAAATCTGAAAGAGAAATTAATAAAACACTCCCATTTACCACTGCAACAAAAAGAATAAAATATCTAGGAATAAACCTACCTAAGGAGAAAAAAGACCTTTATGCCGAAAATTATAAGACACTGATGAAAAAAATTAAAGATGATACAAATAGATGGAGAGATATACCATGTTCTTGGATTCAAGGAACGAACCTTGTGAAAATGACTCTACTACCCAAAGCAATCTACAGATTCAATGCAATCCCTATCAAACTACCACTGGCATTTTTCACAGAACAAGAACAAAAGATTTCAAAATTTGTATGGAAACACAAAAGACCCCGAATAGTGAAAGCAATCTTTAGAACAAAAAATGGAGCCCGAGGAATCAGGCTTCCTGACTTCAGACTATACTACAAAGCTACAGTAATCAAGACAGTATGGTACTGGCACTAAAACAGAAATATAGATCAATGGAACAGGATAGAAAGCCCAGAGATATACCCATGCACATAGGTTCACCTTATCTTTGATAAAGGAGGCAAGAATATACAGTGGAGACAAGACAGCCTCTTCAATAAGTGGTGCTGAGAACACTGGTCTGGTACATGTAAAAGTATGAAATTAGAACACTGTCTAACACCATACACAAAAATAAACTCAAAATGGATTAAAGACCTAAATGTAAGGTCAGATACTATCAAAGTCTTAGAGGAAAACATAGGCAGAACACTCTATGACATAAATCACTGCAAGATCCTTTCTGACCCACCTCCTAGAGGAATGGAAATAAAAGCAAAAATAAACAAATGAGACCTAATGAAACTTCAAAGCTTTTGCACAGCAAAGGAAACCATAAACAAGACCAAAAAACAACCCTCAGAATGGGAGAAAATATTTGCAAATAAAGCAACTGACAAAGGATTAATCTCCAAAATTTACATGTAGCTCATGCAGCTCAGTAACAATAAAAACAAACAACCCAATCCCAAAATGGGCAGAAGACCTAAACAGACAATTCTCCAAAGAAGCTATACATGTTGCCAACAAACACATGAAAGAATGCTCAATATCATTAATCATTAGAGAAATGCAAATCAAAACTACATGAGATATAATCTCACACTGGTCAGAGTAGCCATCATCAAAAATCTAGAAACAATAAATGCTGGAGAGGGTGTGGAGAAATGGGAACACTCTTGCACTGTTGGTGGGAATGTAAATTGATATAGCCACTATGGAGAATAGAATGGAGGTTCCTTTAAAAACTACAGATAGAACTACCATACGACCCAGCCTTCCCACTCCTGGGCATATATCCTGAGAAAACCATAATTCAAAAAGAGTCATTTACCAAAGTGTTCATTGCAGCTCTATTTACAATTGCCAGGCATGGAAGCAACTTAAGTGTCCATCAACAGATGAATGGATAAAGAAGATATGGCCCATATGTACAATGCAATATTACTTAGTCATAAAAAGAAATGAAATTGAGTTATCTGTAGTGAAATGGATGGACCTACAGTCTGTCATACAGAGTGAAGTAAGTCAGAAGGAGAAAAACAAATACCATATGCTAATACATATATATGGAATCTAAGAAAAAAAACCAAACAGGTCATGAAGTACCTAGGGGTAAGACGGGGAATAAAGACAGAGACCTACTAGAGAATGGACTTGAGGATATGGGGAGAGGGAAGAGTAAGCTGTGACAAAGTGAGAGAGTGGCATGGACATATATACACTACCAAACATAAAATAGATAGCTAGTAGGAAGTAGCCGCATAGCACAGGGAAATCAGTTAGGTGGTTTTTGACCATCTAGAGGGGTGGGATAAGAAGGGTGTGAGGGAGGGAGATGCAAGAGGGAAGAGATATAGGAACATATGTATATATATAACTGGTTCACTCTGTTATAAAGCACAAACTAACACACCATTGTAAAGTAATTATACTCCAATAAAGATGTTATGAACAACAGCAACAACAGAAAACTGGATTGTCATTAAAAGCAATGCTTCTTACTTCTGAAATAATTAATAATGATATTTTATGCTATGAAAAAAAACTTAGCTTCTTCATGTTCCCATTTACATTGATTAGTCATGATATTTTATATTAAATATCAAACAAGGCACAATTATAATGGACTTAATAAAATTAGATTGGAGGGAGGAATGCTTCAATATTAAAAAAAGAAGGAAACATAAGCATTTACACACCTGATAAGTAGTTTCCAGGACCTGCCTGTGCCATGTCTCTCTGGGCTACACTTCAGCATGCAGAAAACTCACTTCCACTCTAGAATTGACATGTGAATGGATCCAACTTCTTCACCTTGGCATTTATGTTCTTTATAGCATGCCTTTTTCTAAAGACTGAAGATTCAGGGAAGGGAGCATGATGATCAAAATGGGAAGTGCATCATCAGAGAATCCATAGTCTTGAGAAAGCTACAATAGTTTGATTTTATATTTTCTCATTAACTGTAGTTTGTCTACAATAATGTGTTTAGATGGTGCAGTTGAATTGGTCTGGGTGTCTTTTCACCTCCTCCACCTTTTGCGAACTGGGCCATCCTTCAGTTTCCAAACCATCCCTGGCCTCTGACAGGCACCAATAGCACACCAATAGCAAACTCACATTTAGGTACATTTGAAGGTAAGATTCTCTTCCTAGTATTCTCAAATTCATCATAAAGTTGACCATACACTGTGCTTATATTGTAAGACCAATTTACATAAGATCCCCATGTAATCTCAGCTAATAGATAACCCTAAGTAATTTATGCAAACTCATTATATGAGTGGATCAAGACAGAAATTGATATCTAAAGCAATATCACAGAAAAACCATGCTGTACACATTCAAAGTGTTTAAGAAATGTCTTTAAGAAAGATGGTTTCAAAATATAATCAGAAAAAGTACCTGAATTATTTTTCATCTGAAAATTGGTAATCAAAATTTGGCATACTTTGTATTTCACAGTAAATTTTTTCTTATTTTCTATTCAAAATTTCCTATTTTCTATCCAAATTAAAATGTGGGTTATATCAATTTCTGTTTTGGAAATGGTAATGAAGCATTTAAACTAAAATAAGATCATTCACCTGTGACATATGCTGATAGGAAGTGCGAAGTGGATTTTTCCAACCCGATTGTCAGTTTACTTCTGCCATATCTAGTGTTGTTGATTCCCAGTTCCTCTTCAAAATTTAAGTTTTTGTTTAAGTTTTAATTTTTATCCTGGCCTTTCTGGGCTTATTAGAATCTGTAAACTGTGAACAAGTATAACTTTTATTAATTTAATTTTTATTATATAAAGAACTAATATTTTTATTTACAAAGAAAAATGACAGGAAGGAGAATTCCATTAGGCCTGTTTACATGTATAACTGATTTCTTTCCTTTTTAAAATATAGGATCTGGGAGAGCAGCATGTCGATTTGGGTCATTTTGTGAAAGTCAACTGTTCTCAGCTGAAAATGTAAACACTTTTTGGTGCTAAATCTTCCTCCCCAGCAGTGTGTCATCAGCTGGAAGTGACGGGCTGTTTTATTTGTTTGTTTTTTTTTTATACAGACAGCTTGGAGTGAAGACTTCTTGCTCTAAGAGGCCCAGTTTCCCAATTTGAAGAAAACATTCATAACTTCAAAATTCTCTCCAGTGGAGCTCCCTGGGGTGTGGGGCAGTTATTAATCTCAAAATCACAATCCCGAGAAGTCAACCTGAACTTTTACCTCAGAAAGCCACATATTCCCTTAGTTGGAACGGCAGCCTGAGGCACCACGGAGGCAGAAATCCTAAGAGCTTTTCTTACCATTGCAGATGTAAGGAAGCAGCTGGGGTTATTTCTTGTGTATCTTATAGCTGACCTAATCACACCTTCCTCTGTGAAACTCCATCTCCAAATTTAACGGGTGTGACAAAAAAGTCTTCAACTGTCTAAAAACACTCCTCTGATCTAATAAAAATGTCAGAGTTTCTGCTACCACAGGTTTAAATAGCTTCCTAAAATAGCTTTAAAAGGTAGGAGAATAGAAATTGTTCACAATTTGGAGCATTAAGAATGCTGAGAGGATGGGCTTCCCTGGCGGCACAGTGGTTGAGAATCTCCCTGCTAATGCAGGGGACACAGGTTCGAGCCCTGGTCTGGGAGGATCTCACGTGCTGCGGAGCAACTAGGCCCATGAGCCACAACTACTGAGCCTGTGTGTCTGGATCCTGTGCTCTGCAACAAAAGAGGCCGTGATAGTGAGAGGCCTGCGCACCCTGATGAAAAGTGGCCCCCACTTGCCACAACTAGAGAAAGCCCTTGCACAGAAACGAAGACGCAATACAGCAAAAATAAATAAATTACTTAATAAACTCCTACCCCCAACATCTTCTAAAAAAAAAAAAAGAATGCTGAGAGGAAAATAAAAGAAGGAAAGAAAAATATGAGAAAGAAGGCTATAAGTCATGTAACATATTTACAGAGGATAGAACAAAAGAAACCTCTTGTTGATAAAAAAAAGAGCAGGCTAAGTGTCCAAGACACACTCAGTCTTCTGTAACTTTTGAGGAGCAGCCTTGTTCAGTGGTGGGGCTGGATGAGGGCTGGGCAAGTCCACCCAATGTAATCAGTGCCTCCTGCAGCGCGCTGTGAGGACACAGCCTTTGCAAGTTCAACTCTCGCTTGCTTCTGATTTAGATCTTCATTGCCAGATACTCAATATTTTTCTGATTGACCTTCAATTAGGAGTGGCTCCAAACCCTTGAGCTTTAAGTTTCACTTCCCCTTCTCCTCATTCCCCATGTCTTCTCAATCAAATGGTTGGAGACAAACGTATTGGGAGACTGGGATGCTATTAAGGAACACTTTGCAAGGTGGACTTGTTAAAGGGAACAATAATTTGCTAACGTATTAGCAAGTTTTTATTGAGGTGTGTTTATTTTTTAAAGAGAGGCCAGCATGTCCTAAGTTTTCATGTGATGCAATGGGAGTATTATTGTGTGGATTATACATGAATATTACACTGAATATTCACAGTGTAGGCTTTCATTGAACACAGGTTAATTGCATTGGAGGCAGGTGATCTTTGCCAGCCCCCCTCCCCTTTTCTTCTTTCCTGTGATTCAAGTGTTCTTACCTTGTGTGAGAAGAATATTCAAATAAATAACTCTAGGAGGGTGCTGGGACATTAACTAGGTTGTGGTCTGTTGAAGTTTCAAGTACAGTTTAACTCAGTTTAATATATGAGCCCAGCACTATGCCAGGTGCCATTAGGGTTTCAAAGGAATAATCTCCATATTTAAATGTTTGACCATCCATTTAGTGAAATCAGTAACCGTCACAAAATAAACAGTAAAGGGAGGATTTGAATGAACATGAATGTGCAAAGGAAAAGAAAATTATTTTAACAAGTGCACAGCTAAAGATGCCTAAATAAAAGCATAGAATCCTGGTTCTGAGTCATCTCATTGTATCCAGAAGTGCTCAGTGATACTGGAAGTGTTATGCTAATTTTTAGTCCACCATTATAAGAGCAACTCTGAGAAACTGGATAAGATATGCACAGAGGAATGTAAGTAGTATAATAGAGAATGTGTCTGTCAAGAGAAACCCTAATAGTAACAGGGTACTTGTCTCTAAAAGGCAAATCTAATCTGGAGAAAAATAACTACCTCCAAACATGTGACCATTTAGTTTTGAGAAGGATGTATTTGCTCCTTGCTGTTGCACGCAGTAAAACCAAAGCAAATGGGAAGAAATTACAAAGAAACCAATTTTACTTCAATATATTAGAGTCCTCAAAAAGAACTAATAATGAAAGAACCATATACTATATGTTTCTTTTACATTTTGTAATAAACAAAACCCAGCTATATTTTTATAGTCTGTGATGGATGTTATTTCTATTTTCATATATATATATATGGAAATTCTAAAGCATAGTGCTTCATCCTTGCAATAAATTGCAGAGTTAAGAATTAAATCATGTCTTGTAGTTCTAGGTCCCTAATTGAGCTATCACTGGCACCCTGGATTCATGCTGAAGACTAGGTTTGCTGTCACTGAAGGGATTCAAGCAGAAACAGCAGGACCATCTGTGGGGATCCCTAATTAAGCGGCAAACTTTGCTGGGACAAACTCTCAACACTCCTGCAGCTCTAAGATTTCTTTTTATTAGTTGTAGAATCTTCATAAGACTATTTCTGTTAAACTTGTTCATTGCTAAGAATGACTTAGATATGTTATTTTCAACTGATCTTTTTCTTGTTTGAAAATCTAAGTTTCTGAGAACTCCTGTCTGTAAAAAAAACTCAGCTGGGCTTCAGGTTGGAAGACTCTTACTTTCTATTTTAAGCATATATCAGATATCTACTGATATTTCTGCCTCAGTTCTTAGCCAACCTCATTCCTTTCTGAGACTGCAGAGAACTGAAGGCTTGGTGAATAGTAATCCTTTCCCTTATGTATCCTGATATTTCTTCTGCAAACTCAATAATACCTCAGCAATATTTTTGATCCTTTAAAAGGCTTAATGTGTGTACTTAGAGACACATACCAATCTTAATAAGGACTTTGTCTTACTTTTAATTTGTCTAATATTTAGCTCACATTATTTCCTTAGAGTTCCCAATTAGAGATTAACCACCAAAATCCACTACACTTTATATTTCTGGTCTATTTTGGGGTATTTATGAGATGTACTAAGTGCATCAGCAAGCAAGAAGAAATTTACAGTTAGTGATTATTTCATGGCCTCTGCTTTTCAGGAATTTGGTTGAGGCACTTCTGCATCTAAGCACAATTCCACTTTTGGAAAAAAATGGAGGCTGTGCCATATATATATATGTAACAGCAATTAAACCCAAGAATTACTGCAGTTGGTGTTTGGGGCCACATAGAACAGTACTGAAGGTTTGTTGGATACTACAATTGCATGTGATTTTTATCATTTCTTCCAGCCTCACTTTAGAAGGATCATATTTATGTTAGTTATCTGGGTGGACAGACAGACATTATATAAATTTTCTAAGATAAAGCAACAGGAAGAATTTAGAAGAGGCCTTTTATATGAGGGTAGGTAGGATACTGAAGTCTTTAATCCATATCACAAAACCATTACAGAAACCAGTGGTGTTGTGCCCAGATAGAAGAGCAAAAGAGGACACAGTTAATGTGCTAAAGAGTGCAAAGGACTTTCTAATCAAAGTGGGACTAGACTGTTTCCAATTCACTTCCAAAAGCAGAACTGAAATAAGTAGAAGATATCAAGAGAAAGACTTCAACTAAATATAAATCAACTTTTTGCAATAATCACAATATTAAAACACTGAACTAGTTCACCCTGAGCTCCAAATCTCTGAAGTATTGAGGCAAAGCTACATGAATGCAAATCTGGGATGTGGAGGAGGATGTTAAAATGGGGACTTAGGTCTAGGCGACTGGCAAAGTCTTTCTATTCTAGAGTTCAAGACTCAGAGTATTTTCCTGGAAGGTCAAATTTAAACCAGAATTCTGCTCAATAGGCACAGAATTAACATGATACAAGGTGCTTAAGGCAGCTGCAGGTTTTAATGGCTCTGAAGTTTATCACTGAATTAAATTTTAGTCCACTTGCCCAATGTGAAGCAAAGTCAAACAATCTACTGACACCAGGTTGTGGTGAAGGAAAGTACAATGTTTATTGCATAGTGCCAAGCAAGTAGAAGGGGTAGCTTGTGCTTAAAAGATCCAAACTCCCCAATGACCTTCAGGGAAGTGGTTTTAAAGAGAGTGTGATGGAAAATGTCACAGGGTGCCTGATCAGCTCTTGCACAATTCTCTGATTGGTTGATGGTGAGGTAACAGGGTGATGTTTCAGGAATCTCAGTCATCAACCTTCTTGTTCTGACTGTTCTGGAGTCTATTTGCTGGTAGTCAGCATGCAGTTAACTTCCTCCACCTGGTGGGCATTTTAGTATCTGCAAAGCAGCTCAAGGATGTGGCTCAGGATATTATCTATAACCCTTGAGGAGGCACTAAATGTCCTTGATTTTGTTTTATGGCTAAGCTCATTATTTTGCCTTGACTGATTTCTTTTATTTCTGGATTTTTCTCACTTCTCTGATTAAATTTGCTCTTTAGAACTCAGGGGAGGCCTTGGAGGCTAAAGTTTTTCTACAAAAAGGAGGCGAGTGACATGGGAGCATGTTCCAAGAAAGTTCCCACAGGGTCATGCTTGGTTTCAAGTTCTCCTCATCACAAACAGAGGCTCTTGATCTGACAAGGTACATGGACCGAGGCTCTGGAAACTCTTTCACCACTGACTCCCGTTTCACTCTTTAGGTCTCATACATCTTTATTTAGATCATATAAATAAAGGCATCTTAATGAACTGTGCTCAGTAGCAAAATAAGACCTCTCACGTGGGCTCAAAACCTGACACATTAATTACTTATTTGGATTGATATAAATAACATATTTTCTGGAAATCAGATCCTCTCTAGGTAAGGTTGGCCCCTGGAGGAGCTATTTCCCATATAACATGTGAAGACATCTAATTAAACATGAATTTGTCAGTTCAGGAAATTTCTCCTGGCTGGATCCCCCCAGTGTCTGATTTGTTTTTGTTTTTGTTTTTTTCCTGATATTTCTTTGTTTCCACAGTATTGGTGTGATGTCAAACTCTTTCCTCAGGCTAACCACTTCTGCCTTCTGTTTTGATTTCTTTCCAAGATACCATTCCTTATATTTCTTCCCCAGGGAACACATGTAGCAGTTAACTGTAAAAATTTTTTTTTACCTGCCCTACACTTGTTCCTACAGCAGCTGGTTTCTGACCTTATCATTTAACTGTTGTGTTGCATCAAATCCAGCACTACACATAGTGTATTCATTCTCCATTTCTCTAAGAGGAATAGTAAGAAAAAGGAATTGGGTGAAAGTTCCATGTCCTCCATCTCTACCACTTCTTTCATCATTGTCATCAACTTCCTTTCCCTCTGAATCTTAACTTTTTCCTCCACTACACTGATTTTAGTTTTAATAATGTCAAATATGATTTTACCATCTTCAGTTTGGGTTTAAAATCCGTTATTGTAACACGTTTCTTTTCATTTTTCAATATTACTTTCTATTATTTTTTTATCAGTCTGTTTTCATTGCATACAGGAGCTGATGTTTAATGAGAACCCACTATGTGTCAGTTCTGGTGTTTGGTACTAAAATAACTTGCATCACTTTATGATTGTTATATTGTATCTCCTACCACTGTACTTTAATCTGAGATCTCTCTCTTTATACAGCATATATACTACTTTTGTATAAAGATTTTTCCCTTTTTAAGCTTTCTACTTTTCTATAGAGGCCATGTTCTAGCATACTCTTAAGAATTTGTGAATTTTTTTTTGGAGCAAAAATTACAGAATTTGAAGGTTTTCATAGATCTGATTTTTCTCTTTGTCATTGTGATAGCATTTCTTTTACTTGTGCACATATTTTTTTAGAAAACTCCCTTTCTGATTACTGTTCCACAAATGTGTAGATCTATCTAAGCTTATTTGACAAGACTGCTTGGGCCTCACTCTTAGTTTCCTGAACAGGAGTACTTATGTAATCCACAATATCTAGCATGTCTTCTTTCTAGGGCTATTCATTTTTCTGGTTTTGTTGAGACTAACTTTCCAGAGTGCAGTGCTTAACTATCTATGCCTCTCTCATGTACCTGACACACTGCCATTTTCTGTGAGTTGCAATTATACATAGATTTTATTAATGGTGATGGGAAAGTGGGCTTCTGACCATCTCATAAAACAGGAGTAGGAAAGTGGAATAATCCATTTACAATTTCATGTTTAGTTCACACCCTCATCTCTAAACCAAGGGGTAGATTGCAGGAGGTTTCAGTTTTCCATAGTGATTTTTAAGACAGCAGACTGGTTGATTTCATCAAGCCAAGTCCAAAACTGTCAGTGATTTTTTTTTTCCTGATTTTTCTTCGGCTTTGTCTTCAGTGTAACTGTTTCTGTTTTCTACGTCTTGATAAGTATGTTGGTTAGAATTCTGGAGACGCTATTTCTAGGCTTTTTGCTAGATATCATTTCAAACCATTAGCTTTCCACCATAGTTTCTCTTTGTAAAACTGACAAGCTATAGAGAGGAATTGAGAACGCTAAGTATCAAATTAGTGACCTCAAAAATAATAAATATATAGAAATTTCACTTAGTTCCAAAGCACAGGAATTTGAGAAAGCCCCCAAAATTTAATAGAAGAAAAGTAGCTTCAGTTAGAGAAGATTTTCTTTTAATCAGAAGCTTATGTCATTCACTGTTCTGCTTCAAATTGGACATCGTGCTTTGTGAAAGCTTAGATAGATAGATAGATAAAAAAGAAATTTACACTGTATGCAATAATTTAAAGTTCTTTGTGATTCATCTATAATCCAACTTTTAGACTATGTTTCTATGTTTTTATGCATCAACAACATACCATTAACTTGCAGTTCACCAACCACCCTATTCTCTAAACTTTCAATACCCCTGTTTTTAGTAATTTCCTCCATTTGAATTCTGACTTTAAATCTAGCCTGAGGTACTCTTTCTGGCATCTCACCTTGTCTTCCTATTTGTAATCAGTCTCTCCTTCCCCCGTGTTCCTATCAGACTCTGCTCATTCATTTATTCAATTACCTGAGACATTCTGGCTTATTCCAGTGATTATGCAGGTGTCTTTCTCCCACACGAGGGTATAATCACTTTGAGCTCATGAACTATATTGTGTATTCCTTTATTTTTCTAAAAACCTTAACACATTTGAATAAATGATTTTGAGAATGAGCAAATTAATCCATATTTTATGAATGAATCCATGTTGAATGAATAAATGAATGAATACAGCTTATTTAGATCTCATGTGAGATCCCACTTTTCAGATATTTCAACCTTAATTAGTCTTCTGGAATAAAGTGAATCCTTCCACAACCAGAGGCATTAACACCTACTATGAATTTTACTGAATATGCTTATGAGGAGATCAGTGTGATAGAGAAGTCTGTACCATGCAAATGGAACTCTGACTCCTATTTACAAAGTTAGCTCTTTTCTGTTAATCCCTTGGCTTTGATGTTTCCAATTCATTTTTTGTCATGAGGCATTGTGCTATCATCTTGTTTACAAAGGTCTTAAATTTCATGCTGAAAATGCACATGACAAACATTAATTTACTCAGAGATTATCAACTAAGTTGCAATTTCTTCCCTCTCTGATTTATCTTTTCATTAGGGTATAAATAGTAAATCATAGAGTTTCAAGGTTAATTTCATTAATAGTGACAATAGACAGTCACTCAGTGCAATTAATTCCTTCATTTAACAAGAATGTCTTAGTCATCTAGCACATGCCAGGTACTGTGCTAAATTCTAGAGAGATAAAGATGAATTAAGGTAGGGTAATCACTTTTTAGTGAGGTGAACTGCAATGTAAATAAATCATGGTAATAAAGATTGTAAATGCTCTAATGAAGGGAAGAATGGCTTTGTAGACACAGGTGTCATGAGCTCTGCCTATCAGTGACTAAAGAAGTGAGAAAAAAATTCTCGATGTGCCAAACTTCCCCCTACAGTGAAGTAGGGTGTCACTTACAGTGACTGGATGCCTTAGCAGTTCCTAGAGGAGTTTAGAAAGATATCCATATAAATAGAGTTAATGCATTCACTTTGAAGGAATTGCTTGTTAAATTAGTTTCTCCTTTGTCCCCGAAGAAAGATTGGAAAGGTGAGCAGCAGCTGACAGGGCTGAGGTGGAGAGTACTTTGATCCTGCTCAAGGAGTTGAGTGCCTCTGAATAAACACTGAACACCTGGGTCTTCACTGATGGAGATGAGCACTCAAAGGGAATCATGTGACATTAAAAAAGGATGGCAAGTGCCAGAGTAGGTTAGAGGAAGAAAATGCAAACGTCAATCATTTAATAATTTTCCCAAGAGCAAAGCAATCTGCCATGTAATGATTTTGTTTACTTAAAGATTCATATCGATCATCATTTACACACCTGGAAGATACTTCTCTCTCTCTCTCTCTCTCTCTCTCTCTCTCTCTCTCTCTTCTGCTCCCCACCTTCTCTCTCTCTCTCAGATATACATAGACACATACTCTCAGACTCTTGGGTGCACTCTTCAAGGCATGAGGTATGCAAATTCACAAAAGTTCACTAATAAAACTGAAACTCTGTAACATTAGAATGCTCCAAAATTCAACCATTGTCAATGAGGATGTCTGTGGCCCTTAGTAACTTAGAAGAAGGGACTAGAGTAGAGTGATATAGAATTTCAAAGCAGAGGCAGAGAAAGAGGACTTTGTACCTAGGAAAGTCCCCTTGCACTTTATGTTTTTCATCTTCCATGTATATAGGGGAAAATCTTCCTTACTTCCATTTGAGGATATGAACAGATACGTTAAACATTGAGATTAAAGCCAATTCACTAGCTAAATTTTCCTCTCTGTGTCCATTGATATTTGGCAAGCCATTCATTTATTTACTGTAAAAGGACATTTCAATGTACTCCTTTCTCTTAACCAATATTGAAATAAGTGTACCAGAGAAATAAAAGCACCAAGAACACAACTGACATGGCAATTTGTGTGCTTTACCACCAAATCAGAAAGGCTGACATAGAGTAGCAGAATGGTGGGACAGATAACCAGAGGGGCAACATTTTTCTTCTTTTTTCTCCTCTGATTCCTCTGGTAAGATGGAGGTAGAAAATGAAGTCAGCTGTTCCCCCAGCAGATCATCAGTAAGGGCCAGAGAGTACACAGAGGTAAGGCTGGGAGCAGGAGGAGTTGGTAAAAGCAGTGAGTTTTAATACCACATGATGGGATCTCTGTAGAGGCAACACTATAGAGTGAATAATAATAACAACAACAACAAAAACAACAATCCTGATGCTGCCAGAGGTTAGTTAGCTGTGGCTGTTAAATACCAAGTATTTGGCAAAATGTTTAAAAGCATAAGGACTGTAAAAGGAAGGCTGATGGAGAATAGAGAGACAACATATAGAACAGGTGACAACAGGTGACAACATATAGAGCAGGTGACAACATATAGAACTTTAAGAAAATCATTTTTTCCTTTGTCTTCCTGCTGGGTGACATTTGATCTTAATTTATATGTCTTTTAAAAAATATTAATATGATATTTATGAAATAACCATGGTATGAGAAAAATGTGCTCCTGATCACAAAAATGCTCACATAAAGAAAGAAGTGCTATGAATAGTCAATGAAATATATATACAAACACAGACACATATATTATTGCTGATTGTTGTGTTTGTTTCTTTGATTAGGAATTTCCTGTCTCCTTTTTCTTATCTGTGATCTGACATAGTATGCATGGACTTTGGATACCAAAAGGAAAGTTGTTTTTAGAAAGTTACAGGAGTTTAAGAAACTATATTCATTGTGGGACCTATGCAGGGTGATCAAACCAAATTTTATGGTTAATGAATTAAAAGAGAAAGCTATGAGAATAAAGAAATACAGAGTATTAATGAAGGTAAAGACTGGTAATTTGTTTTTTTTGATACATAAGAAACAGAAGTTGTCAGTGGTTGGGTTTCTGGAGGAGCTTATAAGGCTGAATATAACAAATTAAAGAAATAGAATTGGCTGGCAAGATGGCAGAGTAGAAGAAGGTGAGCTTATACTTTCTTATAAAAACATCAAAATCACAATTAACTGCTGCACGACCATTGACAAAAAAAAAAAGAAAAGAAAAAAAGCTGGAATCTACCAAAAGCAATACCCTATACCCAAAGACAAAAGGAAGCCATAACAAGACAGTAGAAGGGGTGCAATCACTATAAAATCAAATCCTATACCTGCTGGGTGGGTGACCCACAAACTGGAAAATAATTATACCACAGAATTTCTTCCACAGGAGTGAAAGTCCTAAACCCTATGTCAGGCTTCCCAGCCTGGGAGTCTGGTAATGGGAAGAGGAGCCCCCAGAGAATCTGGCTTTGAAGGCCAGTGGGGTTTGATCACAGGAATCCACAGGACTGGGGGAAACAGAAACTCCACTCTTGGAGGGTTCATGTAAGGTCCTTTGTGCACCAGGACTCAGGGAAAAAAGCAGTGACCTCTTAAGATACTGGGCCAACTACCTACTTGCTAGTATTGGAGAGTCTCCTGCAGAGATGGGAGTGAGGTGTTGTGACTCACTGTAGGGAGAAAGACACTGACAGCCATAGTTCTGATAAGTACTCATTGACATGAGCCCTCCTGAAGGCAACCATTTTCTCCTCAAGACCTAACCCCACCTAACCAACAGTAGGCTCCAGTGCTGGGATGCCTCAGGCCAAACTATGAACAGGGCAGGAACACAGCCCCACCCATCAACAGAGAGGCTACTTAAAGTCTTACTGAGCACAGTACTACCCACCAGAGGGACAAGATCCAGTTCCACCCACCAGTGGACAGGAACCAGACTATCTCACCAGGAAGCCAGCACAAGCCTCTAAGACAGCCTCATCCACAAGAAGACAGACAGCAGAAGTAAGAAGAACTACAATTCTGCAGCCTACAGAATGTAAACCACAATCACAGAAAGTTAGACAAAATGAGATGGCAGAGTAATATGTCCCAGATAAAGGAACAAGATAAAACCTGAGAGCAACTAAGTGAAGTGCACACAGGCAATCTGTCAGAAAAAGAATTCAGAGTAATGATAGTGAAGATGATCCAAGATATCAGAAAAAAGCATGGAGGCACAGATAGAGAAGATGCAAGAAATGTTTAACAAAAACCTAGAAGAACTAAAGAACAAATAAACAGAGATAAAAAATACAATAATTGAAATGAAAAATACACTAGAAGGACTCAAAAACACAGTAACTGAGCAGGAGAATGAATAAGTGACCTGGAAGACAAAATGGTGGGAATCACTGCTGCAGAACGGAATAAAGAAAAAAGAATGAAGTGAAATGAACACAGTCTAAGAGACTTCTGGGACAACATTAAACACACCAACATTTACACTATAGGGGTCCCAGAAGGAGAAGAGAGAGATAAAGGGCCTGAGAAAATATTTGAAGAGATAATAGCTGAAAACTTCCCTAACATGGGAAAAGTAACAGTCACCTAAGTCCAGGAAGCACAGAGAGTCCAGGCAGGATAAACCCAGAGAGGAATACACTGATACACAGAGTAATCAAATTGATAAAATTAAAGGCAAAAAAAAAAAAAATTAAAGACAAAGAAAAATATTGAAAGCAACAGGGGAAAATAAAGAAATAACTTACAAGGGAACTCCCATAAATTTATCAGCTGATTTCTCAGCAGAAACTGCAGACAAGAAGGGAGTGGTATTTAAAAAGATGAAAGGGAAGACCCTACAAGAAAAAATACTCTACCCAGCAAGGCTCTCATTCAGATTTGATGGAGAAATCAAAAGCTTTACAGACAAGCAAAAGCTAAGAGAATTCAGCACCACCAGACGAGCTTTGTGACAAATGCTAAAGGAATCTCTTCTCTACTCTCTAAGCAGAAAAGAAAAAGCCACTACTAGAAACAAGAAAATTATGAATGAAAAAGCTCACCAGTAAAGGCAAATATACAATAAAGGTAGAAAATTATCTGCACACAAATATGATATCAATACCAGAAATTGTGAGAAAAAGGAGAGCACAAATGCAGGATATTGGAAATGCATTTGAAATTAAAAGACCAGCATCTTAAAATAATCCTGTTTATGTATAGACTGCTATATCAAAATCTCATGGTAACCACAAGCTAAAAACCTACAATAGATATACACAAACAAAAAGAAAAAAATCCAAACACAACATTAGAGTTAATTACCAAGTCACAAGAGAAGGGAACAAAAAAGAAAGGGAAGAAAAAAGACTGACAAAAACAAATCCATAAAAATCAAGAAAATGGCAATAGGAACATATATATTAATTACCTTAAATGTAAATGGATTAAATGCTCCAACAAAAAGACATAGACTGGCTGAATGGATACAAAAATAAGAACATTCTGTAGGATTGATCACATGATGGGCCACAAAGCAAGCCTCAGTAAATTTAAGAAAATTGAAATCATATCAAGCACCTTTTGCAACCACAATGCTATGAGATTAGAAATCAACTACAAGGAAAAAAAACTGTAAAAAACACAAATATGTGGAGGCTAAACAATATGCTACTAAGCAACAAATGGATCACTGAAGAAATCAAAGAGGAAATCAAAAAATACCTAGAGACAAATGAAAATGAAAGCATGACAATCCAAAATCTATGGGATGTGGCAAAAGCTGTTCTAAGAAGGAAGTTTATAGAAATACAATCTTAGCTCAGGAAACAAGAAAAATCACAAATAAACAAAATAATCTTACACCTAAAGCAACTAGAGAAAGAAGAATAAACAAAACCCAAAGTTAGTAGAAGGAAAGAATCATAAAGACCAGAGTAGAAATAAATGAAACAGAGACAAAGAAAACAATAGAAAAAATCAATGAAACTAAGAGCTGGTTCCTTGAAAAGATAAACACAATTGATAAAGCTGTAGCCAGAGTCATCAAGAGAAAAAGGGAAAGGACTCGATAAAATTAGAAATGAAAAAGGAGAAGTTACAATGGACACCACAGAAATACAAAGGATCATCAGAGACTACTACAAACACCTAGACAGTAATAAAATGGACAACCTAGAAGAGATGGACAAATTCCTAGAAAGGTAAAACCTTCTAAGACTGAACCAGGAAGAAAGAGAAAATATGAATAGACTAATCACAAGTACTGAAATTGAAACTGAGATGTAAAAGCTTCCAAAAAACAAAAGTCCAGGACCAGATGGCTTCACAGGTGAATTCTATCAAACATTTAGAGAAGAGTTAACCCCTATCATTCTGAAACTCTTCCAAAAAATTGCTGAAGAAGGAATACCTCCAAACTCATTCTATGAGGTCAACATCACCCTGATATCCAAACAAGACAAAGATATCACACACACACACAAAGTTACAGGCCAATATCACTTATGAACATAGACAAAAAAATCCTCAACAAAATACTAGCAAATAGAAACCAGTGGTATATTAAAAGGATCATACACCATGATCAAGTGGGATTTATCTCAGGGATGCAACATTTTTCAATAATCACAAGTCAATCAATGTGATATATCACATCAAAAAATTGAAGAACAAAAATGTTATGATCATTTCAATATATATAGAAAATTTTTTGACAAAATTCAACACCCACATATCATAAAAACTCTCCAGAAAGTGGGCATAGAGGGAACTTACCACCACATAATAAAGGCTATACATGAGAAACCTACAACTAACATCAAACTCACTGGTTAGAAACTGAAAAAACCTCTTAGATCAGAAACAAAACAAGGATAGCCACTGTCGCCACTTTTATTCAAAATAGTTTTGGATGTCCTAGCCATGGCAATCAGAGAAGACAAAAAAAAAAAAAAGTAAAAGGAATCCAAATTGGAAAAGAAGAAGTATAACTGCCATTGTTTGCAGATGACATCATACTATACATAGAAAATCATAAAGATGCTACCAGAAAACTACTAGAGATCAACAAAGAATTTGGTAAAGTTGCAGGATAAAAATTAATACACAGAAATATTTTGCACTGCATTCCTTTTTTTTTTTTTTTTTTGTGGTATGCGGACCTCTCACTGGTTTGGCCTCTCCCACTGCAGAGCACAGGCTCCAGACACGCAGGCTCAGTGGCCATGGCTCACGGGCCTAGCCGCTCTGTGGCATGTGGGATCTTCCCAGACTGGGGCATGAACCCATGTCCCCTGCATCAGCAGGAGGACTCTCAACCACTGCACCACCAGGGAAGCCCTGCACTGCATTCTTATACACTAAAAATGAAAGATCAGAAAGAGAAATTAAGGAAACAACCCATTTACCATTTCAACAAAAAGAATAAAATACCTAGGAATAAACCTACCTAAGGAGACAAAAGTCCTGTACTCTGAAAACTATAAGACACTGATGAAAGAAATTGAACATGATGCAAACAGATGGAAAGATATACCATGTTCTTAGATTGGAAGAATCAATGTTGTGAAAATGACTACACTACCCTAAGCAATCTACAGATTCAATGCAATCCCTATCAAATTACCAATGGCATTTATCACAGAACTAGAACAAAATATTTTACAATTTGTATGCAGATCCAAAAGATCCCAAATAGCCAAAGTAATATTGAGAAAGAAAAACGGAGCTAGAGGAATCAGGCTTCCTGACTTCAGACTATACTACAAAGCTACATTCATCAAACAGTATGGTACTGGCAGAAAAACAGACATATAGATCACTGAAACAGTATAGAGAGTCCAGAGACAAACCCACACACCTATGGTCAATTAATCTACAACAAAGGAGGCAAGATTATAAAATGGAGAAAAGACAGTCTCTTCAATAAGTGGTGCTGGGAAAACTGGACAGCTACATGCAAAAGAATGAATTAGAACACTCCCAAGAACTTCTGCTGCCACTGTCCTTGTCCCCATGGCGAACAGAGCCATCCCCGCCTCTGCAGGAGAACCTCTAACACTAGCAGCTCACAGGGAGACATTCTGACAATGTTCACCCATGAATGGCTGCAGAAAAGAAGAAATTAATACATCCCCTCCCGAATGCTATTCAAGCCAGGAGATATTTTTTTACTTTAGGAATCAGGAAGATGGCAGAAGAGTAAGATGGGGAGATCACCTTCCTCCCCACAGATACACCAGAAATATATCTATACATGGAACAACTCCTAGAGAACACCTACTGAATGCTGGCAGAAGACCTCAGACCTCCCAAAAAGCAAGAAACTCCCCACGTACCTGGGTAGGGCAAAAGAAAAAGAGAATAAAAAAATGAGAATAAACAGAGACAAAAGAATAGGGACAGGACCTGCACCAGTGGGAGAGAGCTGTGAAGGAGGAAAGGTTTCCACACACTAGGAGTCCCTTCATGGGCGGAGACTGTGGGTGGCGGAGGGGGGAAGCTTCAGAGCTGCAGAGGAGAGCACAGCCACAGGGGTGCAGAGGGCACAGCGGAGAGATTCCTGCACAGAGGATCAGTGCCTATCGGGACTCACCAGCCCGAGAGACTTGTCTGCTTACCTGCCGGGGTGGGCGGGCCTGGGAGTTGAGGCTCGGGCTTCGGTCAGAGCACAGGGAGAACACTGGGGTTGGTGATGTGAACACAGCCTGCAGGGGGTTAGTGCACCACGGCTAGCTGGGAGGGAGTCCGGGGAAAAGTCTGGACCTGCCGATGAGGGAAGAGACTTTTTCTTCCCTCTTTATTTCCTGGTGCGTGAGGAGAGGGGATTAAGAGTGATGCTTAAAGGAGCTCCAGAGATGGACGTGAGCTGTGGCTAACAGCATGGACCCCAGAGATGGGCATGAGATGCTAAAGCTGCTGCTGCCACCACCAAGAAGCTTGTGCGTGAATACAGGTCACTATCCACACCTCCCTTCCGGGGATCCTGTGCAGCTGGCCACTGCCAGGGTCCCGGGATCCAGGGACAACTTCCCCGGGAGAATGCACGGCATGCTTCAGGCTGGTGCAATGTCCTGCTGGCCTCCGCCACTGCAGGCTCACCCGGCATTTGCACCCCTCCCTCCCACTGGCCTGAGTGAGCCAGAGTCCCTGAAGCAGCTGCTCCTTTAACCCCGTCCTGTCTGAGTGAAGAAGAGACACCCTCTGGAGATCTACACGCAGAGGCAGGGCCAAATCCAAAGCTGAGCCTTGGGAGCTTTACAAACAAAGAAGAGAAAGGGAAATCTCTCCCAGCAGCCTCAGAAGCAGCAGATTAAAGCTCCACAATCAACTTGATGTATGCTGCATCTGTGGAATACATGAATAGACATGGAATCATCCCAAATTGAGGAGATGGACTTTGAGAGCAAGATTTATTGTTTTTCCACTTTTCCTCTTTTTGTAAGTGTGTATGTGTATGCTTCTGTGTGAGATATTGTCTGTATAGCTTTGCTGTAACCATTTGTCCTAGGGTTCTATCCATCCATTTTTTTGTCTGTTTGTTTCACTTAAAAAATTTTTTTTCTTAATAATTATTTTTCATTTTAATAACTTTATCTTACTTTTTATTTTATCCTCTTTCCTCTCTTTCTTTCTTTCTTTCTTTCTTTCTTTCTTTCTTTCTTTCTTTCTTTCTTTCTTTCTTTCTTTCTTTCTTCCTTTCTACATATTTCTCACTTTTATTCTGAGCTGTGTGGATAAAAGGCTCTTGGTGCTGCAGCCAGGAGTCAATGCTGTGGCTCTGAGGTGGGAGAGCCAACTTCAGGACACTGGTCCACAAGAGACCTCCCAGCTCCACATAATATCAAATGGCAAATATCTCCCAGAGATCTCCATCTCAACAACAGCACCCAGCTTCACTCAACGACCAGCAAGCTACAGTGCTAGAAACCGTATGCCAAACAACTAGCAAGACAGGAACAAAACCCCACCCACTAGCAGAGAGGCTGCCTAAAACCATAATAAGTCCACAGACACCCCAAAACATACGGCCAGATGTGGACCGGCCCAGCAGAAAGAAAAGATCCAGCCTCATCCACCAGAACACAGGCACTAGTCCCCTCCACCAGGAAGCCTACACAATCCACTGAACCAACTTTAGCCACTGGGGACAGACACCAAAAACAACGGGAACTATGAACCTGCAGCCTGCAAAAAGGAGACCCCAAACACAGTAAGATAAGCAAAATGAGAAGACAGAAAAACACACAGCAGTTGAAGGAGCAAGATAAAAACCCACCAGACCTAACAAATGAAGAGGAAATAGGCAGTCTACCTGAAAAAGACTTCAGAATAATGATAGTAAAGATGATCCAAAATCTTGGAAATAGAGAAAATGCAAGAAACATTTAACAAGGACCTATAAGAACTAAAGATGAAACAAGCAATGAAGAACAACACAATAAATGAAATTAAAAATACTGTAGATGGAATCAATAGCAGAATAACTGAGGCAGAAGAACAGATAAGTGACCTGGAAGATAAACTAGTGGAAATAACTACTGCAGAGAAGATTAAAAAAAAAGAATGTAAAGAACTGAGGACAGTCTCAGAGACCTCTGGGCCAACACTAAACACACCAACATTCAAATTATAGGGGTTCAAGAAGAAGAAGAGAAAAAGAAAGAGACTGAGAAAATATTTGAAGAGATTATAGTTCAAAACTTCCTTAATATGGGAAAGGAAATATTTAATCAAGTCCAGGAACACAGAGAGTCACAAACAGGATAAATCTAAGGAGAAACACACCAAGACACATATTGATCAAACTGTCAAAAATTAAACACAAAGAAAACATATTAAAAACAGCAAGGGAAAAACAACAAATAACCCACAAGGGAATCCCTATAAGGTTAACAGCTGATCTTTCAGCAGAAACTCTGCAAGCCAGAAGGGGCTGGCAGTACATATTTAAAATGATGAAGGAGAAAAACCTACAACCAGGATTACCCTACCCAGCAAAGATCTCATTCAGATTTGATGGAGAAATTAAAACCTTTACAGACAAGCAAAAGCTGAGAGAGTTCAGCACCACCAAACCAGCTTTACAACAAATGCTAAAGGAACTTCTCTAGGCTAGAACCACAAGAGAAGGAAAAATCCTACATTAACAAATCCAAAGCAATTAAAATAGGAGTAGGAACATATATATTGATAATTACCTTAAATGTAAATGGATTAAATGCTCCCACTAAAAGACACTGATTGGCTGAATGGATACAAAAACAAGACCCATATATATACTGTCTACAAGAGTACCCACTTCAGACCTAGAGACACATACAGACTGAAAGTGAGAGGATGGAAAAAGATATTCCATGGAAATGGAAACCAAAAGAAAGCTGGAGAGAAGCAACACTCATATCAGACAAAATAGACTTCAAAATAAAGACTATTAGAAGAGACAAAGAAGGACACTACATAATGATCAAGGGATCAATCCAAGAAGAAGATATAACAATTGTAAATATTTATGCAGCCAACATAGGAACACCTCAATACTTAAGGCAAATACTAACAGCCAGAAAAGGGGAAATTGACAGTAACACAATCATAGTAGGGAACTTTAACACCCTGCTTTCAGCAACGGACAAATCATCCAAAATGAAATAAATAAGGAAATACAAGCTTTAAATGATACATTAAACATGATGGACTTGATTTATATTTATAAGACATTCCATCCAAAACCAACAGAATACACATTTCTCTCAAGTGCTCATGGAACATTCTCCAGGATAGATCATGTCTTGGGTTACAAATCTAGCCTTGGTAAATTTAAGAAAATTGAAATCGTATCAAGTATCTTTTCCGACCACAACGCTATGAGACTAGATATCAATTACAGGAAAAGATCGGTAAAAAATACAAACACATGGAGGTTAAACAATACAGTACTTAATAATGAAGAGATCCCTGAAGAAATCAAAGAGGAAATCAAAAAATACCTAGAAACAAATGACAATGGAGACACGACGAACCAAAACCTATGGGGTGCAGCAAGAGCAGTTATAAGAGGGAAGTTTATAGCAGTACAATCCTACCTTAATAAACAGGAAATATCTTGAATAAACAACCTAACGTTGCACCTATAGCAATTAAAGAAAGAACAAAAAAAAAAACCAATGTTAGTGGAAGGAAAGAAATTATAAAAATCAGATCAGAAATAAATGAAAAAGAAATGAAGGAAATGATAGCAAAGATCAATAAAACTAAAAGCTGGTTCTTTGAGAAGAAAAACATAATTGATAACCCATTAGCCAGACTCATCAAGAAAAAAAGGGAGACGACTCAAATCAATAGAATTAGAAATGAAAAAGGAAAAGTAACAACTGACACTGCAGAAATACAAAAGGTCATGAGAGATTACTACAAGCAACTCTATACCAATAAAATGGACAAACTGGAAGAAATGGACAAATTCTTAGAAATGCACAACTGCCAAGACTGAATCAGGAAGAAATTGAAAATATGAACAGACCAATCACAAGCACTGAAATTGAAACTGTGATTAAAAATTTTGCAACAAAAAAACCCAGGACCAAATGGCTTCATAGGCGAATTCTATCAAGCATTTAGAGAAGAGATAACACCTACCCTTGTCAAACTCTTCCAAAATATAGCCGAGGGAGGAACACTCCCAAACTCATTCTATGAGGCCACCATCACCCTGATACCAAAACCAGACAAAGATGTCGCAAAGAAAGAAAACTACAGGCCAATATCACTGATCAACATAGATGCAAAAATCCTCAACAAAATACTAGCAAACAAAATCCAACAGCACATTAAAAAGATCATACAGCATGATCAAGTGGGGTTTATTCCAGGAATGCAAGGATTCTTCAATATACGCAAATCAATCAACATGAGAAACCATGTTAAAAAATTGAAGGAGAAAAACCATATGATCATCTCAATAGATGCAGAAAAGCTTTCGACAAAATTCAACACCCATTTATGATAAAAACCCTGCAGAAAGTAGGCATAGAGGGAACTTTCCTCAACATAGTAAAGGCCATATATGACAAACCCACAGCCAATATCATCCTCAATAGTGAAAAACTGAAAGTATTTTCAATAAGATCAGGAACAGGACAAGGCTGCCTCCTCTCACCACTCTTATTCAACATAGTTTTGGAATTTTTAGCCACAGCAATCAGAGAAGAAAAGGAAATAAAAGGAATCCAACTCAGAAAGGAAGAAGTGAAGCTGTCACTGTTTGAAGATGACATGATACTATATATAGAGAATCCTAAAGATGCTACCAGAAAACTAGTAGAGCTAATCAATGAATTTTGTAAAGTAGCAGGATACAAAATTAATGCACAGAAATCTCTGGCATTCCTATACACTAATGATGAAAAATCTGAAAGTGAAAGCAAGAAAACACTACCATTTACCATTGCAACAAAAGAATAAAATATCTAGGAATAAACCTACCTAAGGAGACAAAAGACCTGTATGCAGAAAATTATAAGACTCTGATGAAAGAATTTAAAGATGATACAAATAGATGGAGAGATATACCATGTTCTTGTATTGGAAGAATCAACATTGTGAAAATGACTCTACTACCCAAAGCAATCTACAGATTCAGTGCAATCCCTATCAAACTACCACTGGCATTTTTCACAGAACTAGAACAAAACATTTCACAATTTGTATGGAAACACAAAAGACCCCGAATAGCGAAAGCAATCTTGAGAATGAAAAACTGAGCTGGAGGAATCAGGCTCCCTGACTTCAGACTATACTACAAATCTACAGTAATCAAGACAGTATGGTACTGGCACAAAAACAGAAAGATAGATCAATGGAATAGGTTATAAAGCCCAGAGATATACCCATGCACATATGGTCACCTTATCTTTGGTAAAGGAGGCAGGAATGTACAGTGGAGAAAGACAGCCTTTTCAATAAGTGGTGCTGGGAAAACTGGACAGGCACAAGTAAAAGTATGAGAATAGATCACTCCCTAACACCATATGCAAAAATAAGTTAATGGATTAAAGACCTAAATGTAAGGCCGGAAACTATCAAACTGTTAGAGGAAAACATAGGCAGAACACTCTATGTCATAAATCACAGCAAGATCCTTTTTCACCCATCTCCCAGAGAAATGGAAATAAAAACAAAAATAAACAAATGGGACCTAATGAAACTTCAAAGCTTTTGCATAGCAAAGGAAACCATAAAAAAGACCAAAAGACAACCTCAGAATGGGAGAAAATATTTGCAAATGAAGCAACTGACAAAGGATTAATCTCCAAAATTTACAAGCAGCTCATGCAGCTCAATAACAAAAAAACAAACAACCCAATCCAAAAATGGGCAGAAGACCTAAATAGACATTTCTCCAAAGAAGATACAGACTGCCAACAAAGACATGAAAGAATGCTCAATGTCATTAATCATTAGAGAAATGAAAATGAAAACTACAATGAGATATCATCTCACACCAGTCAGAATGGCCATCATCAAAAAATCTAGAAAAAATAAATGCTGGAGAGAGTGTGGAGAAAAGGGAACACTCTTGCACTCCTGGTGGGAATGTGAATTGGTGGAGAATGGTATGGAGGTTCCTTAAAAAACTGCAAATAGAACTACCATATGACCCAGCAATCCCACTACTGGGCATATACCCTGAGAAAACCGTAATTCAGAAAGGGTCATGTACCATAATGTTCATTGCAGCTCTATTTACAATAGCCAGGACATGGAAACAACCTAAGTGTCCATCATTGGATGAATAGATAAAGAAGATGTAGCAAATATATACAATGGAATATTATTGAGCCATAGAAAGAAAGAAAATTGAGCTCTTTGTAATGAGATGAATGGATGTAGAGTCTGTCATACAGAGTGAAATAGGTCAGAAAGAGAAAGACAAGTACCATATGCTAACACATGTCTATGGAATTTAAGAAAAGAAAAAAAACGTCCTGAAGAACTTAGGGGTAAGACAGGAATAAAGACAGAGACCTACTAGAGAATGGACTTGAGGGTATGGGGAGGGGGATGGGTAAACTGTGACAAAGTGAGAGAGTGACATGGACATATATACACTATCAAACCTAAAGTAGATAGCTAGTTGGAAGCAGCCACATAGCACAGGGAGATCAGTTTGGTGCTTTGTGACCATCTAGAGTGGTGGGATATAGAGGGTGGGAGGGAGGGAGATGCAAGAGGGAATATATATAGGAACATATGTATATGTATAACTGATTCACTTTGTTATAAAGTAGAAACTGGCACACCATTGTAAAGCAATTATATTCCAATCAAGTTGTTAAAAAAATAAAAGTTACTCTGAAAAAAAAAAGTACTCTCCCTTACACCGTACACAAAAATAAAGTAAAAATGGATTAAAGACTTAATGTAAGACCTGATACTCTAAAACTCTTAGAGGAAAACATAAGCAGATCACTGTCTGACATAAATCACAGCAAGGTCTTTTTTGATCCACCTCCTAAAGTAATCAAAATAAAAACAACGATAAACAAATGGGACCTAATTAAACTCAAAAGCTTTTGCACAGTGCAAGAAGCCATAAACAAAACAAAAAAACAACTTACAGAATTGGAGAAAATATTTGCAAATAATGTGCCTGCCAAAGGATTACTCTCCATAATTTATGAACAGTTCATGTGGCTCAATATCAAAAAAACAAATAACCCAACAAAAAATGGGCAGAAGACCTAAACAGAATTTCTTGCCTGGCCAAGAGGAACATGAAAATATGTTCAACATCACTAATTATTAGAGAAATCAAAGCTACAAAGAGGTATCACCTCACACCAGTCTGAATGGCCATCATCGAAAAATCTACAAACAATAAACACTGGAGACAGTGTGGAGTAAAGGGAATACTCCTACACTGTTTGTGGGAATGTAAATTGTTACTGTCACTATGGAGAACTGTATGGAGGTTCCTTAAAAACTAAAATAAGAGCTACCGTATGATCCAGCAATTCCACTCCTGTCATATATCCAGAGAAAAACATCGTTTGAAAGGATATATGTGCCCCAATGTTCACTGCAGTGATGTTTACAAAAGCCAATCCATGGAAGCAACCTAAATTTCCATCAGCAGATGAATGTATACAGATGTGGTACATGTATACAATGGAGTATTACTCAGCCTTTAAAAAGAATGAAATAATGACATTTGCAGCAACATGGATGGATCTGGAGATTATCACACTAAGTGAAGTAAGTCAGGCAGAGAAAGACAAATATCATATGATATTGCTTACATGTGGAATCTAAAAAAATGGAAATAATACAAATTTACAAAGCAGAAATAGACTCACAGACTTAGAGAATGAGATTTTGTTTACGGGGCGGGGGAAGACTTCGTGTGGGGGAGAGATAGATTGGGAGTTTAGGATTGACATGTGTACACTACTATATTTAAAATAGGTAACCAACAAGGACCTACTGCATAACACAGGGAATGCTGCTCAATATTCTGTAAATACCTAAATGGGAAAAGAATATGAAAAATAATAGATACATATATATGTATAACTGAATCACTTTGCAGTATACCTGAAAGTAACACAATAGTGTTAATCAACTGTGCTCCAATATATATTAAAAATTTTAAGAATAAAGAAATAGATATGTAGTAGGTTTTGAGGTGATTAAATGTTGACTATCTTGAGGCTACGGATATCACTAGAAAACAAACAGGTAAATATAACTTTTTATATAAATATAAAAAGACCCCCATGGAGAATATATCTTTGGGGATGCCAAAAGAAAGGAGAAATATTCGAGTTAGCATGGAAAAGATATATACAAAAGACTCAATAGTTTTAGTGCTTTAAAAAGGACTCAAAGTTGAGGCAACATTCTTGGCATACCAAAGAATAGTATAATCCCCATAAAGCTGATTATTTTTGTGGTGGGTCCACAGGTGATAAGAAAATTGATCCATAAAGAAGAGGAAAAGGGAATATTCCTTTCACAGACAGCAAAGGTAAAGAGATTGGAACAATAGCAAGAGACACAAAATTAAACACCCTAACACCCTTCCAGCCCCACCCAAAAAAAAAACCAAAACACAGGGATAAGTAAAAAGAAAATAAATAGGTAGATCTGGATGTGGTCAATCACTAAATGCTTGTCAGTGTGAAGTGAAAACTTCACAACTGTATGTGAATGAGGAATTTTCTAAAAGGTTTCCTTTAAAAAGATGTAATAGTTTGAAGGAGCATGAATCAAAATAGGTAAGGATTAGGGAGAGAGGTAAGGTTGAAGGATGAAAAGAATATAATCCATATAAAATAAAACTATATTTTGAGAGAATACAGTAAGTCTGACTCAATGAGGAAGAACAATATGAAACTAAAATGGAGAGATGAGAGAAAAAGATCTAAGTAAAAGGTGACGGCCTAATCAACAGAATTGTCATGAGCAGTATGTGAGGTCAGAGAGGTGCTGTGTGGGTCCCATAATGTGCCTATGTAGTCCCCTTTTTTTGCTGACTTGATATTTTCTTGTTTCACCAGGAGCTTGGGAGATGTGGGAATAGAGCGATTAGTTTTCAGTCACTTATTCCAGGGAAATGGAACTTGGAGAGATGTTGGATAGGAGCATCCTTCAGCAATATACTTACCCTGGAGGTGATATTTTCTATTTTGACCCTGCCTCAGTATTAATTGTACTGACTGATCATTGTCACCATTCCAACCCCTGAAAATTTTTAACATAACAAATTGGCCAGCAGTGAGACCTGGGTTACTCTCACATTCACTATGTACCAAAGAAGTCAGTTCATAATTAAATACTTGAGCAAACTCTTCTAATGTGATAAAGACAGGAGTAGCCAGCTTACCTTAGAGATGGTTAAGAATGAGAGTGTAAATAGTTCAGTTGTACTGATTTTATAAATAACATACTTGGCTATAACTTCAGAAATAATTCATAGTACAGTCCCAGGCCTGGAAAATGCTGTCCTGATGGCTTGGTTTGGAATCAGAGTGATGGAATCATATCTTATCCTTTGGCTTTGCCCCTATGATGCATTTGATGTTACCAGTATATAAATGTTCAAACATTGATTCTCAATATAGCATTCTTTTGAAGGTTAAAATGTTTCCTTTCAAATGAACTGTTGATAAAATATTTTTAAAATTATAAAGCCACTTTTTGTATTGCTGAAGATCTGTATCAATACAGGTACAATTTACTTTCCTTCCCACAATTTGAGTGCTTATGCAAAAGGACTGTACATGCTAATTGAAGTGGGTTATATGAAGGGATTTGAAAAAGGCTGCTTTTCTGAAGAATCTAAAGAAGATGTTTCTATTTCAAATCCTAAGTTAGTTCCATGTCAGCCTTAACATGAATGAGAAACTCAATTTACTGGGACCATATGTTTTATTATTTATTTATTTATTTATTTTTTGTGGTACACGGGCCTCTCACTGTTGTGGCCTCTCCCGTTGCGGACCACAGGCTCCGGATGCGCAGGCTCAGCGGCCATGGCTCACAGGCCTAGCTGCTCCATAGCATATGAGATCTTCCTGGACTGCGGCACGAACCCATGTCCCCTGCATTGGCAGGCAGACTCTCAACCACTGAGCCACCAGAGAAGCCCGGACCATATGTTTTAAATGAACAAAATCTTGGAGATTTTCCATGCTTACTAAGAAATTAAGGTTTTTTTTCTATCTATATTGTACTAAGATATAGTTTTGTGAGTAGGGAATTTTGAAAGGATTTGCAACTTTACTGGAGCACAAATTCTCACAAGATTTAAAATGTATAGGTAAATAAATAAACTGTGTGTGAGAAATTTCAAAGCTCAAGTAATTGATCAGCAAGTTATTGAGTACATACTATGCATAGATCCTGTACTAGTTACTATAGAGGGGAAACAAGAAGGATGTAAATATTTATGAAGCACCATTGTGTAGCAGGTATTAGCTACATTGTTTTCATGCATATATTCAATCCTTATCACAATCTGACTAGTTGTTCTCATTTTATGGACGAAAAAGCTGAAGCCCAAGGCAAAAACTTGTGCCTGGAAGTAATAACTTGTGTCATGGAGGTAATAATTTATAGACTTCTGTGAGATTTTATCTAACTCTTTTACATTATTTTTAACACCCTGGAGAGGAAGAGAAAGAGTCCTATCAGTCACTATTAAGAAGAAAATAGGGCTGTTCGTATTTCATTCTCTACCTCCTGAAGGTTATATTTAGAAGAGATCTAAACCCTCTGGACTAACACTGTCTTTTATACATTCATGCCTTTTTAATATTTAAATTAATATAATTGAACATTATTATATCCTATATAAATAAAAATGTGTTTACTTTGTTTTATATGTGAAACATTACACCTAATATTATCTAAGAATTCTATAAGTGCTGAGAAAACAGGATAAACCAGAGTCCCCACTGTATTTGAAAGATGGTGAAACTGAGGCCCCAGGAGTTGAAGGGACTTGCCAAATTCATGTACACAGTAGTATCAGAGTCACATTTAGAATGCAGACTTCATGACCGCCATTTAAGCTGTTTTTGTACTACACATAAATTTTTACACAGGGTAAGCTAAATAAAAGTTGAACCAATTATCCAATGAATTTCATGTAACTTGGGCCCATTCTTAGATTTCTCTCTTTGTTCCATTGCCTACCATCCCTTCCCCTTGCTCAGAAAACAAAACAAATATAAAATCTCACAGCTATACTTTAAGATTTAAATGGAGTTTTTAAAAACCCTATAAGTGTTTTAAATATTGATCTTTCTATGTGTTTGTGGTTTGATATATAAAGGTTGTTCCTCAGTGATAGAGCATGATTAGGGTCCACTTACTTTCCCTGCATTCACATCTGGTTCTTTCAGTGCAGACTCAGGTTTTTCAGCAAATCTTACTCAGTAATTATAAGATTTTACTTCCAACATGCATTTTATGTATTATGATTTTTAATCTTATTTGAGGATAAAGAGGATAAATCTTATTATAAAATAAGATTTTATAATCTTATTTGAGAAGGCAAATAAATGATCTACTCCCTATGTTCACATGAGACATCTGAGGTCCAGAAATGTTAACAGATTTGTTCAGGAGTACACAGAAGTAAGTAAGAACTATGAAAGGAATTCAAGTTTTCTAACAATAAATTGTTTCTCCACCAAATTTCATGAGAAAAGTAGAGAAATATCCAAATATCAGATGAGATCTACATGTTCTTCTCTAGTTCTGGGACACATCTTGAAATTACCTTGATAAAATTTTGTCAAGTGCAAAGTATGTATGAAATATTATACAAATCATTGGGCAGGGAGAGAGTGTTATTCCTACATACTGTTCCTGACATGACCCCTTCCCTCTAGGAGTTCAACATCTCATGGGAGAAAATAATGTATACTATAATAATAATGTATATTATAAAACGATAAGGTTATATTAGGACTCTGACATAGAGCTGTGTAAACTCAGGATAAGGGTTGCTAAATCTGCATGCTAAAGTTAAGAAGGAATCACAGCAGTGATGATATTTGAATTGTGTACTAAAGGATGAGAAGTATTTCTTGAGGTTGAGAACAGAAAGTAAAGGGAGTGCTGGGGGTGGAGAGGATGAGAATTTAATGGTAACAGAGCATGCAAATACAAAAAGGAATGTGAGAGTTAGTTACAATTTTTTATGAAGGGATCTTGATAGCTTGATGTCTTTTGGGGCAGTTGGAAAAACCTCTCCTGAGATTTGCTTAAAACCTACTTAGGAAAACTGAAAGCTAAAACAAAACAAAACAAACTGAAAGCATATAACTTATTAGGGAACTCAGAATTTATTAGAATGCATCCGTTGTGGATTTTTTTGTAATGGGAAAACTGATTTGTAAAGTAAGTAATCATACTCTGCCCCACACCTTTCTTCAATTTGGCTCTTTTTTACATTGAGTTTTGTGTAGCAGGATTCTATAAAATGAAAGCGATAGGGATATTTTCTGCTGTAAACAGAAAGCAGCACAAAGCCAATTCTTCAACCACAAAGAATTGGTATAAGAAGGTAGAAGATCAAGCCTTTATCTGATGAATTAAATCAAGGCCAACAACCAAGTGCATCAATCACTTCCTTAAGGCACTGTGTTTTACCTCGTTAGTAGAACTTTGGATCTGACAAAGCTGAATAATTGTCAAATCATGACCATGTGTTATTTGAACGTTCTGAATTGCAAAGACAAAAGAAAAGATAAACAAGGGAAAAATTAAAATATTTCAAGACTTAGTGAGCTCTCTGCTGTCACCCTTAATTGTCACCACCTTAATTATACTGTTGATCATCATTCACTTGCAATATTGTCAACAAGAATTATCCAAGTCCAAATAAGGCTCAGTAGTAAAGTAAATTGGTGCCTACCCACTGAAGTAATGATTGAAAGTATAATTCATGTAAAAGATGTTGACTGATAATATGTCTAAGATTATATGCACTCTATAGATTTTAAATTGATTTAGAAAAGGAGTTAGTACAGCTATGTCTTTACCAGAGAAAGGGCCTGGAGATGGATATGCTTGTATCGGTCCCTAACTACCCACATGTTGCTGGGCTCCTTCACAGTCATACATTTACCCTGGTGTCCCAATGGCTAAAGGTCTCTCAAATTCACCTGGCCCCCATTTATTCCCTAATTTGATCTTGTGAGGTAAGCATAAGTGTCTACACTTTGTATGTGAGGAAACTGAGGCCCACATAAAAAAAAAAAGTAATATGCCCAGAGAGACAGAGATATTAAATGATGGTCCTGAGGTGCCTACACATACATGTCTAAGTTCAATGGTTACACTATTTTAATTTCCTACCCTAAGAAATTTTATTTTATTTCTTGAGGATATGATACAAAGAACCTAATATGATACAAAGTTCTAATTCAGCTGAATCTTCATAGATACATTTTAAACATCAGACAAAATCATGTACACCAAAATACTTGAAAAAATTTAATTTTCTATGCAAACAACACGGAGTGTTACCTTTATTAGGTGGGGTGGGGGAAAGTATGGGAAGGTCTGACCAAGCATTTCAACATGTATGGATCAAAGACATTATGTTCTGGTCCATTCAGGGACCCCTGGAGACCTCGACCACATAGAGAAGGGATGATAATTCTCTCAATTTGAGAAAATCAAGTACTAACCCAGTAATAATAAGAAATTATTAGAGTCTGCTATCATACGAATGAAGAAAGTAAACAAGGTCTACTAGGTGCTCATCTATTACAGGACAGTGTTCTTTCTTTCTCTCTCTCTCTCAATCCCCGTGTGTGTGTGTGTGTGTGTGTGTGTGTATGACAGAGTAATTGATAGAAACTGTAGGTCACAAATAGAAAATACCTTCCCTGTCCATTTATTTAACAAGATTAAGGGTTGTGGTGTGTCTGTGTGTGTGCCCAGACCTTGAAAGGCCCTGAACTGTTACCAAGAATTAGACATAATCCTCACCCTGTCCAGTGGGATAAAAAGGATGTATAAATAGAGAATTATAATGCAGTGGGGTAGGCACAAAGATAGAGATGTATACGTGGTATTTTGAAAGCAATGCAAACTGTGGCTCAGGAAATTAGTTACCTACCACAGGTTGCTCAGCTGTTCAGGCATAGCATTGGGACCAGAAGACTCTTAAATTACTGGATCATGGATTTTTTTTCCTTTAGATCATACTGCCTCCCATAAACCAACATAAAATCTACTTCTCCTAATTGGAGTTTAGGTTGCTTATGGTGACTCTTTTTGAGTGTGTATGTGTTTGCAGTGGTGGAATTGTGACTGTATACACTGATAGGTGGCAGTCCTCTGCATTGCTTACAAGCATGTAAGAAATTCTCTTATCACTGATTTTGGCTGTTATTTGCAAAGCCCATCAATGATCTCAACTCAGTCACTCAGGCTTTGCTCATAAATGTCAGCTCTTTGATGACTGTCACCAAACAGTACTACCTGCTCTTCCGGTTCATCAGCAGGCATCAGCTAAGTGCTGTTACTGGCAATGTGCCAGGTAATCTGTTCTGCCCTTTCTGCTTGCTATAACCCTACTCCAGCTGACACAATCACATTATCATTGAAACATGACCTATTCTTGTCTCCACACTCTCAGGTACTTCAATACTGCCACTACCAAGTGTATTAGAGGGATAGAAGTATGTGCCAGATTCTCCCTAGAGTATGTGTGAAGGATGGATTATGCTGGAGTATGCTGAGGATGATGGTTTATCTAGGGATGTTGTATTGAGGTGGGAATCAGAAGATACACACAGTTCAGAATCCCAGGAAAAAAATCTTTAATTAAACCGTAGTGAAATTGTATAGAAAATTTGTGGTCTCACAATGGAGCACCAGACAAGAACTTTTAACTGGTTATATAAGTTGCAGAGGCCTTTATTCAGTGGACTGCTTGAATAGGGAAGTGATTCTTTGGCTAGTCACTAACTGAATGGATAAGAAAACCTTAGATAGTTTATTACCACATAGTTCCTCTTAATATGCTTTAAAATGAGAAACAATTATGTCAGAGTACATGTCATGTATATAAATCTCTGTGCACTCACAAGGAGGAATGATTGTTGTTTTGTCTAAACTATTTCTCTGTCTTTTAATTTCTTCCCCCAATGAAAAGCAGAATGAGAACCCACATCTTTGAGTCTTACATATGTCTGACCTTGTTCAACGTGCTTTATGTACATTATTTAATTGAATCCTCACAAAAATGCTAAGCATATTTGTGGTGATTATCTGTAATTCACAGATGAGTAAAGTGAGGCTTGAAGAGGGTGAGCAGTTTGCTTAGGAACACAGAACCTGTGTCTGGGCAGATCTTAGTCACCTCCAAATCCCAGGTCCTTAACACTGTCTACTATGCCACTCACCATCCCTTGTTCTTAATCTATCCTTGACCTTCATTATAAGGCCTCAGCATAGAAACTATGACAGAATAATGTGAACTGGAGGCTTTAACATCCTAGCAAATACAGATTTGTGTTTTCTCATCTGTAAATAAGGAATAATAATAATAGATACTGCAATGACTGCTTTTTATAGAGCAGTTATAACAAAGCCTGACACATGGTAAGTGCTGAGTATGCTTGTAACATAAAGGCATAACTTTGTTTTTAATTATTTGTCTTAACAGAATTTGACTTTGAGCAGGTCACTTAAGCTCTTTGTTTTTCATTTTTATTGAGGTATAGTTGATTTAAAATATGTTAGGTTTAGGGGTACAATATAGTAATTAAAATTTTTATAGATTATAATCCAATTAAAGTTATAAAATATTGGCTATATACCCTATGTTATAAAATATATCCTTGTAGCTTATTTATTTGTACATAGTAGTTTGTATCTCTTAATCCTTTACCCCTATCTTACCCCTACCGGCTACCCTCTTCACACCAGTAAACAATAGTTTATTCCCTATATGGGTGAGTCTGTTTCTGTTTTGTTATATTCACTCATTTGTTTTATTTTCCACAAGTAGTGATAACATACAGTATTTGTCTTTCTCTGTCTGGCTTACTTGACTAAACATAATATACACTTCAGATTGAACTGTGTTGCTGCAAATGGCAAAATTTCATTCTTTTATATGGCTGAGTAGTGTTCTATTGTGTGTGTGTGTGTGTGTGTGTGTGTGTGTGTGTGTGTGTGTGTATGACATCTTCTTTACCCAATCATCTGTTGATGGACACTCAGATTGCTTCCAAATCTTGATTATTATCAATAATGCTGCTATGAACATTAGAATGCATGAATCTTTTCAAATTATTTTCATTTTCTTCAGTTATATACCAAGGAATGGAATTACTAGATTATATGGCAGTTCTATTTTTAGATTATTAAGGAAACTTCAAATTGTTTTGCACAGTGGCTGTACCAATTACATTCCCACCAACAGTATACAAGGGAACCCTTTTATTTGCATTTTGTTATTTGTGGTCTTTTTGATGGTAGCCATTCTGACAGGTATGAGGTGATATTGTGATTTTGACTTGCATTTCTCTGATTATTAGTGATGTTGATCATCTTTATATATGTCTATTGACCATCTGTATGTCTTCTTTGGAAAAATATCTATTCAGGTCTTCTGTCCATTCTTTAATTGGGTTGTTTGTTTTGGGGATATTAAGTTGTATGAGCTGTTTATATATTTTTGATATTAACCCCTTATCTGTCATATCATTTGAAAATATTTTCTCCCATGTAGTAGTTGTCCGTTTATTTTATCAATTGTTTCCTTTGCTATACAAAAGTTTTTAAGTTTTATTAGGTCCCATTTATTTACCTTTGCTTTTATTTCCTTTGCCTTAGGAGAAAGATTTAAAAAAAACGCAACAATGCTATGATTTATGTCAAAAGAGTTCTGCCTATCTTATCTTAGAGGAGTTTTATGGTTTCTGGCCTTATATTTAGGTCTTTAATCAATTTTGAGTTTATTTTTGTATGCAGTGTGAGAAAATGTTCTAATTTATTATTTTACCTGTAACAAATGACTTATTGAGTGTGCATTTTTCCTCATTGTACATTCTTGCTTCCTTTGTTGTGGATTAATTGACCATAAGTGTATGGGTTAATTTCTGGGCTTTCTGTCCTGTTCCATAAATTTTTGTGTCTTTTTGTTGTTGTTGTTCCAGTACCATACTGTTTTGATTACTATAGCTTTCTAGTATAGTTTGAAGTCAGGGAGTGTAATACCTCCAACTCTGTTCTTCTTTCTCAAGATTGTTTTAGCTATTCAAGGCCTTTTGTGCTTTTATAGAAAATTTTAAATGATTTGTTCTAGTTTTGTGAAAAATACCCTTGGTATTTTGATAGGGATTGCACTGAATTCCTTGGGTAGTATAGTCAATTTAACAGTATTAATTCTTCCAATCCATAAACACAGTTTATCTTTCCATTTGTGTCATCATCATTTTCTTTCATCAATGTCTTATAGTTTTTTGAGTACAGGCCTTTTACTTCCTTAGCTAGATTTGTTCCTAGGTATTTTATTCTTTTTGATCTGATTGTAAATAATATTGTTTACTTAATTTCTCTTTCATTATTAGTTTATAGATATGCAATAGATTTCTGAATATTAATTTTATATCCTGCAACTTTACTGAATTAATTGATGAGCTCTAGGAGTTTTTGGGTGGTGTCTTTGGGATTTTCTATGCACAGTATTATGTCATCTGCAAACAGTGAAAATTTTTCTTCTTCCTTTGCAATCTGGGGTCGTTTTCTTCTTGTCTGATTGCTGTGCCTAGTACTTCCAATACTATGTTGAATACAAGTGGTGAGAGTGGTCATCCTTGTCTTGTTCTTGTTTTTAGAGAAAATGTTTTTAGCTTTTCATCATTAAGTATGATGTTAGCTGTGCTTTTGTCATATATGGCCTCTATTATGTTGATATATGTTCCTGCTATACCCACTTTGTGAAGAGTTTTTATCATAAATGAATGTTGCATTTTATAAAAAGCCTTTTCTCCATCTATTGAGATGATTACATGATCTTTATTCTTCAATTTGTTAATGTGATATACCACATTGATTGATTTTCAGATATTGAACCATCCTTGTATCCCTGGGATAAATTCTAGCTAATCATGTTGTATGATACTTTCAATATATTGTTGAATTTGGTTTTCTAATATTTTGGTGAGAATTTTGCACCTATTTCTTCAGTTTTATTGGCTTAAATTTTCCTTTTTATGATATCTTTGATTGGTTTTGAGATGAGGGTGATGATGACCAAATGAGTTTGGAAGCATTCCTTTCTTTGCAATGTTTTAGACTAATTTGAGAAGGATAGATGTTAACATTTCTCTAAATGTTTGGTAGAATTCACCCGTGAAGCCATCTGGTCCTGGACTTTTGTTTGTTGGGAGTTTTAAATTACTCTTTAAGTTTCATTACCAGTAATTTGTCTGCTCATATTTTCTAATTATTCCTGGTTTAGTCCAGGGAGATTGTATATTCTAGGTATTTATCCATTTCTTCAGGGTTTTCCAATTTATTGGTATATTGCTGTTTGTAGTAATGTCTTATGATCTTTTGTATTTCTGTGGTGTTGGTTGTAACTTCTCTGTTTTCACTTCTGATTTTATTGATTTAGGCTCTATCTTTTTTTCTTGATGGGTCTGGTTAAAAGTTTATCAATTTTGTTTATCTTTTCAAATAATTAACTTTAAGTTTCATTGATCTTTATTGTTACTTTAGTATCTATTTCATTTATATTGGCTCTGATCTTTATGAGTCTCTTCCTTCTACTAACTTTGGGTTTTGTTTATTTTTCTTTTTCTTTTTCCTTTAGGTGTAAGATTAGGTTTTTTATTTGTTTTTCTATTGTTTCCTGAGGTAGGCTTATAGCACTTAAAATTTTCTCTTACAACTGTTTTCTCTACATTCCATAAATTTTGGACCACTGTGTTTGCAATTTTATTTTTCTCAAGTTATTTTTTGATTTCTTCTTTAATTTATTCAGTGACCCATTGGTTGCTTACTAGCATGTAGTTTATCTTCCATTTGTCTGTGTTTTCTGCAGTTTTATTTTGTAGTTATTTTCTAGTCTCATGGCATGGCAGTCAGAAAAGTTGCTAGATATAATTTTAATTTCCTTAAATTTATTGCAACTTGTTTTGTTGCCTAGAATTTGATCTATCCTGGAGAGTGTTCCATATGCACTTGAAAGTAATGTGTATTCTGCTGCTTTTGTATGCAGTGCAAACATACAAATATATAGAAACATGAAAAAATTATATATATGTACTAAATCTTTTGGTCTAATGTGTAATTTAAGTTCAGAATTTTTTATTGATTTTCTGTCTGGATGATCTGCCCATTGATATAAGTGGGGGTGTTAAAGACCCCTATAATTATTGTATTACTATTAATTTCTCCCTTTATATCTGTTAATATTTGCTTTATATATTTAGGTGCATATATATTTACAATTATAAATATATTCTTATATATTGTTATAAAATTGTTATATCTTCCTCTTAGATTGACCCCTTGATCACTATGTAATGTCCTTCTTTGTCTTATTTTGCAGTCTTTGTTTTAAAGTCTACTTTGTCTAATATAAGTACTGCTACCCCAGCTTTCTTTGATTTCCATTTGCATGGAATATTTTTCCCATCCCCTCACTTTCAGTCTGTGTGTGTCTTTAGATCTGAAGTGAGTCTCTTATAGGCAGCATATGTACCAGTCTTGTTTTTGTATCCATTCAGCTACTCTATGTCTTTGATTGGAGCATTTAGTCCATTTAAATTTAAAGTAATTATTATTTTTTTTGAATTTTATTTTGTTAATTTTTTTATACAGCAGGTTCTTATTAGTCATCTATTTTATACACATCAGCGTATACATGTCAATCCCAATCTCCCAATTCATCACCCCCCAACCCGACCCCCCCACCACTTTCCACCCTTGGTGTCCATACATTTGTTCTCTACATGTGTCTCAATTTCTGCCCTGCAAAACAGTTCATCTGTACCATTTTTCTAAGTTCCACATATATGTAGTAATATATGATCTTTGTTTTTCTCTTTCTGACTTACTTCACCCTGTATGACAGTCTCTAGATCCATCCACGTCTCTACAAATGACCCAATTTCATTCCTTTTTATGGCTGAGTAATATTCCATTGTATATATGTACTACATCTTCTTTATCTATTCATCTGTTGATGGACACTTAGGTTGCTTCAATAACCTGGCTATTGTAAATAGTGCTGCAATGAACATTGGAATTCATGTGTCTTTTTGAATTATGGTTTTCTCTGTGTATATGCCCAGTAGTCTGATTGCTGGGTCATATGGTAATTCTATTTTTAGTTTTTCAAGGAACCTCCATACTGTTCTCCATAGTGGCTGTATCAATTTACATTCCCACTAACAGTGCAAGAGGGTTCCCTTTTCTACACACCCTCTCCAACATTTGTTGTTTGTAGATTTTCTGATGATGCCCATTCTAACTGGTGTGAGGTGATACCTCATTGTAGTTTTGATTTGCATTTCTCTAATAATTAGTGATGTTGAGCAGATTTTCATGTGTCTCTTGGCCATCTGTATCTCTTCTTTGGAGAAATGTCTGTTTAGGTCTTCTGCCCATTTTTGAATTGGGTTGTTTGTTTTTTTAATATTGAGCTGCCTGAGCTGTTTATATATTTTGGAGATTAATCCTATGTCCATTGATTCGTTTGCAAATATTTTCTCCCATTTTGAGCATTGCCTTTTCATCTTTTTTATGGTTTCCTTTGTCGTGCAAAAGCTTTAAAGTTTCATCAGGTCCCATTTGTTTATTTTTGTTTTTATCTCCATTACTCTAGGAGGGGGATCAAAAAAGATCTTGCTGTGATTTATGTCGGAGTCTTCTTCTTATGTTTTCCTCTAAGAGTCTTATAGTGTCCAGTCTTACATTTAGGTCTCTAATCCATTTTGAGTTTATTTTTGTGTATGGTGTTAAGGAGTGTTCTAATTTCATTCTTTTACATGTAGCTGTCCAGTTTTCCCAGCACCACATATTGAAGTGACTCTCTTTTCTCCACTGCATATCCTTGCCTCCTTTGTCATAGATTAGTTGACAATAGGTGCATGGGTTTATCTCTGGGCTTTCTATCCTGTTCCATTGATCTATATTTCTGATTTTGTGCCAGTACCATATTGTCTTGATTACTGTCGCTTTGTAGTATAGCCTGAAGTCAGGGAGTCTGATTCCTCCAGTTCCGTTTTTTTTTTCCCCTCAAGACTGTTTTGGCTATTTTGGGTCCTTTTTGTCTCCATACAGATTTTAAGATTTTTTTCTTCTAGCTCTGTAAAAAATGCCATTGGTAATTTGATAGGGATTGCATTAAATCTGTATATTGCTTTGGGTAGTATAGTCATTTTCACAATATTTATTCTTCCAATCCAAGAACATGGTATATCTCTCCATCTGTCTGTATCATCTTTAATTTCTTTCATCAGTGTCTTATAGTTTTCTGTATACAGGTCTTTTGTCTCCCTAGGTAGGTTTATTCCTAGGTATTTTATTCTTTTTGTTGCAGTGGGAAATGGGAGTGTTTCCTTAATATCTCTTTCAGATTTTTCATCATTAGTGTACAGGAATGCAAGAGATTTCTGGGCATTAACTTTGTATGCTGCAACTTTACCAAAGTCATTGATTAGCTCTAGTAGGTTTCTGGTGACATCTTTAGGATTCTCCATGTAAAGTATCACGTCATCTGCAAACAGTGACAGTGTTACTTCTCGTTTTCCAATTTGTATTCCTTTTATTTCTTTTTCTTCTCTGACTGCCATGGTTAGGACTTCGAAAACTATGTTGAATAATAGTGGTGACAGTGGACATCCTTGTCTTGTTCCTGATCTTAGAGGTAATGATTTCAGTTTTTCACCATTGTGAATGATGTTTGCTGTGGGTTTGTCATATATGGCCTTTGTTATGTTGAGGGTTCCATCTATGTCCACTTTCTGGAGAGTTTTTATCATAAATTGGTGTTGAATTTTGTGAAAAACTTTTTCTGCATCTATTGAGATGATCATATGACTTTTCTTCCTCAATTTGTTAATGTGGTTTATCACATTGATTGATTTGTGTATATTGAAGAAGCCTTGCATCCCTGGAATAAATCCCACTTGATCATGGTGTATCATCCTGTTAAAGTGTTGTTGGATTCTGTTTGCTTGTATTTTGTTGAGGATTTTGCATCTATAATCATCAGTGTTATTGATCTGTAATTTTCTTTTTTTGTAGTATCTTTCTCTGGTTTTGGTATCAGGGTGATGGTGGCCTCATAGAATGAGTTTGGGAGTGTTCCTTCCTCTGAAACTTTTTGGAAGAGTTTGAGAAGGATGGGTATTAACTCTTCTCTAAATGTTTGATAAAATTCACCTGTGAAGCCATCTGGTCCTGGTTTTTTGTTTGTTGGAAGATTTTTAGTCACAGCTTCAATTTCACTACTTGTTATTGGTCCGCTCATATTTCTGTTTCTTCTTGGTTCAGTCTTGGAAGGTTATACCTTTCTAAGAATTTGTCCATTTCTTCCAGGTTGTCCATTTTATTGGCATAGAGTTGCTTGTAGTAGTCTCTTAGGATGCTTTGCATATCTGCAGTGTCTGTTGGAACTTCTCCTTTTTCATTTCATATTTTATTGATTTGAGTCATCTCCCTCCTTTTCTTGATGAGTCTGGCCAATGGTTTATGAATTTTGTTTATCTTCTCAAAGACCTTGCTTTTAGTTTTATTGATCTTTGCTATTGTTTCCTTTGTTTCTATTTCATTTATTTCTGCTCTGATCTTTATGATTTCTTTCCTTCTGCTAACTTTGGGTGTTGTTTGTTCTAGTTTCTCTAATTCCTTTATGTGTAAGGTTAGATTGTTTATTTGAGATTTTTTTTTTCTTGAGGTATGCTTGTATTGTTATAAACTTCCCTCTTAGAACTGCTTTTGCCACATCCAATAAGTTTTGGATCGCCCTGTTTTCATTGTCATTTGTCTCTAGGTATTTTTTTATTTCCTCTTTGATTTCTTCAGTGATCTCTTGGTTATTTTGTAATGTATTGTTTAGCCTCCAGGTGTTTGTGCTTTTTAAGTTTTTTGTCTGTAATTGATTTCTAATCTCATAGCGTTGTGGTCAGAAAAGATGCTTGATATGATTTCAATTTTCTTAAATTTACTGAGGCTTGATCTGTGACCCAAGATGTGATCTATACTGGAGAATGTTCCATGCACACTTGAGAAGAAAGTGTAATCTGCTGCTTTTGCATGGAATGCCCTATAAATATCAATTAAATCTATCTGTTCTATTGTGTCATTTAAAGCTTGTGTTTCCTTATTAATTTTCTGTTTGGATGATCTGTCCATTGGTATAAATGAGGTGTTAAAGTCCCCCACTATTATTGTGTTACTTTTGATTTCCTCTTTTATAGCTGTTAGCAGTTGACTTATGTATTCCTGTGCTCCTATGGTGGGTGAATATATATTTATAATTGTTATATCTTCTTCCTGGATTGATCCCTTGATCATTATGTAGTGTCCTTCCTTGTTTCTTGTAACATTCTTTGTATGAGTATTGCTACTGCAGCTTATTTTTCATTTCCATTTGCATGGAATATCTTTCTCCATCCTCTCACTTTAGGTTTGTATGTGTCCCTAGGTCTGAAGTGGGTCTCTTGTAGACAGCATATATATGAGTCTTGTTTTTGTATCCATTCAGCAAGCCTGTATTTTTTCTTTGGAGCATTTAATCCATTCACATTTAAGGTAATTATCGATATGGATGTTCCTATTACCATTTTCTTAATTGTTTTGAGATTGTTTTTGTAGGTTCTTTTCTTTGCTTGTGTTTCCCACTTAGAGATGTTCCTTTAGCATTTGTTGTAGAGCTGGTTTGGTGGTGCTCTATTCTCTTAGCTTTTGCTTGTCTGTAAAACTTTTGATTTCTCCATTGAATCTGAATGAGATCCTTGCCAGGTAGAGTAATCTTGGTTGTAGGTTCTTCCCTTTCATTACTTTAAGTATATGAGGCCACTCCCTTCTGGCTAGTAGAGTTTCTGCTGAGAAATCAGCTGTTAACCTTATGGGAGTTCCTTCGTATGTTATTTTTCATTTTTCCCTTGCTGCTTTCAATAATTTTTCTTTTTCTTTAATTTTCACCAAATTGATTACTATGTGTCTCGGTGTGTTTCTCCTTGGATTTATCCTGTATGCGACTCTCTGCATTTCCTGGACTGGACTTGGGTGGCTATGTCCTTTCCCATGTCAGGGAAGTTTTCAACTATAATCTCTTCAAATATTTTCTCGGGTCCTTTCTCTCTCTCTTCTTCTTCTGGGACCCCTATAAGGTGAATGTTCTTGCATTTAGTGTTGCCCCAGAAGTCTCTTAGGCTGTCTTCATTTCTTTTCATTCTTTTCTCTTTATTTTGTTCTGTAGCAGTGAATTCCACCATTCTTCCAGGTCACTTATCCATTCTTCTGCCTCAGTTATTCCGCTATTGATTCCTTCTAGTGTATCTGTCATTTCAGTTGTTGTATTGTTCATCTCTTTTTGTTTGTTCTTAATTCTTCTAGGTCTTTCTTAAACATTTCTTGCATCTTCTCAATCTTTGCCTCCATTCTTTTTCTGAGATCCTGGATCATCTTCACTACAATTATTCTGAATTCTTTTCCTGGAAAGTTGTCTATCTCCACTTCATTTAGCTGTTTTTCTGGGGTTTTATCTTGTTCCTTCATCTGGTACATAGCCCTGGGCCTTTTCATCTTGTTTATCTTTCTGTGAATGTGGCTTTTGTTCCACAGGCTGCAGGATTGTAGTTCTTTCTTCTGCTGTCTGCCCTCTGTTGGTTGAGGCTATCTAAGAGGTTTGTTCAAGTTTCCTGATGGGAGGGACTGCTGGTGTGTAGAGCTGGCTGTTTCTCTGGTGGGCAGAGTTCAGTAAAACTTTATTCCACTTGTCTGCTGATGGGTGGGGCTGGGTCCCCTCTCTGTTGGTTATTTGGCCTGAGGTGACCCAACACTGGAGCCTACCTGGGCTCTTTGGTGGGGCTAATGGCAGACTCTGAGAGGGCTCACACCAAGGAGTACTTCCTAGAACTTCGGCTGCCAGTGTCCTTGTCTTCATGGTGAGACAGAACCAACCCCCAGCTCTACAGGAGACTCTCCAACACTAGTAGGTAGGTCTGCTTCAGTCTCCTATGGGGTCACTGTTCCTTCCCCTGAGTCCCAATGCACACACTACTTTGTGTGTGTCCTCCAAGTGTACAGTCTCTGTTTCCCCCAGTCCTGTCAAAGTCCTGCAATCAGATCCCTCTAGTCTTTAAAATCTAATACTCCAGGAGTTCCTCCTCCTGTTGCCAGACCCCCAGGTTAGGAAGCCTGACGTGGGGCTCAGAACCTTCACTCCACTGGGTGGACTTCTGTAGTATACGTGTTCTCCAGTTTGTTTATCCCCCACCTAGCAGTTATGAGATTTGATTTGATTTCGATTATGCACATCCTACCATCTCATTGTGGCTTCTCCTTTGTCTTTGGATGTGGGGTATGTTTTTTGGTGAGTTCCAGTGTGTTCCTGTCAGTGACTCTTCAGCAGTTAGCTGCAATTCCAGTGTTCTCGCAAGAGGGAGTCTAAATTAAATATTGATACGTATGTTCTTACAGCCATTTCTTAAATTGTTTTCTGGTTGTTTTTGTAGTTATATTGTGTTCTTTTCTTCTTATTTTGCTGTCTTCCCTTGTGATTTGATGACTAATTTTTCTCTTTTTTTTGTGTGTGTATCTATTATTGAGTTTTGATTTGTGGTTACCATGAAGTTTATATATAGCAATCCATATATTTATTTGATTATTTTCAGTTGCTGGTCTCAAGTTCAAATGGGCTTTAACAACGCTTCATTTTTAGCCTCTTCCCCAAACAAATGTTCTTGACATCATATTTTACATCTTTTGGCTTAGTGTATCCCTTCTCTACTTATTGCAGATATAGAAGATTTTACTACTTTTGTCTTGCTATTAGATTTGTTCATGGTTGAATTACTACCTTCACTGTATATTTGCCTTTATCAATAACTTTCTTTTTGTGATTTTCATTTTTCTAGTTATGAACTTTTGTTTTTTGCTTAGAGAAATTCTTTTAACATTTATTATAAAGCTGTACTGGTTGTGCTGAATTCTTTTACCTCTTGCTTTTTTGTACAAATTTTGATGTCTCCATCAAATCTGCATGACATGTTTGCTAGGTAGAGTATTCTTCATTGTAGATTTTTTACTTTAGACACTTTAAATATATTATGCCACTCCCTTCTGACCTGCAGAATTTCTGTTGAAAAGTCAGCTTATAGTCTTATGGGAGTTCCCTTGTATGTAACTTATTGCTTTTTCCTTGCTGCTTTTAATATTGTCTCTTTAATTTTAAATTTTGCCATTTTAATTACAATATATCTTCTTTGGGTTAAACCTGTTTGGGGCTTTCTGTGCTTCCTGTACCTGAATGTCTGCTTCCTTTCTTAGGTAAGCAAGTTTTCAGCTATTATGTCTTCAAACATATTCTCTGTCCCTTTATCTCTGTCTTCTCCTTCTGAGACCCCTATAATGCAAATGTTAGTATGCTTAGTGTTGTCCCAAAGGTCTCTTAAACTGTCCCCATTGTTTTTTTGTTTTTTTGTTTTTTTGTGTGATATGCGGACCTCTCACTGTTGTGGCCTCTCCCATTGCAGAGCACATGCTCCAGACGTGCAGGCTCAGCGGCCATGGCTCATGGGCCTAGCCGCTCCATGGCATGTGGGATCTTCCTGGACCTGGGCATGAACCTGCGTCCCCTGCATCAGCAGGCAGACTCTTAACCACTGCGCCACCAGGGAAGTCCCCCATTGCTTTCTATTGTTTTTATTTTCTTCTGTTCAGCTTCAGTAATTTCCACTACCCTGTCTTCCAGCTTGTTAATTTGTTCCTCTCTACTATCTAATCCACTCTTGATTTCTTTGAGTGTATTTTTAAATTTTAGTTATTGTATTCTTCATCTCTGTTTAGTTCTTTAATATTTTCTAACTCCGTTAAAAACTTCTAATTGCCCACTCTGTTCATTTATTCTTCTCTGAGTTCTTTGATTATCTTTGTCATCATTACCTTGTACTCTTTATTGGGTAAATGCTCATCTCATCTCCACTTCACTTACTTCTTATGGGGTTTTATCTTGTTTCTTCATTTGAAAAGTGTTCCTCTGTTGCCTCAATTTGCTTACTTTGCTGTTTTTATTTTTATGTGTCTGGTAGGTTTGTTTCATTTCCTGACCTTGGAAGAGTGCTTTTTCATAGATGTCCTGTATGTCTCAATAGCACACTCTCCTCTGGTCAACCAGAACTATATGCTCTAAAGATGTACCCATGTGTGTTATGTGGGTCCTTCTGTTGTGTCAGACTGACTACTGTGAGCAGTCTTGTATGCATGACTGGTGTCTGGTCCAGTTGGTTGCCTGGCTCTGCCTTTTGCAGAGGCTGCCAGCCACTGGTTGTTGGGACTGGATAATGAGGCTTCTGGTTGCAGAACCCCAGGAGGTATCAGACCTAGTGCTGGCTTACTGTTGGGCTGATCTGGGTTCTGGTATGAGTGGTTATGTATCCAGGGTTTTCATATCTAGTGTCTGTCTGTTGGTGGGTCAGGCCAGTTTCTGACATGCCTGTGGGTTCTGGGGTGTCCCAAATTTGGTGCTGGCTCTCTCATGCATGGAGCTGGTTCCTGGTGAGGCTTTCTGAGGAGTCCAAGTTATCTTGGAGCTGGTATTGTCCTCCTGGTATGTGAAACTGGGGCCCCAGGGACCTCCCAGGAGCTGATTCCCACCCACCAGTGGGTGAATTGGGTCCTAGAGACAGTGCTGAGTCATTGACAGGCAGAGCTGGGTCCTGACATCTCTGGCTGCAGGGCCCAGGATTCCCAGAGCTGGTGTTGGACAACTGGTGGGTGGGGCCAAGACCCAAATGGTTTCAGGGCTATTGCTGGCACACTAGTGACCAGAGTCAGGTCTTGGGATCTCTGGCTGTAGAGCCCTGCAGTCCCAGAGCTAGTGTTGGCCTTTGGTGGTTGGTGCCAGTTTCTTACACAGCTGGCTGTGGGCTCATGAACCTCATGTTGGCCCACTAGTGGGTGTGGTCAGATGCCAGGGAATCTGGCTTGGGGGCCCAAGGTGTCTCAGAGCTGGTATTTGCCTGCTGGTGAGCAGCACAGCCATTACCCAGGTTGTCCAGGGCTAGTGCCAGACTGCTGGTGGTAGGGTTAAGTCCTGCCACAGTATGTTGTGGGTATGTGGTGGTCCTGGGACTGGTGTCTGCCCATTGATGTGTGAGCCTGGTCCCAGGGATAGTGCCAGGCCCCTTGTGGTTAATGTCAGGGTCCAAAGTCTTGGGCTCCAGGGTCTGAGGATCTCAGAGCTGCTGTTGTTCTGCTGGTGGGTAGGGCCCAGGACCTTTGAGGCCCAGGTTTAGTGCTGATTCACTAGTGGGTGGAGCCAGGTCCCAGGGTCTCTGGGCACAGGGCCCTTGAGGTGTGGGGTTGGGTCCTGGACCTTCTGGTGGACAAAGCCATATCCCAGCGTGACTGTGAGCTAAGAGGGTCTTACTTCAGCCTCTCTGCTTGTGGGTGGAGCTGTGTCACTTCCTGTCTGGCTGCTCAGCCTGAGGAATCCCAGTACTGGAGCCAACAGTCTGATGGTTTGTTCTGGGTCCTCGTGCTTATAAGCTAGAGGAGGATTCCAAAATGGTGCTTGCCAGCACCAATGTCCATGCAGTAGAATAAGCTCCCAAAATTGGCTGTCTCAGTTTCTATTTCCCTAGGTTGGGCTCCAGTTGCCTCCTGCCTCTCCAGGAGCCTGTGATCAGAAGATGGATCTGACCCAGCTTCTTTATTTATTTATTTTGTTTACTTTAATTATATATATATTTTTTCCAACCTCTTTTTCTATTATACACATTTCTATTCCCTGATGGAAATTTACTGAAAGTATATGAACTCATTTATATTATTTCATAGGTGATTATATATATATCACCTGTATATAAGCATCATATATATATATATGATGCTTATTAAAATTTAACTAATATATAAAAGAGACAAGCCAACTTAATTATTTATTAACTAATTCATGATGTGATAATTAAATATTTAATGTTTTAATGTTACAAAATAATAATTCTCTTCTTTTATCTTTATTTGTTCTTCCAGTTTTATTGAGGTATATTTGACACAGAAGCACTGTATAAGTTTAAGGTGTAGAGCGTAATGATTTGACTTACATACGTTATGATATAATCATCACAGTAATTTTAGTGAACACATATCATCTCATACAGATGCAAAATTAAGGAACAGAAAAAAATTTCCTTGTGTTGAGAACTCTTAGGATTTACTCTCAACAATTTCCATATATAACATACAACAGTGTTGATTACCTTTGTAATGTTGTGTATTACATTCCTAGTACTCATCTAAAACTGGAAGTTTGTACCTTTTATTTTTTTAATGGGAAGTCCTTGTTGGTTATGTATTTTTAAATATAGCAGTCTCCTTTCAAATTACTTCTTCTGCCCTGGGTTCCAGGGCATGTGAGCTTTTATGTGTACCCTTTAATAGTGGAGTCTATTTCTGACAGCCCTCTGGCTCTCCTGAAAGAAAGTGCTGCTGGCCTTCAAAGGCAAACATTCTGGGGGCTTGTCTCCCCAGTGCCAGGGAACTCAATGGGCAGCTCAGACCCATTGCTCCTTGGGGAGAACCCTCTTCAATTATAATTATCCTCTTGTTTTTGGATTCACCACCAAGATATGGTTCTTGAGTATACCACAACTCTTACCCTCATACCTACCTTTTGGTAGTTCCCCCTTTGTATCTTTAGTTGTAGAAGATCTATTATGCTAGATTCTGTTTTTTCTCTATCAAAAGTTGCTCTGTAATTAGTTGTAATTTGGTGTGCTCATGGGAGTAGGTGAGCTCAGGGTCTTTCTACTGTATCATCTTGGCCAATCTCCCTTCACTTAAACTCTTTGAGTCTACATTTTCTTCATCCTAACAATGGCACTAATTAAAATTATCTTAAAGAGTTGCTGGGTAGATGATATTAGAAAATATTAAATTAAAAATGTGAATTATACTGTCCAAGATATTACATCCTCATTAAATCTGTTGTCTGCTGTTCTTTCTTCATTCTTTCATTTGTTCATTAGTTCCTTCCCTCCCTCCTCTCTTCTCTCCCTCCTTCTTTTCTTCCACTCCTCCACCTAAGGCAGTTTATGTCAGTGGAGTAAGGGAGGGTAGTGACAGAAAACCTTTCAGGTGGGTATCAGGAAAAATGTGATTTGGTTTCAACATTATATGTCACTGTATATCCACCTGCTCTATACCTATCCTTGCTGTCTGTATCCTTATATTGATTAGTTTTAGCTTTAGTCTCTTAAGTGGTAATTTCGGTGACAATAGTAATGGTAGCTTGCTAGTTACTCTATTTATCCTAGTTGACCCATCACACACACACACATACACACACACACACACACACACAGGACTGCCTGTTAGAGAAAGGATTTGTGAACAATTGCTTGACTTGCTACAACAGCTACAAAGGGCCTGATTAGAGTGGCTGTATTTTATAACAGAGCATGCCTGTACATGAGCCTGGACTGTAACTAATTTTTTCCAATACTTGTGTTGTTTTAGTAAATTTTGAATAATAAGATGTTCCCTTTGTTCTACACAGTAACAACATTGCTACCTTTAAATGGAAAGAGTCATATTTAACAGTTGCAGGAAAAGTTAACAATAAGCGACACACATATAGAGTTTTTGTAAAATGAAGAAATTAGATTTTTTATTTAGAAGCACAAGGCACACTCTGTTATTTGAAATTGTAAAGACTTTACAAGTCTTTACAATTACAATTCTAATTGGTCCCTGCCTATTATCTTTTAACAGACCACATCCCACTACATTCTGCTTTCCACTCCACCGTCAGGCCAATTGTCCTGAGATTCCATTTTGCTTCTCCTGATCAAATGTCTTCAGTGGCTTGCTCACTGCCAACAGACTGACATCAAAAGCCCACAGGATCCCTGATGTTTGAGACTTGTGGGATTATCTGTCAACTAAACAAAAAGGAGGTATCCCTAAGGTGAGTCAGATGGGGAGGACTGTAGTGTTGAATGGCACAGAGAAGTCAAACCAGAGAAGGCAGAATTGGGAACCAGGTTTCAGAGACAAATGTCAGGAGACAAGAGGGATCAGTGAGATTTGAAACTGAGTGTCAAAAACATCTTGACAGTGAAGTTAGGTGAAGTGCAAATGGGAAGATTTAGAACTGAGGTTACAAATGTTGAGTTGCTGCCAAAATATTATTTTATGTGGGCCCTCATATGATATGATTTTTTAGACTGTATCTCTCATCTCACTCTTGGTCTCTCTCTGTGTCTCTGTGTCTCTCTTTCTCTCTTTCCCCTTACCTGAGTGTGAGCTATGCCCTAATTTTAAAAGACCCATAGCCACTAGAATTATCCTTTTAGCATGTTATCTGTCTTCTAGACAAATTATTATACTCTTATTCTACCCCCAAATACTTGAGACTTCTTCCCTGTATCATTTATATTATATATATAGTTTATATATATATAAATTTATATTATATATATAGTTATCATATTATAATAACTCCAACATAAGCTGTCTTCTCTTTTCTCTCAATTTGTCTGTCTTTATCTGCTCTTCTATATTCTGCACAAGTATTTCCTGCTTCTTAATATTGTCCCTATTTACTTCAGTCTAACATAGTTTCTCCCCTTTATAGCAGTTAAAACTATTTATTTCATAACTGTTCATAATTATATAGGTTTTTCCAGCATCTGGTTTGTGGTCTTAAAATGTTATTTAAATCTTGTATTTTTATTTTACTTTGTGTCTTTTAAAATTTATCTCCCCATCTTGGTTACAAATTCCTGCAGAATAGGAAATAAACTTTATGTAGTTTTTTCTCTCCCATGAAAAGATATGGTAGTAAATTCTCAAACATATTTACAAATGTAATTTCCTTCTTTCACCTTTGGGAAAAAGCAGAGAATAAGGCACAATACATACACAGTGAAATAAAATTAACAATATTCTAAAATTTCATGATACAAAGAGCCATGGATATAGAGAAAGAAACTGTCACCAATAGAAATGTAATACATTGTAGCTTGGGAGGAAAATAGACTCAGGCTAGCATGTATAGACTTTGGTGGCAGTGGTTTTGACCACTCTATGCTTAGGATGTTCAGTAAAACAAAGAAGTCAAGGTAAAAGATTGTGGGCCAAAATTTAACAGATAGGTAAGAACAAGTAAGATGAAAATTCCACGTTGTAAGAAGTGATCATGTGCAAGGCAGATACAATAGGATCAGGAGCTGTGCAATTTCCTTTAAAGAAAAAGGACAGAAACAGCTGGCAGCCAAATACAGATGAGATATTGAAAATAACTCATGTTTAGTTTTCCAAATAAGTTTTTCAATTATTCCACCAGGAAGAGGATGGGGAAAGAAAATTATTTTATAAAATGTTATTTTATAAAACGTTATGGGGAAACCTTGGTAAACAAGCCTGCAGAATTTTGTTTACTCCTGTGTTTTTTGAGTTCAAACTGTGTATTAATATCTTAATGAAAAAATATATTTCTTGGTTAACAGTAAGAAAAAATGAGTTAGATTGTGACTGTAAACCTGAATTCTGAAGAAACTACAAGTTTCCACAAATTTTTCCTGTGAGGATGAAAAGCACTCTGGGTGGTGATTTAATTTTGGCAACCTATATTCTAATGTGAAAAGAAAGAGGAACACCTAGCCCCTAAGAATAGCAGACAATCATAGGAACAGATTATAATCAAGGCATTATACCTTCTCCCTAATTTCAGGACGCTCTAAAATCAAGACAGGAAGAACCATTTTATAGGTAAAATTGTTGCTGCTATTAAAAGAAAAAACAAGCACTTTTTTTGCTAGTATTAAGAACTTTTCCTTTCTATTTTTCCCCTTGACTTACCTCACTCCTTACTCCTTTCTTTTGCTTCGTTATAATGAAAGAGCTTAAGCAATCTAATATCAGTTTCCACCATTTTTTAGACCACTCCACAAAAGCCTTTAATATTTTTTGCCCTTGAAAAAAAAAAAACTGTACTGCTCACTTACTTCATCACAGAAAAGCAAATGGAAAACATTTTTACATAGAATACTCTGTTGTGACAAGCACACAAGTTATCTGCTTCTCTGAGCTTATCTGCATTTTTCTTGAGTATAATTCTGAGACAGCCAAGCATGTTTGAAGGTGGAGAGACAAGCACTGAAATTCTGTTCTACTACTTATAAGGCAAATGACTTTGCTGGCTCTTCCTTTTCTTTCTTATCTTTGAATTTTGGAGGGCCCAGGGCTCATTTCTTGGACCTCAAGTTATCTTTAATTTCCTGAATTATTTCATCCAGCCCTATGGATAAATTTATGTGTCTTTATATCTTTAGATTAAATTAAATTAATATCTATATTAAAACTATAAGGAGATAATACTAAACTGACTAAAATTAAAGAGACTAACAATACCAAATATAGAGTAGGATGTAATGGGAAAGTAAATTGGTAAAACCACCATGGGAAATGATTTGTCACTGTGTGTTAAGTTGAAGAAATACATAAGTTGACCGTATGATCTAGAAATTTTACTCTTAACTATATATACCCAACAGGAATTCACATATGTGTAGACCAAGAGGCATGACCAGAGTATTCTTAGAGCCATTATTCCTAATAGCCTCATATTAAAAGTTTAAATATTCATTAATATAAAAGTGAGTAGAATCAATTATGTTAGAATATTATGTATACTATATATACTGTATACTATATATATGCACACATATACATGCATTTGTACAATATATGTGTGTATATATGTGTGTGTGTATATGTATATGTATATATATATATATATATATATATATATATAAAATAACCATAAAATCTGGAATATTAGTTACCTGTTAAGGGAGGTAGGATGCAGTGATTGGGAAGGGCATGGGGATTCTGGAGTTCAGGAAATGTTCTTGCTTTATTATGGGTGGTGGTAGCATGAGTGTTCACCTTGTGATAAACCATAGAACTGTAAAATGTTCTGTTTTGCATCTTCTTAAGGTATGTGAAATTTCACAATAGAAAAGATTTATGAGCTTTTAAAACATTTTATCTCCAGTTCAGACTTCCTTTCTAAACTCCAGTCATGCATTCAACTCTCTACTTGACATCTCCAGTTAAATAGCTAATAACAATTTCAAACAAGCAAACAAAAAATGTCCAAAACTGAAGTACTTATCTTCTTCCCAAACTTGTTTCACCTGCTGCCTAGGTCTTATCAATTGAAGACAACTCCAACCTTCTAATTTCTCAGGCCCAAAATCTTGGCCTGATCCCTTGCTCTTCTCCTTCTCTCATATCTCCACATCTAATATATAAGTAAATCCTTTTGCCTTTACCTTTTATACATATCCAGAGGTCTTCTTTTCTCAAAACCAATTATTACCATCTTGGTCCAAACTACCATCCTCTTTTTCTTGTTTCTGCAATATTGCCCTAACTGTTCTCCATGCTTCTACTATAGCCTCCAACAATTTATTCTCAACATAGCAGCCAGAGTGCTTCTTCTAAGTTAAAATTTAGGTTTTGTCAATTTTTTGCTTAAAACCCTACCACAGGTCCTGTTTCACTCACAGTACTCCCAATGGCATATATCACTTCTCTGATCTCATGTCCTACTACCCACTCTCTTGCTTCTCTCTCTTATAGTAACACCAGCTTCCTTATTCTTCCTAAAATATTTCAGACATGCACACTCTCCTTTTAAGGACTTTGTTCTATCTTTTCCATCTTCCTGGAATACTTTTCTCCAGATATCTGCTTGACTGCTCTATCTCTTACAATCATTGCTCTTTTTTATCCCAATGGGCCTATCCTGACCAGTCTGTTTTGTTTAAAACCTCACCTCCTTACAATACACCCATACTATTTTCTCTGGTCCATTTTCTTCTTTATGTAGCACCTATTATCTTCTAATTTAATATTTTTATATTATTGGTTATTGTTGGCCTTCCCCAACTAGAATGTCTATTTTGTTCTTCCAAGTCCCTAGTGCATAAATGAAATAAATAAAATCACCTAAACTTGTGAAGCCTCAATTTCTTCATCTCTAAAGTATGGATAATATACTATATATAATAATATAATATAATATACAATAACTATTTTACCAACCTTGCCTTGGGTTGTAAGATTCAGGATAGTAGCAGTGGAGATAGGAAGTGATAAGATTCTGGATATATATTAAACAAATGCCAAAAGTATTTAATAATTGATAGGAGAGGACTGTTGGCTCAAACAATTGGAAGGATGGTTTTGTCATCAACTGAAATGGAATTATTATATGTAAAGTCTTGACACTTAAAAAAACCCACAAGATTATTCTTGTAATCTTATGTTAAAAGAAAAAAAAGAGAGAGTGTATGTAACTCTTGACATTGTAGAGAGACAAAATATAGACACATTTTATGATAACTAGATGTTTGTGCTCCAGTTGGGTTCAAGACCTTTTCAAACAGAACTTGTACTGATATGAATATTAAATGTAATAATCCAAATAAAGCAATGTGATACTTACAGTAGGTAATATTTGAAATTCTTCTTTGTTTAAATATTTATTTATTTACTTGGCTGCACCGCGTCTTAATTGTGGCATGCAGGATATTTGTTGTGGCATGCAGGATCTTTAGTTGCTGCATGGGATCTTTTAGTTGTGGCATGCAGACTCTTAGTTGCAACATGCAGGCAGAATCTAGTTCCCTGACCAGGGATTGAATGGGGACCCCTGCATTGGGAGCACAGAGTCTTAACTGCTGGATCACCAGGGAAGTCCCATAACATTATTCTTCTTTATATGAATAAAAAGGCTGATACTTGAGGTGAGTAAGAAAGGGAAACACTTGTAAGTATAAGATAAAAATGTAAATTTACATTTACACATTCTAATGGAAAGAGAGTAGATGAAAGTTTATTTATAGATCATAGTAATCTTGGAAATCTTCCTCTGTTAAGGAGGTTTTGAACCAAGCCATTCTTTCATTTTATATGCAGCTTAGATGTATTCAGCTCTTGCTTTCCAGCCATTGTTCTGGATACTAGAAACCCAGCATTGAAATTAGGCTCCACCCCACCTTCAAAATACTCTGTTATAATGGTAAAGAAAGACAAATAATTTGGAAATTACAATTACATAGCTTAAAGCTGATTTTGTTGGTGTTCAATTTCCTGCTTATCTTTCCCACATAAATTTGCCTTATGTTATTTGTCTAGAGCCAAAACAGAAAATAAGAAAACTCCATCCTCTCCTCTCCTTAATTGATCCTTTCTTGTCACAGTCATATGCCAATAGCATGGACGTTTTCCCCATGTGCGCAGCTCAGATATCACCTTCCTGTTTCTATATTTCATTCCAAATGCTCACATGACTTCACTCATCCAACGTAGGGTACGTTTTGCATAGAGTGTGCTTTAGAGCACAGATTTGAGACCCTGCTACCAGCATTTAAATCCTGGTTCATTCATTTAGTGTGATCTTAGGCACATTACTCAGCACCTATGAATCTCAGCTTCCATCTCTGTCAAATGGGGGTGATAATACAATGGTTTTGCAATGAATTAATAATTTGACTTCCAGTAAATTAGTGAGAATAAAGTGCTCAGAATAGTACCTGGCCCTTCTATGTATATGCTCATTACTGTTGTTATTGTTGCCACCATTGTTATTATTATGTCTTTCCATAAACACTATTCAGTTCTACTCAGGTTGAAGGCTATGTTTTCTACATTTTGTTCAATGTTGTTATGACTTTCCTTTCCTCATATTCTCAGAAAAGCATTTCTCATTTACTTCCCTATAACACGTTACTTTGAGTTTAGGGTAAAAAAAATCATGCATTCCTAAGCAAATGGGCTAGAGGGATCAGGACCAAAGGTCACTTTTACTAACTAGTTTCTAGGGAAGAAAGTGTCTTCTGATTTCTAAGATTTTGGTCCTAACCAGAAAGGAAGATATAGTTTTCTGCAGTTTTTAAAAACTCTGACCTTAAAGAGTCAGGACGTGGAATCGTTCTGAACACTCAGAGAAGGACTTTCTAATAGTTTTTTTCAACATTGCAAGATTCGTTTATTTTTTTTTTCTGTTAATGTGGAAAACCTAATGTGTAATGAAATTGTATATCAAGAGATTCAAAGGATAATTAGAGAAACAAAGATAGTTTTAGTAGTTTGTGAAATATGAGCTTATCATGGAAGGTCACACCTTTTACATCTCTCTGGGTTGTTCCCCACTGCTACTGGTATCATTTTTATTTCACTTTTTTTATTTTATAGCTAGCACTTAAGCTATACCAGCTAATACCTATTTAACTAATAAGGTCCTCGACTTTCACTTTTATTGATTAATCATTTGTTGGAGTTTTTAATATCCATTTGTGTTTAATTTCATAATATTAAAAATGCCTCATTTCTGAAAGTGATTAATGGTCTTTCAAAAGATAGGACTTCAGTTTTTATTTATGTAATATCGAGTTCACTGGAGTCTGGCTAGAAATCTGCCATTAATGATCATTGTAATAAAAAGCCCTGCAAGGGACACTTTTCAGGTCTTTAAGAATTTCCCTACTGCCTGGTGGATAAACTGTATTTTTATTCAGATTTTTATGTAGATCCTCCAGCACCAGCTTTCAAAAAGACTCTCCCAAAGGGAACCACTGTTTCCTTGCACAAATCTTTTGTTTCGGCCAGTGAGACCTTATTGTTTCCCAAACAAATGGTATACATCACTACCTAATTTTACACAGATATTTCTAGTCAATGAGCTTCCGGTTCTAATGGAGCTTCTGGAATTTCCTCTTGCCTATTTAAATTCCATTTATTCTTCAAAGCCAAGAAGTGAACAACTAAACCCACAGTAATTTATTCTTCCTCTTTTGCTGTCTGTACTATTCATTTAACAATATATCCATGGACGTGTGAGCGATTTGGCTGATCTGGCTGACTGGGCAGGTGTTCCCTTCCTCCCTGACAGCTCCATGTGCATCCTTCGCAAAGCTCCTGGCTAGAGCAGGACCACTCTTAGGTCAAAGGTAGCTGCGCTCCCCTGCTAGAACCGCCAAGCAACCTCCAAACAATCTCATTTAACACTTAACATATCCTGATTTGTATATCTAACTTTCTGTGTGTGTGTGTGCTCTGTGCTCATAATGATATAGACTCCTTTACGTTAAAGTCTAGTTTTATATACTCTATGGAAATAGTTCTCAAAGTGTGGTTTCCTGGTCCTTAGCTGCTGCAGCATTTGGGTACTTGTTAGACATGTAAATTCTCAGGTCCCACCCAGATTTACAGAGTCAGAAGCTCTGAGGTTGGGTCCCAACAATTTGTATTTTAACAAGCTGCTTTGGTATTACTGACATAAGCTCAAGTGTGAGAGTCAAACTTGGCTGCACATTAGAATCACCTGAGAGAGTTTTAAAACTACTGATACCAGTTACCAGGATTTTACTTGGTCTGAGGTTCAGCCTGGGCATTGAGATGTTTTCAGAGCTCCCCGTATGATTATATTGCACAGCAATATTTGGGAGTCACTACCCTACACCACACTGCTTTCTTTTTCTGCCAGAATAGACAGGCCTAAGCATATACTGGACACACATATTAGTTTGTTAAAATTGGTTTCTTCTAAGAAGAGCTAAAACCCTTTGGATTGAGACAAAGAAACACATTTTTCTGAGCACAAATCTGATTTTGGAATTCTTTCTCTGTTTCTCTTAATTTCTCCATTACCTTCCCCTTTCAGTCCCTTATATTTCATCTTCATACTTTCCCAGAGAACCCCAAATGTCGCATATAATATACATAAGCAACTGTGGCATAAAATATTTTATTAATTATGGTAAGCAATTTCCCTAGGATTTTATTTTTTATATATTTTAGTATAAAATACTTGATACATATAAAATAATATGTAACCTAAAAGTCAAGAAGAACAATAAAACAAACACCATTGAGCTCTACCATTCAACTTAGTGGGTAATTTTAGTTGTTTTATTAGATACCTTTAATCAGTAAACAAAAACATTTTTTAAATCAATTTAGATATTATTATAGAAAGATATAAAGGCAAAAGTATCTCTTCAGCAGTCATCAAAACATAATACCTATTCCCGTGCTAGCATGAATCTTTGAATAGTATAAATATAAATATATGTTCTCACTTGAATAGGAGTTTGTCATATTATGAAACAATCTTTGCAATCCTTCTGTGGTATGATGAACATGTCTTGCTCTCCTTGAAAATGTGGATTCATTTTTGGATTTAGGAGGCTTGTCACCCTTCTAAATCTCAAGAGATATTGTTGATAACCTAACAGGGGCAGCATGACTGCTGACTCAGTTCTACAAATTGCTAACATATGGGCCAATGGAAATTCAAAATAGGCCAAATTTTACAGTTTCAATCAATTTACCTATGTCTGTTTTTCAGTGCTTATCTAGATTGTCTTCATTAGAAATGTTCCTTCCCAGACTTCCTTAACAGACCCTAAGTAAACACTTGTTGACTAATTAGTATTTATGCTTACTCTTCTGTTTCTTTCCTTCCATTTTTACTCCAAGGTAAACTATTCTCCTTGCTCTGGTTGTTCTGTTTTTGAACACGTACTCTATAAAAGACTTTCTGATTATCAATACCTCTGCAGAGTTTTAATTATTGTAAATATGCATGTTTTTGTGTATAAGTGTTCACTGTGTCCTGATAAGCCAGAGTCTTTCAACAGAAAGATGAGAGGCCAAACATCATCTAATGATAAATTCCTCATCTTTAATATTAGAGTAAGAAAAAAAAGTAGATTAGATAATATCCAAATTCCTTATGATTTTTTCAGAAATAATAATGTTAAATATCTTGTTCAATCAAATCATCATGGCACTTTACACACTTAGAATGTGCATCTTTGAAGTATTACTCAATTTACCAAATCAGTCAGCACATGAAATTACACTGCAAATAATTGCATAGAGATATATTACACATATAATCTTCCTTATGCCATTTTAGTTTAGATAAAATGATTACACTGAATTTAAAATAAAGTTTACTTTTTTACATATAAGCTAACGATTAAAATATTTGCTCTCAAGTAGTAAGTTTTAACTTTATTTGTGTACTTGTCTATGTTTTCAATCTGAATTTACCACCTCAGATTTTCTAATTGATGGGAACAACAGCTTGTTAATTTATGTCTAATATTTTGACCATTTTTTATCCCTCATTTCTTGAAGTCATTTCTCCATATGCTGTTCCATAACATATATAGTAATTCATTAATTGTGAAGTCTTTATATAAAAAAGGTAGACATTCTCAACACAATTTCTCTATATCTCCATGTGATCCTCATGTCATTTTCTGTATCATCAAACCCATGTTGTCTTGCATGTTTTCTTTAGTCCTTCTAATGACATTCAATTCAAATCAAAGTAATTAAAAATTCAGTGTTATCAAGTACCAGGTAAAGAAAAAATATATTGCAGAATCTATGACTAGGTACTGATAAACAGTATGAGATATTTAAAAGCAAAAGTGAATTTGAAGAAGCTGATCTATACACAGGTATTTTACATTCAGCTCCAATCAAAATTCTGTAAATAGTTATTCTCTATAATCCCACTCCTATGATATTTAACACCACAAAAATATATAGTCACTCAGTTTCCTTCTGGCTTGCCTTGATCATCCGTATCTTTGGATTGCTTTTTGAATTTTAAATAATTGCATAATAGTTATAATTTCTCGATTACTGAATTTTTTGACATCCTCTAAATTTTGTGTCTGCCTCACCCTAGTCTCAGGCTGGTTTCCATTTTCGACTTTGCTTTACACGTACATTGTTTCCTATGTAATCCAAAACTCAATCTTTCATAAATCTCTCAATATAATGTAAAATGAAGATTTTGTGTTGAAAGTAAAACAATATTTCCATGTCAGTGGCAACTAGATCCCACAGCAATTTGCACGGTCTTCACCAGTTTTCACAGATCTCTCTGTCTCCCATATCTTCTCTTAACAAAAGTGGTAGAGTTAACTTATGCAGAAACCAAATTTTCTTTTCTTTTTCACTGAGCTAACAAAGACCTGACTTCATTGGAAATTTCTGGTCTGAAGAAAGCATTGAATTCACCATGATGACAGGTTCCATCACCTGCAAGATATTTACTCTCTATTCCCTTGTCTTATATTTAAATATTTCTTCTTCTGAGAAACACATCTCCCAACACTCCTCAGTTGCTTGAAATGGAGGGGGATCAGTAGATGAGAAGGGTCTATAAAATAAACTGTTGATGCTAATAAACATTAAAAAAAATACTTTTCCCTGAGATATAACTGAAATAAAGTGAAGCACATTTTCATCTTCTCAATGAAAACCAGTTGTTTGGCTTTGCCATTGTTAGTGGAGTGAGTTACAGCAGATTGACAGTGGCGCAATTTAATATGAAATACCACAGTGACCTTCACTTCTTCGGGGCTCAGTTCTCTTATTTCAATTATACTCAGTTCTCTTATTTCAATTATACTGAATTATTTTAATTAGAGATGTTTTCCAATTCTTAAAAAATTCTCCTACCGGCTTCCCTGGTGGCGCAGTGGTTGGGAATCTGCCTGCCAATGCAGGGGACACGGGTTTGAGCCCTGGTCTGGGAAGATCCCACATTCCACGGAGCAACTAGACCTGTGAGCCACAACTACTGAGCCTGCGTGTCTGGAGCCTGTGCTCCGCAACAAGAGAGGCCGCGATAGTGAGAGGCCGCACTCCGCGATGAAGAGTGGCCCCCGCTTGCCACAACTAGAGAAAGCCCTCGCACAGAAATGAAGACCCAACACAGCAAAAATAAATAAATTAATTAATACTATATTGCTTGCAATTATATAATACTATCTTGTCTCACATTTGCTTGATAATAAGCAAATGTGTTTGGGCACAAAAGTACGTGTTGAACTTCTGTCCTTACAAGTCAATACAAAGCTTATATTTGGAACTATGATCCTTCCTGTTTGCAATCACAGTGGTCTTTCATCTGAAGGAGAATTTAAGATGTCTAAAATGCTCCCAGAATACCTACAGTTAATTTAGAGACTACATTTAAATCTCACAGACTCAAATGTATAGTCCATATTCAGTGATACACTATTTTACCATTGTCATGTGATAACACATTTGAGTTTAGTTAAACAGATTTCAGAGAATAGCATCACCTTTACCCAAAAGTATCTCAAGGCATCTCATCCAAGCCTTCTATCATTGTGAACTGGTCAGGCAGGTGTGTTTCCTCCATTTTTATGATGAAGAAACACATCTTAGGTTGTGGGTCTTGAGTCTTCTAACTCAAAGAGCCTCAATTTGGGGGATTAAGGAGTTAGATCTCTACAGAGCTCTTGCTAAAAAAGCATGTTTCCTGGAATGAGGTAACTACATGGCATCTTCAGACCAAAGAATCTCTTTCTGTGTCCTCTAACAACTTTACAATGGTGGTGGATATCCTGATAGCTTGGAAAGTAGGAATGTTTTTAATATTGTGTCTGCATGTGATGCCATAGATGGAAGAATTCTGTGACCTGTTCTAACCATAACTGTCTCTAAAATTATCCAGGAAGTAATGCATATGGAGTGACAAATGCATCGGGACATCAATGTTTGGAATTCTTTCAATGTTTGGAATTCTTTCAACTTAAATATATGTAGCTACTGCTTAGCTAGATATAGCTAAGATCCAAGGGAAAATGAACTCATCACATGTTTTTAAAATATTGCTTAGGAAGGAAAGGTTAAATTAAACAGATAATATCATCTCTCAATCATCATAGGCAGGAATGGGACCAGGTGAACTCAGAATCCTAAATAACAAATAATCCAAAGGTCATCTTTGTCTTTGGAGCATATAATGCAATTTCTTCTGCAGCACATCTTCTTCCTGCTGTGTAACTGGACAGCCAATTTTGTTTTAATTTCCAGAAAATGAGCCAGTTTAAGGTAAAGGGCAGAAGCACATGTGGCTACCAGGAAATCAGGCTCACAGTCCCAGTCACAGGAGAGGGTTTGAATGAAGATGGTCACCACCTACAGCTCATGGCCACATTTAACATCTTGGAAGCAAGGAGTTTCCAAATGAGGCTATGAAAAGACTGCATTATTCAGCACTTTATTTTTTGCAACAGTTTTAATATCCTTATTTGCTATATCACCCGAAGCAAATCCACAGTTTAAGTGTTAAGATGAATAATCAAACCTCTAACTAAGGATGTTAGTGAAACACATTGGTGTTAGTGAGAAAAAAACAAAGCATGCCTCTGTCACAGGATTTGCATTTATAGGCTGGTCTCCCCCATGAATTAGTACATAAAAATTTTGAGGGCAACAATTACATTCTCTTTGTCTTGTATGGAACACAAGTTTGTGTGCCCACCACACAGTAAGGCCAAACAAACCAAAACATTGAAGTTAGGAGCAAAAAAGTTTTATTATAGGGCCAAGAAAGGAGAATGAGTGGCACATGTCCACCCAAACTGTAAACTCCCTGAAGGATTTCAGCAAAGCATTTTTAAAGGTCAGGTGAGGGAGAGGTGAGTCACAGAGTATGTGATCAACTTGTGCACAATTCTCTGATTGGTTGATGTTACGGTAACAGTATTATCAGTGCTTAGGCACCAGTAAGTCTGGGAGCTTATGATCATCAGGTAGTTAATTTATTTCATTTGGTGGTTATTCTAGCATCTGTGAGACAATTCAGGAAGTGTGCATCATATACTGTTATCTAAGTACTTCAGAGAGGAACTACAAAAAAAAGATATGAGGTAAGGGTCTGTCCCAGGAAGACCCCATAGAGTCCTGCTCATTTACAATAGCATAGAAGTCAGTGCCTTAAACAGAGTAAATATTAAATTAATATATGTTAAAAGAAAGAATGAACAAAACATGTTTCTTTATTTACTTTTAAATTTAGGAGAAAATACTTGGGAACTTGATAAAAAAAAAAAAACTCCCTGGAGAAGTATAGATTAACTTTTAACTGTATTCAATGTGTTTTTAATGAAACTTCATTCTATTTTCCCCCAATAATTGATGATAAAATTTTTACAAAATATTTTCCCCATATTAACACTTTTACATACATCCCCTTAGATTGCCTCTGTCAGGACCAAATATTACATGGAGAATATTGAACATGGATATATTCCAATTAGGTCCCAAGACTGAACCAAGAAGAAATAGAAAATATTAACAGATTAATTACCAGTAATGAAATTGAATTAGTAATTTAAAAACTCCCAAAAAGCAAAATTCCAGGACCAGATAGCTTAACAGGTGAGTTCTACAAAACACCTAGAGAAGAGTTACCACCTATCCTCCTGAAACTATTCCCAATATTGAAGATAAAATAATGCTTTCAAACTCATTCTACAGGACCAACATCCCCCTCATACCAAAACCAGACACATATATACACAATGGGATACTACTCAGCTACAATAAAGAATTAAATTGTGCCATTTGCAACAGCATGGATAGTCTTGAGGGTATTACAACTTATGAAATAAATCAGATAAAGCCAAATGCTGTGTGATATCACTTATATGTGGAACACAAAAAATAAAACAAACTAATGAATATAACAAAAAGGAAACATCTTAAAAATATAGATCTCAAACTTGTCATTACCAGTGAAGTGAGGGAAGGGGGGTGGGGTAAAATAGGGGTAGGGGATTAAGAGATACAAACTTTCATGTATAAAATAAACTATAAGGATAAATTTTACAGCACAGGGAATATAGCCAATATTTCATAATAGCTATAAATGGAATATAACCTTTAAAAATTGTGAATCGGGCTTCCCTCGTGGCGCAGTGGTTGAGAGTCTGCCTGCTGATGCACAGGACATGGGTTTGTGCCCTGGTCCAGGAAGATCCCACATACCGCAGAGTGGCTAGGCCCGTGAGCCATGGCCGCTGAGCCTGTGCGTCCAGAGCCTGTGCTCTGCAACAGGAGAGGCCACAACAGTGACAGGCACGCGTACTGCAAAAAAAAAAAAAACAAAAAACTGTGAATCACTATGCATTACACCTGTAACTTATATAATATTGTAACATCAACTATATCTCAATAAAAAAAGAAGTAAAAAGGAAAAAAAATGCCCAGAACACAAGCTCAGAGGATACACTGACAAGTCAAATAAATCATGCAATGGGAGCCTCAACTATGGCTGCAGACATACAGTAGGAAGCCTGAGGATGTCAGAACTCTTGATGAGAAGACTATGCATGGTGACACTTTGATATGTTTCAACATTTGCTGTAAATAATAACACACTTCTATTGCTATGTGTCAGGCACTATTCTATTTTCCTAATATCAGTGCAGCTAATTTTCAAAACGACTCTTTGAGGCACATAACTACCTTCTCCGTTTGAGCCCAAACAAGGTTTTTTTGGTTTTTGATTAGTTTTAATTAATTGTGAGTTTACATTAATCAGTCCCATCCAAAAGTAACAGTGTAGTTCTTTTTTCTCTCGTATCATGGAGTATCTGTATTCAATAATACAATATCTGAAAAACACAAATGACTTGATTTCAAAAGTGTCTTTCATCAGATAACTTTCTTTTATCATCTTTGTCCTGCAATCATTTGGTGATTCTTGGTGGAGTAGTGCTGGAGATCTACTGCTACTCTGCTCACCAGCCTAAACACCATTATGCAAGTGGACACAGAGGAGCTGGAATGGAGAAGCAGAGAGGTAAGGAGGGAGTAAGGAAAGAGACCCCACTCCTGTATTGTTTCAGTGGCATTGACAACTATAACAACCTCTTTTTGGAAATACACCACGTAAATGTGATACAGGAGATACATCTAGAAGTCAAAGTATACCTCAAGTTAAGCACATTTATTAGGCCGTTGTGTCATAATAATTGGTTTTTCTTAATAATTTTATTACTCAATCACCAGCCTCATCCAGGAACAGCTATATAAGTAAAAGCCAATAATCAGAAGGACTGGACTCCAATTCAGTTCCTGCCATATAATACCTGTGTCTCAGACCTGTAGTATCAGTTGTAACCTCTCCTTTTTCATTTCTGATTTTATTGATGTGGGCCCTCTCTTTTTCTTGATGAGTCTGGCTAAAGTTTATCAATTTTGTTTATCTTTTCAAAGTTTTATTGATATTTTCTATTTTTTATTCTCTATTTCATTTATTTCTGCTCTGATATTTATGATTTTTTCCCTCTTCTAACCTTTTTTATTATGTTTTTTACGTGTAAGGTTAGGTTGTTTATTTGAGATTTTATTTGTTTCCTGAGGTAAGATTGTATTGCTATAATTTCCCCCTTGGAACTGTTTTTTCTGTGTCTCATAGATTTTGGATCACTATATATTTTTTTCATTTGTCTCTCTAGTTATTTTTTGATTTCCATTTTGATTTCTTCAGCATTCATTCATTGTTTAGAGCTATAATGTTTAGCCTCCACATGGTTGTGTTTTTTGCAGTTTTTTTATTACAGTTGATTTGTAGTGTCATAGCATTGTGGTCAGAAAAGATGCTTGATTTCAATTGTCTTAAATTTGCCAAGGCTTGTTTTGTGGCATAGCATGTGATCTATCCTGAGGAATGCTCCAGGTGCATTTGAAAAGAATGTGTATTCTGCTGTTTTTGAATGGAATGTTCTATATATTTTTTTCTAAATGCATCTGTTCTAATGTGTTATTAAGGCCAATGTTTCCTTATAGATTTTCTGTCTGAATGACCGGTCCATTGATATAATGGGGTTATTGAAGTAGCCCTACTATTATTGTGTTACTCTCAGTTTCTCCCTTTCTGTTTGTTAATATTTGTTTTTGTGTTTATGTGTTCCTATGTTAGGGACATATATATTTACAAGTGTTATATCCTCTTCTGGGATTGATCCCTTGATCATTATATAATGTCCTCCTTTGTCTCTTTCAACAAACAATCTTTACTTTAAAGTCTATTCTGTCTAATGTAAGTACTGCTAACCTGGCTTTCTTTTAATTTCCATTTGCATACAATACTTTTTTCCATTCCCCTCACTTACAGTCTGTGTTTGTTTGAAATCAACAGTGACTCTCTTATAGGCAGTATATATACAGATCTTGTTTTTGTATCCACTCAGCCACTCTATTGATTAGAGCATTTAGTCCCTTTGCTTTTACAGCAAGTACCAATACCTATGTTCTTACTGCCATTTTGTTAATTGTTTTGGGATTGTTTTTGTAGGTATTTTTTTTCTTTTCTCCTTCTTTTGTTCTCTTGTAATTTGATGACTTTCTTTAGGGTTATGTTTGTATTCCTTTTTCTCTTTTGTGTGTGTATTTGTTATAGATTTGTGGTTTGTGCTTACCATGAGGTTTATATATATGTATATGATTGTTTTAGGTTTCTGATGTCTTACTTTCAATGTATTCTAACAACCCTGTATTTTTATCCCTTCCCCTCATGATTACTGTTTTTGATGTTTATCTAATAGTTTTGTATATCCATTAACTGTTTATTGTTGATACAGTTGATTTCACTACTTTTGCCTTTTTAGCTTCCTACTGGCTTTGTGCACGGATGATTTCCTACCTTTACTGTACGTTTGTGTTTACAAATGAGTTTTTCATTTAGTAATTTTCACGTTTCTGGTTGTGGTCTTTTCCTTTTTTCTTAGAGAATTTCCTTTAACATTTCTTGTAAAGCTGGTTTGGAAGTGCTGAACTCTTTTAGCTTTTGCTTGTCTGTAAATCTTTTGATCTCTCCATCAAACCTGAGTGAGAGCCATGCTGAGTAGAAAGGTTTTTCCCTTTCATCACTTTAAATATATTGTACCACTCCTTTCTGGCCTACAGAGTTTCTGCTGAAAAGTCAGCTGATAGCCTTATGGGAGTTCCCTCATATGTTATTTGTTGCTTTGCTCATGCTGCTTTTGATATTCTCTCTTTATCTTTAATTTTTGCCATTTTAATTACTATGTGTCTTGGTGTGTTCCTCTTTGGGTTAATCTTATATGGGTCTCTCCGCACATCCTGGATTTAGGTAACTGTTTTCTTCCCAAGGTTAGGGAAGTTTTCAGTTATTATGTTTTTAAATATATTCTCACTCCCTTCTCTCTGCCTTCTCCTTCTGAGAACCCTATGATGCAAATATTAGTGTCCTTTTTGTTGTCCCAGTATTCTTTTAAACTTTCTTCATTGCTTTTCATTCATTTTTCTGTTCAGAATCAGTGATTTCCACTACTCTGTATTCTAGCTCACTGATCCATTCAGCTGTATCATTTAGTTTACTCTTGATTCCTTCTAGTGTATTTTTCATTTCATTTATTGTATTCTTTATCTCTTTGTTTCTTCTTTATATTTTCTAACACTGTTAAAAACGACTAAATTTTTGTTCTGTGCATCAAGTTTCTCCTGAGTTCTCTGATTATCTTCACAATCTGAATTCCTTCTCAGGTAGATTGACTATCTCTATGTCACTTAGTTCTTCTGTGACTTTTTCTCATTCCTTTGCCTGGAAAATGTCCTCTGTTGTGGTCAACTCTTGTTTGTCTTTTGTGGAGTGAAATGTCATCTTCATGCCCAGACTTCACAATAAAGTATATATCCTAGAATGTTTCATACAAGGCCCTCAAGATCTGTTCCCTCTTTTGTTCCACTTGCCACTTTTAGCCACTGACCACAGGTCCCTCTACAGAGACTCTCTTCTCCCATTCTTCTTCTGCCTTCCTGCACTTCTATAACACTTCCTCAAAAAGACTCCCTCTTCCTCCATTCTTTCATTTCTTTTTATTCATCTTCCTCCTCATTCCATCTTCATCTATAGGAGTTGCTCCCACTGTTTCTCTCACACATCACTATGGCTATAGTAATTCTTGATTTATAGATATGCAATCCTCAACAGATTGTAGGTCTCTTAAACAGAGTGTCTCTTAAGCAGGAGATTGTCTTTGAGTAGACTGCTTGTAGCCTAGTGCTGGGAAGAAAATAGTTACTCAAAGGTATTGGATGATGGAAAGGTGGGGAGAAAATTAGAAAAGCTAAGGATTGCAAGAGTAAATCCAACTGGTGTAGGTCTTGAAGTACACATTGAAGTGTTAGAGCATGATCCCATGAGCTATTATGTTGATTAAAAGTAATTATTCATGAAGCACTGCATGGTAAAAGAGGAAAGCAGGAAATAAAATTACCTGAGTTTTAAACAGAGCTCTCCCACTTAGTAACAAGGAGACTTTTCAGAAGTGATCAACCTTTCTGTGCCTCAATTTGTTCATCTATGAAAGAAACAGGTAAGATGAAACATGCCCTATCTATCTCAGAGTGGAGGAACTAATAACATATAACAGTTAAGAACACATAAATGATGTTGGGGAGAAAGAAATGTTCCTCTGCCTTTCTAGATTCTTCTCACTTGTCTAAGAGTTAAATTGACATGAGACTAATTGACATAAGAAAATTATGGTTTAATAACAGGTATACATGGGAAAGACCCAGAAAAACTAACTTGCCAAAAAGGTTGAAACCCTCACTTTAAATGCTATTTTCAGCCAAAGACAAAAGAGGATGTTGGGGGTAGTGTTTGAGACCTCAAAGGGAAGAAGGCAATTCACATGGAGATGGAAAAGCAAATTTTTGGTAAAGAAAAGTTTGCTGGGCCATGCAGAGAAAATGGGACACAGAGGGAAATTTTAACAAACAGACTTTGCTAGATTTGTCTGTTTTTAACACACCTACTTCATACTATAATTGTCTATGGAGATAACTCCCTTCCTGGAACAGGTCTTCTATCTAGGCAGTTATGTGAAATGTCAAAGTTTCTTCCTGAGTTTTCTGGGCCTGTTTGCAGCTCAAGATAGTATGCATGTCAAAGAGACATTTTGTGGTGGCATATTTTGCTCCCTTAAATTGGAAATCAGATGTACCAGCAGTGAGACAAGGAGGTCATAATACCTCTGTCTCTCAGTTTCCATCTTTGTAACATAATATAGACAAAATAATAATACCCAGTCCTTAGTTACAGAGAGGATTGAGTGACAGAATGTATTTAAAGCAGTTAGGACATAGTAGTTGCTCAATAAACATTAACCATCATCATTGTGATTATCGTGAAAATTATTACATAGTTTAAAAAATAATTATGTTAGCTGCTTACAACAGTGGTATATAAATCATAAAATGTGGCACAAGAAGTTTTGTAATTATTATTCTAAGTGCATTATAAAAGGATGAGTTCAAAAGCCTAAAGAGTAAACTATTGTGAAGCCTTCTGACTAGTATTAGTACATATCTGTTAATAGACCAATATGCAACAATTATTATATCGATTACTGAGGAAACTGGATTACTTTTGTTACATAACAGTGTCCATCACATGTCACTGTAACTTCTGGCATTTTAGTAATGGGTCATATTTTTTTAAAGAGAACGTTATGTTCATTAAAACTAAGGTGACCATCTGTTCAGTTTTGCCCAGGAGTCCAGGTTTATTCCAGTCGTGCTAGCTTAATTATCTTATTTTATTTATTTATTAATTTATTAACATCTTTATTGGAGTATAATTGCTTTACAATGTTATGGTAGTTTCTGCTGTATAACAAAGTGAATCAGTTATATGTATACATATATCACCATATCCCCTCCCTCTTGTGTCTCCGTCTCACACTCTCTATGCCACCCATCTACATGGTCACAAAGCACCACGGTGATCTCCCTGTGCTCTAAGGCTGCTTCCCACTAGCTATCTATTTTACATTTGGTAATGCATATATGTCAATGCCACTCTCTCACTTCATCCCAGCTTACCCTTCCCCCTCCCTGTGTCCTCAAGTCCATTCTCTACGTCTGTGTCTTTATTCCTGTCCTGCCCCTAGGTTCTTCAGAACTTTTTTTTTTTTTTTAGATTCCATATATATATGTTAGCATATGATATTTGTTTTTCACTTTCTGACTTACTTACTTCACTTTGTATGACAGATTCTAGGTCCATCCACCTCACTACAAATAACTCAGTTTCGTTTCTTCTATGCCATTGTATATATGTGCCACATCCTCTTTATCCATTCATCTGTCAATGGACACTTAGGTTGATTCTATATCTTGGCTATTGTAAGTAGTGCTGCAATGAACATTTTGATACATGACCTTTTTTGAATTATGGTTTTCTCAGGGTATATGCCCAGTAGTGGGATTGCTGGGCAATATCATACCTCTTTTTTCAGTTTTTTAAAGAACCTCCATACTGCTGTCCAGAGTGGCTGTATCAATTTACATTTCCACAAAAAGTACAAGACTGTTCTCTTTTCTCCACACCCTCTCCAGCATTGATTATTTGTGAATTTTTGATGATGGTCATTCTTACCAGTGTGAAGTGATACCTCATTGCAGTTTTGATTTGCATTTCTCTAATGATTAGTGATGTTGAGCATCCTTTCATGTGTTTGTTGGCAATCTGTATATCTCCTTTGGAGAAATGTCTGTTTAAGTCTTCTGCCCATTTTTGGATTTTTTTTTTTTGATATTGAGCTGCATGAGGTACTTATATATTTTAGAGATTAATCCTCTGTCAGTTACTTCATTTGCAAATATTTTCTCCCATTCTGAGGGTTGTCATTTCATCTTTTGTATGGTTTCCTGTACTTTGAAAAAGCTTTTAAATTGCATTAGGTCCCATTTGTTTATTTTTGGTTTTATTTCCATTTCTCTAGGAGTTGAGTCAAAATGGATCTTGCTGTAGTTTAAGTCATACAGTGTTCTGCCTATGTTTTCCTCTAAGAGTTTTAAAGTGCCTGGTCTTACATTTAGGTCTTTATCCATTTTGAGTTTATTTTTGTGTATGGTATTAGGGAGTGTTCTAATTTCATTCTTTTATATATAGCTGTCCAGTTTTCTAAGCACCACTTATTGAAGAGGCAGTCTTTTTTCCATTGTATATTCTTACCTCCTTTATCAAAAATAAGGTGACCATATGTGTGTGGGTTTATCTCTGGACTTTCTATCCTGTTTCACTGATCTGTACTCTGTTTTTGTGCCAGTAGCATACTGTCTTGATTACTGTAGCTTTGTAGTAAAGTCTGAAGTCAGGGAGCCTGATTCCTCCAGCTCCCTTTTCTGTTCTCAAGATTGCTTTTGCTATTCGGAGTCTTTTGTGTTTCCATACATATTGTGAAATTTTTTGTTCTAGTTCTCTGAAAAATACCATTGGTAGTTTGATAGAGATTGCATTGAATCTGTAGACTTCCATGGGTAGTCTAGTCATTTTCAAAATGTTGATTCTTCCAATCCAAGAACATGGTATATCTCTCCATTTATTTGTATCATCTTCAGTTTCTTTCATCAGTGTCTTATAGACCTTATACAGGTCTTTTGTCTCATTAGGTAGGTTTATTATTAGGTATTTTTTGCTTTTTGTTGCAATGGTAAATGGGAATGTTTCCTTAATTTCTCTTTCAGATTTTTCATCATTAGTGTATAGGAATGCAAGAAATTTCTGTGCATTAATTTTGTATCCTGCTACTTTACAAAATTCATTGATGACTTCTAGTAGCTTTCTGGTAGCATCTTTAGGATTCTCTGTGTATAGTATCATGTCATCTGCAAAAAGTGACACTTTTACTTTTTCTTTTCCTATTTGGATTCTTTTATTTCTTTTCCTTCTCTGATTGCTGTGGCTAAAACTTCCAAAACTATGTTGAATAATAGTGGTGAGAGTGGGCAACCTTGTCTTATTGCTGATCTTAGTGGAAATGCTTTCAATTTTTTACCATTGAGAACAATGTTGGCTGTGGGTTTTGTTATATATGGCCTGTATTATGTTGAGGTAACTTCCCTCTATGCCTAGTTTCTGGAGGGTTTTTATCATAAATGGGTGTTGAATTTTGTTGAAAGCTTTTTCTGCATCTATTAAGATTAGAATATGGTTTTTATCCTTCAGTTTGTTAATGTGGTGTATCAAATTGATTGATTTGCTTATATTGAAGAAGCCTTGCATTCCTGGGATAAACCCCTCTTGATCGTGGTGTATGATCTTTTTAATGTGCTGTTGGATTCTGTTAGCTCACATTTTCGTTGAGGATTTTTGCATCTATGTTCATCAGTGATATTGGCCTCTAATTTTCTGATTTGATTTTGGTAACAGGGTGATGGTGGCCTCATAGAATGAGTTGGGGAGTTTTCTCACTCTGCTATATTTTGGAGGAATTTGAGAAGGATAGGTGTTAGCTGTTCTCTAAAATTTTGGTAGCATTCACAGTGAAGCCATCTGGTCCTAGACTTTTGTTAGTTGTAAGATTTTTAATCACAGTTTCAATTTCAGTGCTTGTGATTGTTCTGTTTATATTTCTATTGCTTCCTGGTTCAGTCTCAGAAAGTTGTGCTTTTCTAAGAATTTGTCCATTTCTTCTAGGTTGTCCATTTTATTGGCATATGTTTGCTTGTAGTAATCTCTCATGATCCTTTGTATTTCTGCAGTGTCAGTTGTTACTTCTCCTTCTTCGTTTAAAATTCTGTTGATCTGAGTCTTTTCCCTTTTTTTTTTTTCATGAAGAGTCTGGTTAATGGTTTATCAATTTTGTTTATCTTCTCAAAGGACCATCTATTAATTTTATTGATTTTTACTATTGTTTCCTTCATTTATTTCTTTTTTAAAAACATCTTATTTGGAGTATAATGATTTCTTTCCCTCTGCTAACTTTTATTATTATTATTATTCTTTCTCTAATTGCTTTAGGTGCAAGGTCAGGTTGTTCATTTGAGATTTTTCTTGTTTCCTGAGGTAGGATTGTATTGCTATAAACTTCCCTCTTAGACGTGCTTTTGCTGCATCCCATAGGTTTTTTTGTCCTCGTGTTTTCATTGCCATTTGTTTTTAGGTTTTTTTTTTTTTTTTTTTTTTGGCTGTACGTGGGCCTCTCACTGTTGTGGCCTCTCCCGTTGCGGAGCACAGGCTCCGGATGCGCAGGCTCAGTGGCCATGGCTCACGGGCCCAGCCACTCTGCGGCATGTGGGATCTTCCCGGACCGGGGCACGAACCCATGTCCCCTGCATCGGCAGGCGGACTCTCAACCACTGCGCCACCAGGGAAGCCCTGTTTCTAGGTATTTTTGATTTCCTCCTTGATTTCTTCAGTGATCTCTTGGTTATTAAGTAGTGCATTGTTTAGCCTCCATGTGTTTGTATTTTTTACAGATTTTTTTCCTGTGATTGATATCTAGTCTGATAGCATTGTGGTCGGAAAAGATATTTGATAGGATTTCAATTTTCTTAAATTTACCAAGGCTTGATTTGTGACCCAAGATATGATCTATCTTGGAGAATGTTCCATGAGAACTTGAGAAGAAAGTGTATTCTGATGTTTTTGGATGGAAAGTACTATAAATATCAATTAAGTCCATCTTGTTTAATGTATCATTAAAAGCTTGTGTTTCCTACTTTATTTTCATTTTGGATGATCTGTCCATTGATGAAAGTGAGGTGTTAAAGTCTCCCACTATTATTGTGTTACTGTCAATTTCCCCTTTTGTGGCTGTTAGCATTTACCTTATGTATTGAGGTGCTCCAATGTTGGGTGCTTAATTATTTACAATTGTTATATCTTCTTGGATTGACCCCTTGATCATTGTGTAGTGTTCTTCTTTGTCTCATGTAATAAATAGACTTTCTTTTAAAGTCTATTTTGTCTGTTTTGAAAATTGCTACTCCAGCACTCTTTTGATTTCCATTTGCATGGAAAATCTTTTTCTATCCCCTCACTTTCATCTGTATATGTCCCTATGTCTGAATTGGGTCTCTTGCAGATAGCATATATATTGGTCTTGTTTTTTTTTTATCAATTCAACCAGTCTACGTCTTTTGCTTGGAGCATTTAATCCATTTACATTTAAGGTAGTTATCAGTTCCTTTTATCATTTTCTTAATTTTGGTGGGTTTGTTATAGTAGGCCTTTTCCTTCTCTTGTGTTTCCTGCCTAGAAAAGTTCCTTTAAAATTTGTTATAAAGCTGGCTTTTTGGTGCTAAATTCTCTTAGCTTTTGCTTGTCTGTAAATGTTATAATTTCTCCATCAAATCTGAATGAGATTCTTGCTGGGTAGGGTAATTTTGGTTGTAGATTTTTCCCTTTCATCCCTTTAAATATGTCCTGCCACTTCATTCTGGTTGCAGAATTTCTGCTGAAAGATCAGCTGTTTCCCTTGTATGTTATTTGTTGCTTTTCCCTTGCTGCTTTTAATACTTTTTCTTTGGATTTAATTTTTGATAGCTTGATTAATATGTGTCTTGGTATGTTTCTCCTTGGATTTATCCTGTATGGGATTCTCTGTGCTTCCTGCACTTTTGAGTATTTCCTTTCCCATATTAGGGAAGTTTTCAACTATAATCTCCTCAAACATTTTCTCAGCCCCTTTCCTTTTCTCTTCTTCTTCTGGGACCCTTATAATTCAAATGTTAGTGTGTTCAGTGTTGTCCCAGAGGTCTGTGAGACTGTTCTCCATTCATTTCATTGTTTTTTCTTTATGTTAAAAAGTCCCCTGTTATTATTGTGTTACTGTTGATTTCCCCTTTTATGGCTAAAACATATGCTCTGTGGTAGTTATTTCCACTATTTTATCTTCCGGGTCAGTTATCTGTTCTTCTGCCTCAGTTATTCTACTATTAATTCCTTTTAGAGAATTTTTAGTTTCATTTATTGTGTTATTCATAATTGTCTGTTTGTTCTTTAGTTCTTCCAGTTCCTTGTTAAACATTTCTTGTATTTTCTCCATTCTATTTCCAAGATTTTGGATGATCTTCACTATCATTACTCTGAATTCCTTTTCAGGTAGACTGTCTATTTCCTCTTCATTTGTTTGGTCTGGTGTGTTTTTACTTTGCTCCTTCATCTGTTGTATATTTCTCTGTTTTACATTTAGCTTATGTGTTTAGGGTCTCCTTTTCACAGGCTGCAGATTCATAGTTCCCATTTTTTGTGTGTGTGTCTGCCCCCAGTGGGTAAGATTTGTTCATTGGGGTGTGTAAGCTTCCTGGTGGAGGGGATGGGGCCTGTGTTCAGGTGGATGGGGCTGGATCTTGTCTTTCTGATGGGCTGGACCATGTCCAGTAGTTTGTCTGTGAACTTATTATGGTTTTAGACAGCCTCTCTGTTAATGGATGCAATTGTGTTCCTGTCTTGCTAGTTGTTTGGCATGAGGTGTCCAGCACTGGAGTGTGCTGGTGGTTGAGTGGAGCTGGGTCTGTGCATTGAGAAGGAGATCTCTGGGAGAGCTCTCACCAATTGTTATTATGTGGGGCTGTGCAGTCTCTGGTGGTCCAATGTCCAGAACTCAGTTCTCCCGTCTCAGAGGCTCAGGCCTGACACCCGGCCAGAGCACCAGGACTCTGTCAGTCACACAGCTGGAGGATGGGCAAGTCATAAAAGAATCAGGTTTCTGGCCCTTTGATTGTGGCCAACTTGGTATTGGGCCTCTACATCTCCACCTCAGCAGTTGAAGTAGCCTCCCCAGTAGCTTCGGGGCATTGGTTCTCTACCTTAATTATTAAAAGAAGCTCCTTTCTTTTTTAAGAGTGTCCTAGTTTGGATAATAAACTATATGGTCATCTCTTTAAGAAAAAGTAACCCCAGGAAAGTACATAGGACATGATGGAAATAAGAGTACTGTCCTTAGAGCAAGTAAGTGAGTGACAACAAGTGATCTTAAGCCAGTCACCGATCAGTTGCTTTGGATTTTAAGAAGTTTCCTCTGTAGTAAATTGGGAGACTTAGAGTTCCTCTTTCTACTTTGCTTTTGAAAGTATCAAATGAAATATAATGGGTTTTGAAAAACAAAATTAGTATTTTATTGTCAGTGTTAATTTTTCAAATCTAATGGCAGAAAAAACAAAGCAGCAGGAATGCAGTAAAGGGGGCGGTAGGTAGGTATTTTGTCATTTAGTTTGAGGTTGCTCTGGGCTATATGTCTGTGTTAGTGTGATCAAACATTTAAATGTTCCACAAAAAGCCTACCTAATTGTGAAACTCAGAACCAATAACTAAGAGACAGGATTGTGTGAGGAATCAGAAAGTTTTGGATTCAAGTTCTACATTTATACTTTACCAGGTGTGTGGCCTTGGGCAATACACTTAGACCCTCCTTGGACCTCATTGCTCTCATCAGTAGAATGGGCATTAAATAACTTGCCTTTGTAGAGTTGAGGTGAAGAATTAGGAAATGTGCATACATTCTCTAACAGATGAAGGTGTTCCGGCACAGGGTAAGAACTCAATAAAGATTGGTGGCATGAAAGTCAATGAGACACAGAAATCTTAGTTCCTAATAAATAAATAGAAAAATAAGAACTGAATGTGGTGAATAATAAGTGAAATTTAACGCTTTATGCCTCAGTTCCCTCTCTTTGATTTTCTTGAGATGGAAATTAACAAATATTTTGATGAAGTTGTAATATCTTAAAAACATTTTTATCTCACTTGTGATGATAGTGAATGATGTTTGCCGTCTCTGTGACAGGAGCCAGGCATATGACAGAGGCATTTTTTAAAAAGCTGAACCAGCATACTAAAGCTCAGGAGTCTTTCTCATATTCTACCTTGACAAGAGTTCTGAAATTCAAACATAGACGATACCTCATTTTCTTGGTAGATAAGAAGTGCAAAAACGAATTCACTGACCTATAGTGAGCATGATGAAACTAGATTATACATTCCAAACTTACTTTTAAACATAGTATATCTCTAGCTTGCTTAAACATGCTGCTGGAGCTGAGAATACAAAATGGAAAAATAACATTGAGTTCAGAGATGGGGAAGCATCTGCCTTTGGACTCACTTGTCATAAATCACATTTTCCTCACTTGTAGTTACTCCATGGCTTTAGTTTTCATCACAAATCCACTTACAGATGACCGTTGAACATCTTTCCAGTCCTATAGAAAAACTTGGAAATTTTCCATTTGCAAATAAGTTTTGTCTTAATACAGATGAAAGCATCAGGGTGATGTACATTTTCTTATATTTGGTCTCTTGGCCACCAAAAATTTCACAATGGATTAGAAGTATAGTAATTACATTGTACCCAATAAATCCTTTCTAATTTTTCAGTTCAATAATCTTTGTCTTATTTCCAGTTTTATAGGTCAAAACCACACAACCCCAAAACAGAAATAAAATACCACACACACAAGTGTCCTCAACTCCAGCATTCCACTAACACATGAACATGAGTGACTTGTACAAACCCTTTGTTTTGTTTTTCAGTTTTTCATTTGAGAGAAAGTTAAAGGATTGAATTCAATGATTATAAGGCTCTAAATTTCTATAAATAATCTGAGACTCACTTATAAAAATATTTATAAAGCTACTTCAACACACTTGGTTTCTTTTTAAGTGAAACAAATTATCTTTGATGCTTGTCTGAGAGAGAATGCTAAGTATCCAAACAGAATGCAATATATCTGACTTGGCTTTGTTCTGTCACTGGAATTACTTTTAATTATGGCGTGTATCCCACAGTCCAGCCAAGGCACACCCTTTAGATTGTCCATGTCCCTTCCTAGACTGTACACTGGCCTCCCTTGGCTCTACAGGTGCCTCCAAACAAAGACTGATGCAGTTCAGGTAAAAGGGGCATAGTCATAGAGAAACAAATCAAAAGAATATTAAGAAAGAAAATCTGAGACTTTGTTTCTACCTCTCCTGGGCCCAAAGCTCCATTGCTGAGGCCAGTAATGTCTGAAGGAGCAGGGGTCCAGGATGGCCCTCACCCTTCTCCTTGCTTTGCCTCAATTTTGTATCCATACTTGTTTCTGGCCTCTTCTGGAAGTTAGGGTGTGCTAGATAGTATTTGGAACCAGTAATATTTGACATACACAAGACAAGTATCAATGTGGCTTAAGGGAACTTACAAGCTATTGGGGGATGTTGAACATATCTATAAAAACAAATTTTAGAGTTTCTGGTATTCAGAGGTTATAGATTTATAGAGGTTGCAGTGATCAGGAAAGGTTTTCTTGTAAAGGTGGGAATTTAGTTATACCTGGAAGGACAACTTGTTGAAGGAAATAGACCAGGCTTGGGCAAAGATCTAGAAGCAAGAACACACCTGGCAAACAGAGTGGTCAGGGAGAGAACTGTCTCAGTATGTGGAGAGTTTAGGTTTTTAGAGAGCTTAGGTTTGTGGAGAGCAGAGGTATGGTTAGAGGAATGGGATGAGGCCAGACTATGATTTAAAATATCAGCCTGGGGCTTCCCTGGTGGCACAGGGAAGTGGTTGAGAGTCTGCCTGCTAATGCAGGGGACACAGGTTCATGTCCCGGTCTGGGAAGATCCCACATGCCGCAGAGTGGCTGGACCCGTGAGCCATGGCTGCTGAGCCTGTGTGTCCGAAGCCTGTGCTCCGCAACGGGGGAGGCCACAACAGTGAAAGGCCCACGTACTGCAAAAAAAATAAGAAAAAAAATATATCAGCCTGGAAGTTTGAAATTAGCAAGTTAAATATTAGCAATGCAAAATAATTATCCACAGTATTAACTTATATGTGCATGAAGTGCAATATGCTGGAGGTGAGTATGAAATTGGACCTGGATATAGAAAGACTCTTTTCTATGTGCATGCTTTTAGGGGAAAATATCTTTGGAAAAGCAAGGAATGTCTGTTTGAAAAACACAAGTGTTTTTCACATTGCTACATGGCAATATTGGGCTGGATTTCCTGATAAGAAGTCAACATCTAGGTAATATTTACCTCACCTGACACAGAAAATAGAAACATAATATTATTTTTAAAAATTCAGTGTCCTAGAAGAAATGATACATACTACCTGCTCTAGACATTATTGTTTTAATCTCCAACACAGTCTAGTAAACATAGATTTTGTGCATCTATAGAAATAGACATGATAAGAGGATCAAGAGGGCAGAGTTGGAGGATGTGGAGTTTGCCTCCCCCAACAATGCATTAAAAATACAGCTACATATAGAAGAATTCTCCCAGAAAACCAATTGGAGATGGACATAAGACCTCTTATACAACAAAAAGTGCAAAACCAGGTAGGATGGGAGAAAAAAGACATCAGCATGGAACTAAAGCCCCCGGGAGGGATCTGTGAAGGAAGGAAAATAGCTATGGGCAGGACCTTGTCCTGGAGAGACCCTTTGCCTGCTGGGATGTCCACTGGGACAGATAGAGGGGCTGGAGGAGCCTGCACTCTGCTCATGAGGAGTGCATAAATGCTGGCTTGCTAGACTGGCTCTGATGGTTGCCATCTCGCTGCACCTCCCAGCCTGAAATATGCACTGGACAGGGCTATTAGTATGTGCAGCACATAAGCACTGAATCTTGGGCAGGCAGGCCCTGGAAGAGGACTTTGTCTAGCTGTGCAGAGACAGCCTGGAGGGCCTGGGGTGTGTTCTGAGCCAAACCTTGGAGCTCATTGCCAGCATGTGCACATCAGGTATGGGTTCACCATCAGAGCACATTATCAATTCTCACACGGTGGGAGCATGTCCAGCAGTGGTGGATTTTGTTGGTGCACACATGGTGTAGCACCACAGAAGAGCACATCTAGGGAGGACAGCCCTTGTACAGGAGTATACAGTGGTTTGTTTCCTGGTATAAGCACTCATGTTCTGCCTACCCCACACTGCAGCTTAGATCAGGATCTGGGGCAGACAGGTCCTGGGAGAGACCTGCCACAAAGGCAGTCCAGGTCCAAGGAAGAAGCATGACCACCCTGATTCCTGCAACCATAGTGTCCTGGCCCCCAGCACCAGCCTAATACTAAATCTGGGGAAAAAATGAAGAACAGGAAGTGACCTTGGGCTAATTCTGGGCAAAATTGTGGATGCCTGCACTGGCAACGTATGGGTTTGCTGTGACCATACAAGCCTCTAGCTTCAATGTTTACTTCCTTTGGGACAGAGCATGCACTTAATGCCAACAGACCCTTATTGAACACAAGCCCCAGGCCTCCTACTCCAATGACTGGGGAGCAGACTGCACCCCCAACAGGGCTGTGTGAGCCATAGAACAAAGAGGAGACCCCATCCAATATCTAGTGCAAGCTCTGGACACCACAATACCAATAAAACACTCTATCAAGGGAATAATGGCCAGCATACTTTGAGGAAAAATATGGCTGCATCCATACAAAAAACAGCCCTCACACCAAAAATATTAGACTATTCTTGCTCCCTTTAAGATCACAGTAGATAACTGTTTCTCATAAATTAATAGAGACAGATAGAGTTAAGTAAAGTGAAAAAGGAGAGGAGAGCTTCCCTGGTGGCACAGTGGTTGAGAGTCTGCCTGCCGATGCAGGGGACACAGGTTCATGCCCCAGTCCAGAAAGATCCCACATGCCATGGAGCAACTAGGCCTGTGAGCCATGGCCACTGATCCTGCACATCCGGAGCCTGTGCTCCACAATGGGAGAGGCCACAACAGTGGGAGGCCTGCATACTGCAAAAAAAAGAAAAAGGAGAGGAATTACTCCCAAGTAAAATAAATAAATAAGTAAGTAAAAGAAATCCCCTGAAAGAACACATAATGAAATGGACCTCACCAGTCTACTAGATCACAAGTTCAGAAAGGTAGTAATAAAATGCTAAAGGAGTTTAAAAAGATTATTGATATAAATGCACATCACTGCAACAAGGAACTTGAAACTATAGAGGAACCAATAAAAATTAGACAACTCAACTGGCAAGATAAAAAACAATCTAGAATAATAACAGACTAAATAGCACAGAAGAATGAATAAGTATTCTGGAAGATAGAATAATGGAAATCACCCAATCAGACAAAAGACAAATTAAAAAAAAAATGAGATCTATTGACTAATATAAGAGTTCTGAATTATGCATATTACGTGTTCCAGAAGGAGAAGATAGAGAGAAGGGGATCAAAAATGCATTTGAAGGGGACCTTCAAGATGGCAGAGGAGTAAGATGTGAAGGTCACCTTCCTCCCCACAAATACATCAGAAATACATCTACATGGGGAACAACTCCTACAGAACACCTACTGAATGCTGGCTGAAGACCTAAGGCTTCCTAAAAGGCAAGAAACTCCCCACGTACCTGTGTAGGGCAAAAAAAAAAAAAAAAAGAAAAAAAGAAAAAACAGAGACAGAAGAATAGGGATGGGACCTGCACCTCTGGGAGGGAGCTGTAAAGGAGGAAAAGTCTCCACACACTAGGAAATCCTTTCACTGGTGGAGCAGGGGGGTGGGCAGGGGGGAAGCTTTGGAGCCACGGAGGAGAGCAGAGCAACAGGGGTGCAGAGAGAAAAGTGGAGAGATTCCCACAGAAATGATTGGTGCCGACCAGCACTCACCAGCCGTAGAGGCTTGCCTGCTCACCCGCTGGGGAAGGTGGGGGCTGGGAGTTAAGGCTCGGGCTTCAGAGGTCGGATCCGAGAGAGAGGACTGGGGTTGGCTGCATGAACACAGACTGAAGTGGGGTTAGTGTGCCATAGCTAGCTGGGAGGGAGTCCAGGAAAATGTCTGGAACTGCCTAAGAGGCCAGAGACCATTGATTCGAGGTGTGTGAGGAGAGGGGATTCAGAGCTCTTCCTAAAGGAGCACCAGAGACAGGCGTGAGCTGTGACTATCAGCGTGGATACCAGAGATGGGCATGAAATGCTAAGGCTACTGCTGCAGACACCAAGAATTCTGTGTGTAAGCACAGGTCACTATCCACAACTCCCCTTCCGGGAGTGTGTGCAGCCCACCACTGCCAAGGTCCGGTGATCCAGGGATAATTTCCCAGAATAACATACGACATGCCTCAAGCTGTTACAAGGTCACACCAGCCTCTGCCACTGCAGGATCACCCCACATTCTATACCCCCTGCTCCCCCATGCCTGGGAGAGCCAGAGCCCCCTAATCAGCTGCTACTTTAACCCCATCCTGTCTGGGCGGGGAAGAGAGGCCCTAAAGCAACCTACACACAGAGACAGGGCCAAATCCAAAACTGAACCCCAGAAACTGCCAAAAAAGAAGAGAAAGGGAAATTTCCACAATCAACTTGATGTAGCTTGCATCTGTGAAATACATGAATAGACAATGAATCATCCCAAAATTGAGGCGGTGGGCTTTGGGAGCAACTGTAGACTTGGAGTTCACTTTCTGCATCTAATTTATTTCTGGTATTATGTTTATCTTAGTTTAGTATTTAGATCTTATCATCATTGGTAGACTTGTTTATTGCTTTGGTTTTTCTCTTCCTTTTATATATATATATATATATATATATATATTTTCCCTTTTTCTCTTTTTGTCAGTGTGTATGTGTAGGCTTCTTTATGAGATTTTGTTGGTATAGCTTTGCTTTTACCATTTGTCCGAGGGTTCAGTCAGTCTTTGTTGTTGTATAGTTTTTAGTGCTTGTTATCATTGATGGATTTGTTTTTAGATTTGCTAGCTCTCTTTCTTTCTTCCATTATTTTTAAAAATATTTTTAATAATATTTTTTATTATTTATTTTAATAATTTTATTTTCCTTTTTCTTCCTTTCTTTTTTTATTCTCATTTTTCTTCTGAGCCATGTGGCTGACAGAGTATTGGGTGCTCGGGCCGGTGTCAGGTCTGAGCCTCTGAGGTGGGAGAGCAGAGTTTAGGACATTGGTCCACCAGAGACCTCCCAGTGCCACATAATATCAAACAGCAAAAGCTCTCCTAGAGATCTCCACCTCAATACTAAGACCCAGCTACACTCAACGAGCAGCAAACTATGGTGCTGGACACCCTATGCAAAACAACTAGCAAGATGGGAACACAGCCCCACCCATTAGCATAGAGGCTGCATAAAATCATAATAAGTTCACAGACACCAAAAAACACACCACCAGATGCTGTCCTGCCCACCAGAATGACAAGATCCAGCCTCATCCACTAGAACACAGGAACCCATCCTCTCCACCAGGAAGCCTAGACAAACCACTGAACAAACCTTGCCCACCAGGGGCAGACCCCAAAACAACAGGAACTATGAACCTGCAGCCTGTGAAAAGCAGACCCCAGAAAGAGTAAGTTCAGCAAAATGAGAAGACAGAGAAATATACAGCAGTTGAAAGAGGGAGGTAAAACTCAGCCAGACTAAACAAATGAAGAGGAAAGAGGAAGTCTACCTGAAAAACAATTCAGGGTAATGATAGTAAAGATGATCCAAAATCTTGGAAATAGAATGGAGAAAATACAAGAAACATTTAAAAAGGAGTTGAAGAAATAAAGAGCAAAGAAACATTGATGAATAACACAATAAATGAAATTTAAACTTCTCTAGAAGGAGTCAATAGCAGAATAACTGAGGCAGAAGAATGGATAAATGACCTACAAGATAAAATAGTGGAAATAATTACCACAGAGCACAGAAAACAAGAATGAAAACAATGGAGGACAGTCTAGGAGATATCTGGGACAATATTAAATGTACCAACATTCGAAATATAGGGGTCCCAGAAGAACTAGAGAAAAATAAAGGGACTGAGAAAATATTTCAGGAGATTATAGTTGAACACTTCCTTAATAAGTGAAAGGAAATAGTCAGTGAAGTTCAGGAAACACAGAGAGTCCCATACAGGATAAATCAAAGGAGAAACACAAAAAGACACATATTAATCAAGCTATCAAAAATTAAACACAAAGAAAAAATATGAAAAGCATCAAGGGAAAAGCAACAAATAACATAAAATGGAATCACCATAAGGTTAACAGCGAATATGACAACAGAAACCCTGCAAGCCAGAAGGGCATGGCAAGACATATTTAAAGTGATGAAAGGGAAAAACCTACAATCAAGAAGACACTACCCATCAAGGATCATATTCAGGTTCTACAGAGAAATTAAAACCTTTACAGACAAGCAAAAGCCAAGAGAATTCAGCATCATCAAGCCAGCTTTACAACAAATGCTAAAGGAACTTCTCTAGGCAGGAAGGAAAAGATCTACTGTAACAAACCCCCCAAAATTAAGAAAATGATAAAAGGAACATACATATCAATAATTACCTTAAATGTAAATGGATTAAATGCTCCAAGCAAAAGGCACAGACTGGCTGAATGGATACAAAAAACAGACCCATATATATGCTGTCTGCAAGAGACCCACTTCAGACCTAGGAACACATAGACACTGAAACTGAGGGGATGGAAAAAGATATCCCATGCAAATTGAAATCAAAGGAAAGCTGGTGTAGCAATTCTCAAATCAGACAAAATAGACTTTAAATTAAAGACAATTACAAGAGACAAAGAAGGACAATACATAATGATCAAGGGATCAATCCAAGAAGAAGATATAACAACTGTAAATATTTCTGCACCCAACATAGGAACACCTCAGTACATAAGGCAAATACTAACAGCCACAAAAGGGGAAATCTACAGTAACACAATAATAGTAGGGGACTTTAACATTGCACTTTCACCAATAGACAGATCATGCAAAATGAAAATAAATAAGGAAACACAAGCTTTAAATGATACATTAAGATGGACTTAATTGATATTTATAGGACATTCTATCCAAAAGCAACAGAATACACATTCTTCTCAAGTGCTCATGGAACACTCTCCAGGATAGATCATATCTTGGGTCACAAATCAAGCCTTGGTAAAGCTAAGAAGATTGAAATCATATCAAGAATCTTTTCTGACCACAATGCTATGAGACTACATATCAATTACAGAAAAAAAAAACAGTAAAAAATACAAACACATGGAGGCTAAACAGTATGCTACTAAATAACCAAGAGATCACTGAAGAAATCAAAGAGGAAATAAAAAATACCTAGAAACAAATGACAATGAAAACACGACAACCAAAATGTATAGGATGCAGCAAAAGTGCTTCTAAGAGGGAAGTTTATAGCAATATAATATTACCTCAAGAAACAAGAAATATCTCAAATAAACAACCTGACTTTACACCTAAAGCAATTAGAGAAAGAAGAACAAAACACCCCCAAAGTTAGAAGGAAAGAAACCATAAAGATTTGTTCAGAAATAAATGAAAAAGAAGAAAACGATAACAAAGATCAATAAAAGTAAAAGATGGTCCTTTGAGAAGATAAACAAAATTGATAAACCATTAGCCAGACTTATCAAGAAAAGAAGGGGAGAAGACTCAAATGAATAGAAATAGAAATGAAAAAGGAGAAGTAAAAACTGACACTGCAGAAATACAAAGGATCATGAGAGGTTACTACAAGCAACCATAGGCCAATAAAATGGACAATCTGGAAGAAATGGACAAATTCATAGAAATGCACAACCTTCTGAGACTGAACCAGGAAGAAATAGAAAATATGAGCAGACCAATCACAAGCACTGGAATTGAAATTGTGATTAAAAATCTTCCAACTAACCAAAGCCCAGGACCAGATGACTCACAGGAGAATTCTATCAAACATTTAGAGAAGAGCTAACACCTATCCTTTCAAACTCTTTCAAATTAGAGCAGAGGAAGGAAAACTCCCACACTCATTCTACAAGGTCACCATCACCCTGATACCAAAATCAGACAAAATTGTCAGAATAAAAGAAAACTACTGGCCAATATCACTGACGAACTTAGATGTAACAAATCCTCAACAAAATACTAACCAACAGAATCCAACAACACATTACAAGGATCATCCACCATGATCAAGTGGGGTTTATTCCAGGAATTCAAGTATTCTTCAATATAGACAAATCAATCAATATGAGAAACCATATGAACAAACTGAAGGAGAAAATCCACATAATCATACCAATAGATGCGGAAAAAGCTTTCAACAAAAGTTAACACCCATTTATTATAGGAACCCTCCAGAAAGTAGGCATAAAGGGAACTTACCTCAACATAATAAAGGAAATATAGAACAAACCCACAGACAACATCATTCTCAATGGTGAAAAACTGAAAACTTTCCCACCAGGATCAGGAATAAGACAAGTTTGCCCACTCTCACTGCTATTATTCAACATAGTTTTGGAAGTTTTAGCCACAGCAGTCAGAGAAGAACAAGAAATGAAAAGAATTCAAGTTGGAAAAGAAGTAAAACTGTCACTGTTTGTAGATGACATGATACTATACATAGAGAATCCTTCCTAAATATGCTACCAGAAAACTGCTGGAGCTAATCAATGAATTTGGTAAAGTAGCAGGATACAAAGTTAATGCACAGAAATCTCTTGCATTCCTATATTTAATGATGAAAAATCTGAAAGAGAAATTAAGGAAACACTAGCATTTACCACTTCAACAAAAAAGAATAAAATACCTAGGAATAAACCTACCTAAGGGGACAAAAAAACTGTATGCAGAAAATTATCAGACACTGATATAAGAAATTAAAGATGATACAGGTGGAAAGATATAGCATGTTCTTGGAATAGAAGAATCAACATTGTGAAATGACTGCATTACCCAAAGCAATCTACAGATTCAATGCAATCCCTATCAAACTATCACTGGCATTTTTCAGAGAACTAGAACAAAAAATTTCACAATTTGTATGGAATCACAAAAGAACCCGAATAGCCAAAGCAATATTGAGAAAGAAAAATGGAGTTGGAGGAATCAGGCCCCCTGACTTCAGACTCTACTACAAAGCTACAGTAATCAAGACAGTATGGTACTGGCACAAAAACAGAAGTATAGATCAATGGAACAGGATAGAAAGCCCAGAGATAAACCCATGTACATGTGGTCACCTTATCTTTCATAAAGGCGGCAAGAATATCTAATGGAGAAATGACAGCTTCTTCAGTAAGTGGTGCTTGGAAAACTGGACAGCTACATGTAAAAGAATGAAATTAGAACACTTCCTAACCCCATACACAAAAATAAACTCAAAATGGTTTAAAGACCTAAACGTAATGCCAGACACTATAAAACTCTTAGAGGAAAACATAGGCAGAGCACTCTATGACATTAACCACTGCAAGATCATTTTTGACTCAACTCCTAGAGAAATGGAAATAAAAACAAAAATAAACAAATGGGACATAATGAAACTTAAAATCTTTTCCACATAAATGAAACCATAAATAAAATGAAAAGATAACCCACAGAATGGGAGAAAATATTTGCAAACGAAACAACTGACAAAGCACTAATCTGCAAAATTTACAAGTAGAGCATGCAGCTCAATATCAAAAAGCAAAGAAGACAATCCAAAAAAGGGCAGAAGACCTAAATAAACATTTCTCCAAAGAAATTGCCAACAAACATATGAAAGAATGCTCAACATCACTAATCATTAGAGAAATGCAAATCAAAACTACAATGAGGTGTCACCACATACCAGTCAGAATGGCCATCATTAAAAAATCTACAAGCAATAAATGCTGGAGAGGGTGTGGAGAAAAGGGAACCCTCTTGCACTGTTGGTGGGAGTGTAAATTGATACAGCCACTATGGAGAATAGTATGGAGATTCCTTATAATCTAAAATAGAACTATCATACAACCCAGCAATCCCACTAGTGTGCATATACCCTGAGAAAACCATAATTCAAAAAGTGTCATGTTAAAAAAAAATAAAACATTGTGTCAAAGTTAAAAAAAAATTGTCATGTACCACAATGTTCACTGCAGTTGTATATACAATACCCAGGATATGGAAGCAACCTAAGTGTCCATAAACAGATGAATGGATATAAGAGATGTGGCACAATGGAATATTATTCAGCCATACAAATAAAGAAAATTGAGTTACTTGTAGTCAGGTGGATGGACCTAGAGTCTGTCATACAGAGTGAAGTAAGTCAGAAAGAGAAAAACAAACACCATATGCTAACACATATATATGGAGTCTAAAAAAAAATGTTCTGAAAAGCCTAGGGGCAGGACAGGAATAAAGACACAGATGTAGAGAATGGACTTGAGGACATGGGGAAGAGGAAGGGTAAGCTGGGATGAAGTGAGAGAGTGGAATGGACATATAGGCACTACCAAACATAAAAAAGATAGCTAGTGTGAAGCAGCCGCATAGCACAGGGAGATCAGCTTGGTGCTTTGTGTCCATCTAGAGATGTGGTATAGGGAAGGTGGGAGGGAAATGCAAGAGGCAGGAGCTATGGTTATATATGTATATGTACAGCTAATTTACTTTTTTATAAAGCAGAAACTAACACACCATTGTAAATCAATTATACTCCAATAAAGATGTTAAAAATTTTTTAACACAATGTGAACTCTAAAAAACAAATATATATTTTAAGAAATTATGCTGAAAACTTCCTAAGGAAGGAAGCAGATATCTTCATAGAAGAAGCATGGGGTTGGGGTGTTCCCAAACAAGATGAACCCAAACAAACCCACACCAAGACACATCATAATTAAAATGGCAAAAGTTAAACAGAGGTTAGTAATGGCAGCAGGAGAAAAGCAAGTGTCAGTTACAATGGAACCCCCATAAAGCTATCAGCTGATTCCTCTGAAGAAATATTGCAGGCCAGAAGGGTGTGGCATGATATATTCAAAGTCCTGAAAGGGAAAAAAAACCCTGGAACCTAGGATACTCTACCCAGATAGATTATATTTTAGCGTAGAAGGAGAGATAAAGAATTTCTCAGGCATGCAAGAATTAAAGAATACAGCAGTACTAAACTTAACCTAAAATAACTATTGAAGGGTCTTCTCTAAATAGAAAAGAAGCAAGAATCTACAGGAAAGGAAAAATCACAATAGGAAAGGCAAATATATAAAAGAATGGAAGATCACTTAAATAAGCCAGAACATATATTTTAAAAATATATATATATGTAATAGCAATTATAAGTACAATCAATCAACAGCAAAAGGATATACATGAAAATGTAAATATCAAAATCACAAAATGTGAGGGAGAGGAATAAAAAAGTGGACCTCAGAGTGTGTTTGAACATATACGCCTATCAATCCAAAGCAAGTAGATATAGGTATGGGGTAGCATACTTGAAAACCAAGGTAACCACAAATAAAAAACATACAATAGACTTACAAAATCCCCAAAGAAAGAAAACTATCAAACCACAAAAAAAAGGAAATGAACAAAAAACCCTACAAAATTGACTAGAAAACAAATTTTAAAATGGTAATAAGTATACAACTATCAATAATTACTTTAGGGCTTCCCTGGTGATGCAGTGGTTGAGAGTCTGCCTGCCAATGCAGGGGACACAGGTTCATGCTCCAGTCCGGGAAGATCCCACATGCCACAGAGTGGCTAGGCCTGTGAGCCATGGCCACTGAGCCTGCGCGTCCAGAGCCTGTGCTCTGCAATGGGAGAGGCCGCAACAGTGAGAGGTCCATGTACCGCAAAAAAAAAAAAAAAAAAAAAAAATTACTTTAATGTAAATAGACTAAAAGCTCCAATCAAAAGAAAACAGTGGTAGATTGAATAAAAAAAAATAAGGACCTACAATAATATGCTGCATATAACAGACTCATTTCAGGGCAAAAAACACACATAGATTTAAAGTGATGGGATGGAAAAAAGATATTTCATGCAAATGGAAATAACAAGACAGTGGGAGTAGCAATACTCAAAGTCCATAAAGAAAGATGAAGAAGCATATGATATAATAATAAAAGGATCAAAAACAAAAAAGGATAGCACACTTGTTAACATATATGCACTTAATTTATGAACACATAAATATATAAAACAAAAACTCACAAAGATAAATGGAGAAATTGACAGGAACACAAAAATAGAAGACTTCAACACACCACTGACATCAATGGACAGATGTTCCAGATAGAATGTCAGTAAGACAACAGAGATCCTAAATGACACAATACATCTGTTGGACTTCACTGATATATCATTACTTCAAAAAAAAAAAAGAAAGAAAAGAAAGAAAAAAAGAATAAACATTCTTTTTAAGCATGCATGAAATAGACCACATACTAAGACACAAAACAAGTATCAACAAATTTAAGAGAATAGAAATTATTTCAAGTATGTTCCCTGACCACAATTGTATGAAACTAGAAATAAACCACAAGAAATGATGGGGGGAAAAAATGAACACATAGAGGTCAAACAACATGCTACTAAAAAACCAATGAGTCAGTGATAATCTCAAAGAGGAAATCAGAAAATACTTCCAAACAAATGGCAATTAGAACACAACTCTACAAAATATGCAGAAAAAGCAGTTCTAAGAGGCAAGTTCATAGTGATACAGACCTTTCTGAAGAAACAACAAAAATCTCAAACAACCCAACTTATCACCTAAAATAATTGGAAAAATACAGAACAATCAAAATGTAAAGTCAACAGCAGAAGGAAGGAATAAAGATCAGAGAGGAAATAAGTGAAATGGAGATTAAAAAAATAGAAAAGATCAGTAAAACCATGAGCTGCTTTTGTTGAAAAGATAAACAAAATCAACAAACATCTGGTCAAGTTCACCAAGAAGAAAAGAAATAGGACCCAAATAAACCAAACAAGTAATGAAAGAAGAGAGATAACTACTGATGCCACCAAAATATGAAATATCATAAGAGAATACTATGAACAGTTATATGCCAACAAATTGTACAACATAGAAGAAATGGACAAATTTCAAGAAACAGATAATTTGAACAGACCAATCACTAGAAGTGAAATAGAATCTGTAATTTTAAAAACTCCCTGTAAAAAAAAGGTCAAGATCAGATGGCTTCAACTTAGGAATTCTACCAAACATATAAAGAAGAACTTATACCTATCCTTCTCAAACTATTCCAAATATTGAAGAGGAATTAACACTTTTGAACTCATGCTACAAGGCCAATATCACCCTGATATCAAAACCAGACAAAGCTGTCATAAAAAAGAAAATTAGAGGCCAATATCTTTGATGAATATAAACAGAAAAATTCTCAACAGAATATTAGCAAAAAAAATCCAACAATAAATGGAAAAGCTCATATACCATGATCAAGTTGGATTCATTGCAGTGTCACAAGGATGGTTCACCACATATAAATCAATCAATGTGATAAACCACATCAATAAAAGAAAAGACAAAAACCATATGATTATCTCAATAAACACAGAAAAAGCATTTAGTAAAATTCAAAATTCATTCATTATAAAAATTTTCTCCAAAGTGGGTATAGAGGGAACATATCTCAACATAATAGTGATTTATGGTAAGCTCACAGCTAATATAATAGTCAACATTGAAAAGCTGAAAGACTTCCTGCTAAATTTAGAAACAAGACAAAGATGCCCAATCTCACCACTTCTATTCAACATGATATTGGAAGTGCTAGCTACAGCAGACAAGAAAAAGGAATAAAAGGTATCCAAATTGGAAGGGAAGAGGTAAAACTGTCACTCTTCACAAATGACATTATACTCTATATAGAGAATTCTAAAGACTCCACACAAAACCTATTAGAACTAATAAATGAATTTAGCAAAGTAGCAGGATACAAGATTAATATACAGAAATCTATTGCATTTCTTTACACTAAAAACTGAAATATCAGAAAGAGGAAGTAAAAAAAAAAACAATCCTGTATAAAATCAAGAAAAAGTGAAAAGAGTAAAAAAACCTAGAAATAAACTTAAACAAGGAGTTGAAAGACCTATATGCTGAAAACTATAAAACATTGGTAAAGAAAATTGAAGAAGATTCAAAGAAATGGAAAGATATCTTAAGCTCTTGGGCTGGAAGAATTAATATTGTTAAAATGGCCAAACTACCCAAAGCAATCTACAAATTGAACACAATCCCAATCAAAACACCCATGCCATTTTTCACAGAACTAAAACAAATAATACTACAATTTATGTGAAAGCACAAAAGGCCCAAAATTTCCAAAACAATCCTCAGGAAAAAACCAAAGCTGGATGCATAACCCATCCCGACCTCAGACTATACTACAAAGCTACAGTAATCAAAACATGGTATTGGCACAAAAGCATGCATATAGATTAAAGTAGTAGAATACAGAGCCCAGAAATAAACCCACACACCTATGACAAAGGAGGCAAGAATGTACAATGGACACAGTCTCTTCAGCAAGTGGTAAAGAGAAAGCTGGACAGCTACATGTAAAACAGAATTAGAGCATTCCTTCACACCATAAACAAAATAAACCCCAAATGGTTTAAATACCTAAATTTAAGACAAGACAACATAAAATTCCTAGAAGAAAACATGGGCTAAACATTCCCAGATATGAATTGTAGCAATATTCTCTTAGGCCAATCTCCAAAGGCAAAAGAAATAAAAGCGAAAGTAAACAAATGAGACCTAATCAAAATTAAAAGCTTTTGCATAGCAAAGAAATCATAAACAAACTGAAAAGACAACATATGGAATGGGAGAAAATGTTTGCAAAGGATGCAACCAATAAGCGGTTATTATCCAAATATACAAACAGCTCATATAATTCAATATCAACAAAACATACAACCCAATCAAAAAAATAGGCAGACGACCTAAATTGATGTTTCTCCATAGAAGACATACATATGGTCAACAGGCACATGAAAAGATTCTCAACATTGCTAATTATTAGAGAAATGTAAATCAGAGCCACAATGAGGTATCCCCTCACCACAGTCTGAATGGCTATCATCAAAATGTATTCAAATAATAAATGCTGTAGAGGGTGTGGAGAAAATGGATCCTTCCTATACTGTTGGGGGGAATGTCAACTGGTACACTCACTACGGAAAACAGTATGGCTGTTCCTTAAAAAATTAAACATAGAGCTACAATACAATCCAGTGATCCCACTCCTGAGCATATATTCAAAAAAGATGAAAACACTAATTTGAAAAGATACATGCAACCCAATGTTTATAGCAGCATTATTTACAATAGCCAAAACATGTAAACAACCTAAGTGCCCAACCAACAGAATATTGGTTTAAGAATATATATATATATAATGGAATATAACTCAGCCATAAGAAAGAATGAAACATTGGCATTGGCAGCAACATGGATAGACCTAGAGAATATCATGCTAAGTGATGTAAGTCAGAGAAACACAAATATATGATATTACTTATGTGGAATCTAAAAAATAATACAACCCAATCTATATAAAAAACAGAAACAGTTTCACAGACATAGAAAACAAACTTATGGTTACCAACGGGAAAAGGGAGGGGAGAAGGATAAATTAGAAGTATGGGATTAATAAATACAAACTACTATACATAAAATAGATAAGCAAAATAGATTTACTGTATAGCCCAGGGTACTATATTCAATATCTTGTAATAACTTATAATGGAAAATAATCTGAAATATACATATATATATATATGAATCACTTTGCTGTACATCTGAAACTAACACAATTGTGTAAATCAACTAATATTTCAACTAAAAAAAAGTAATAGACATTATGACAGGATGGTGTGCACAATGGCCATAAGATAAGTGAAGGGCTGTTAGAGAAAAAAGACTTGCTATGCTGCTCATGTCACAATTTAAACCCAAAAGGTGTTACATGAATCATTATAGTGTAAAGCTAGTTAGTATTCAACAATGGACTAGAACTTGATTCTCCTGACAATATGCTATTCTCACTAAAAATGTAATAAAGATGAAACAGATAAGATATCAAGTTACAACAGGCCAAAGAAACTCAACGTGAAGCAGTTTTTCCTTGGGATAGAAGTTATCTGACAACAAAATGTCACAGAGGAACGTGTTCAAAGGGGGTTTTCCTGGTGGCGTAGTGGTTAAGAATCCACCTGCCAATGCAGGGGACACAGGTTTGATCCCTGGTCCAGGAAGATCCCACATGCCATGTAGTAACAAGCCCATGTGCCACAACTACTGAGACTGCACTCTAGAGCCCGTGCACCACAACTACTGAAGCCCGCACGCCTAGAGCCCATGTTCCACAAGAGAAGCCACCTCAATGAGAAGTCCGCACACTGAAATAAAGAGTAGCCCCCGTTTGCCACAACTAGAGAAAGCCCGCATGTATCAACAAAGACCAAACGCAGCCAAAAAAAAAAAAAAAAAAAAAAAAATTCAAGGAAATACTTTGGCCATCTGGCCAGAGACATGAATGAAGAATTTCTGCCCCAACTGAGTTTGAACTAGATACTATTAGCTACTGTAGGGGAGCAAACTTGTCATCCAAAAATGTCTCTTTGGCATGTTGGATTATTTTGAGTTGAAAAAAATCAAGGCCTAAAAGTCTCAGGAAGAAACTTTGATCTTCACCCTAACTGACTAAGGAATATAGATAGAGGAACTGTTCCAGGAAAGGAGCTATCACCATAGATGACTATAGTATGAACTGAGTGTAGTAGACAGGAAGGAACATAAGAAAGTCTGTTAAAATTCCTCTCTATGTCCCATTGTCTCGGTATGACCCAGCAAAATTTTGTTTACAAACATTTGCTTTTGTATCTCCATGTCAATTGCCTTCCTCCGCTTTGAGTTCCCAAACCACTACCCCCAACCTCCTCTTTTGGCTTTAAATGAAGATGGCATATAAGGTGAGGATTTCAGCCATTTTGGAGAGTTACTCAGTTTTTCTGGGTCTCTCTCATGTATGCATGTTATTAAATTTTGTTTGACCCTCTCCTGTCTAATGTTAATTTAATTCTTAGACCAGCCAGATGAATCTAGAAAAGTAGAGGATAACTTCTTCCTCTCCAACACTACCCTTCCTTATTCAATATTATAGAATCTTACCCCTTCTTGGGGTACATATGCACTACATATGCACAAGCAGAATTTTGTCTTCTCAACAGCTTCCTGTAGAAAGCACTCTTACAGGTCTTTACTTCTTGTCATTCCATACCTGGGCTTTCTCTAATAGTATTTGTGAAAAAGCAGAAATTATAGGTCATATAAGATTTGACTGAAGATTTTAGATTGAGCCTCTTAAAAATAAACTACTAAATCTTTGATGTTATTTTGAAAATTTAATGTCCTATTGTCTACTACAAACTGGCACTTGTCCATTGGCACTTGCCATCTACCTCTACAAGGATTAAATCATGTGCTGCTGCAGCTGCTGACTTTTAACACCCACTGAAAGGAATTCAGGACGGAGAGCAGAAATGAGGTACTCTGTGCTCTGGGAAAAACTGGCAGAACAGTTCTTCAGATAGATATTTTCAGAAGACGATTTTATGAACCCAGTTCTTATATCTCTTCATATCTAGAAAAGCACTAAAATCCTTCATGGTGACATCTGCTCCTCGTGACTAGCAGTAACCTTCACAAGACTAGCAGAAAACTTCTGCAAAAACTATGTGCTTGATTTCATGTACTCCCCCTTCACCAAAATCACATATATACTGACATTTCCCCCTGCCTCTTTGGAGAAGTTTCTCAGAGATATCTGAGACGCTGTCTCCCAGGTTATAGTCCTAATTTTGTCCCAAATAAAACTTAACTCGGGCTTCCCTGGTGGCACAGTGGTTGAGAGTCCGCCTGCTCGTGCAGGGGACATGGGTTCGTGCCCCGGTCCGGAAGGATCCCACATGCCGCAGAGCGGCTGGGCCCGTGAGACATGGCCGCTGAGCCTGTGCGTCCGGAGCATGTGCTCCGCAACGGGAGAGGCCACAACAGTGAGAGGCCCGCGTACCGAAAAAAAAAAAAAACTTAACTCACAGCTCTCACGTTGTGATTTTTTTCAAGTCAAAACTCTACAAAAGTAATTCATTCTATCTATGAATATGTTCACACATGCATCTCAAGATGTGTGGATATTTGTATGGCAGAGCAGTCAATAGTTCACAGGCTGGAGGCAGACAGACCCCTTTCTTTGGATCTGGATTTTTTTTTTTTTTTTTGCGGTACTTGGGCCTCTCACTGTTGTGGCCTCTCCCATTGCAGAGCACAGGCTCTGGACGCGCAGGCTCAGCGGCCATGGCCCACGGGCCCAGCCGCTCCACGGCATGTGGGATCCTCCCCGACCGGGGCACGAACCCATGTCCCCTGCATTGGCAGGCAGACTCTCAACCACTGCGCCACCAGGGAAGCCCCTTGATCTGGATTTTTTTGTGGCTCTGCTTTCCACTAGCTAAGCACAGATTTCAGTGCCCTCCCTTTGTAAATAAGATGCCATTGTTTGTCTCAGAGAACTGATGAGAGGATTTAAAAAAACACTTTATATAAATATCTTAAAATGTCTGAAAAGTATTAAGAACTCAAGTGGTTAGGATAATTTTTATTATCACTCAGGAAAAAAAGATAAAATCCAGCTGAGCCTCCATGTGATCCAGTAACTCAGCAAGGTACTCAGAGTTGCAGCAACAAGGAGTGAGAGTCTACACTCTAAATTCTGGATTTCCCTTAGTTTTTAACTATGCCCAACCCTTTCTGGTTACAGGAATCTTTCCTGCCTTCCTTAGAATCATGGCTACAGATATTTCTCCAAATATCTACACGGCTTGTACTTTTACCTCTTTTAGGGCTTTAATCAAATGTTATCTTCTCTAAGAGACTTTCCCTGATGACTGCCCCATTCTCAACTTCGGGTCTCTCCTTAGCACTTACCATAATCCAATATGATTTATATTATTCTTTTCTTTTTTCCTTACTGTCTATTTCTTATCACCTTATCCCCTCCCCTCACCACACAAACCTAATTAGAACATAAACTATGTAGGGTGGGGATTTTCTTTTTTCTATTCTGTTTACTGCTGCTATATCCCAAGCTTGACATATAGTATATGCTCAATAAATACTTATTGACTAAAAAAATATCAATTTTAGGGAAAGAAGGCTATAGCTATGCAGCTCAAGTAGAAGGACATCTCATAGCCACCTTAACTGAACTGCAGAAATCAGAGTCAGCAATTTGGAGACTGCCCTATTTCTGTCACTATCGTGTATATGTAGGTTTCACTATTTTAAGCTCTCTATAAGGAAGAAATAATATATTCTCAGAATCCAAATAATGTGAAGCTGTAAGTAAAACAATACAAAGCAGAGGAAATGAATAGAAGTTAGATATGATCAGAAAAAAGGAACCTTTCTAGGAATGCCAACAACACTCTAAAGTAAGACTATGTTTAATTGTTCTTCATCTCAGCTCATTTCTATTGAATTGGCTTCACATTAAAAATGATAAAAATGATGCTCACTATTGCAGGATTTTGCAAATATGATTTTATTCACTAAAGCCAAATAGGAAATGAGGTTTGGATTTATACAAAATTCAATCATTTTCAAAAAGCCCATTTTCTCCCCTTTCCTTTATGTCTAGTGCAGTCTGAAAAAAGCTAAGGCATATTGATAAGACTGACAGAGTTCTTAGACAAAGTGGGGAGGGGGGGACAGAATGAAACTTTGTGGCAAGAGGTGAGGAGGCAGCAATTCTGAATGATGATTCCAACCACAATTCCAATTATGATTAAATTATGCTGAAAATAATATGTATGTATATTTAGGCTGAATAACTGCATGCTTTAAATTGTGTGCCTTAAGGCAGAATTCAATTTAATTTCCTATAAAAAGCTAGTCTTTTAAAAATATAAGATATGTATGTATTGAGTATGCTCAAGACTGGCTATATCAAAGCCTCTTACAGTTTCTGAGCTAGTTAAACATTAACATTTACAAAGGAGTCAATTTCTTGTAAAGGAATTTATTCATAGACACAGAAGAAAAGAAAATGTCAGCAAACTGTTGTCACCATAACCCCTGTTCATAGCCCTTCATGAGAGGACAAACTAATATTTTATTGCTTGTATCATATAGATTGGTGTGAAGGAATGCATTTTTCACTGGTAATTGTGGTCAAATTAGAAATAAAAGAGGGAGAAGAAATTTAAAATTAAATATACTTAGGGAATATGTAAGCATGATTACAAAACATGATATATTGGTGTTTGAACAAGAACCACAAAACTAAGAATGATAAATAATTTAAGACATTTTGGTGTTACATCTTAAAAAGAGCCTTAAGGCACAAAACAATAAGGGACAATGCACAGTTCTGGATAGGATCCTAGTTTAGACAAATTACTATGAAGGACATTTTAGGAATCACTGGGACATTTTGAAATGAGTCTGAATTTTAGATAAAAGAAACATTTACTGAAGTGGAAAGATGGAAATTATTAGCTGAAAAAGTTGTTATAAAACAGTATGTACAGTGTGTTTTAATTTTTGCTTAAAAATACATAAACAAGTTGGAGCCAACATTCCCTGTGTCCACCAGGACTGACAGTAAGAAATGGGTGGCTGGGTTGTCATCTGACCAGGAAGGCAGGGGCATTAAATTCTATCAATTATGCAATCCCTTCCCTTTCTCTTCAGATAATTAAGCACAGACCATTGGAGAGTCCAACACATAAGTCACACTTCTATAAGTTAGAAATAGCAATTTACTACTCTAAGGTAACTTTAAAAATTCAGATATTTATAGTATCTGTTAAAACATGCCAAGGGGGTGGTGAGTAGCATAGTGTAGAAAGAAGAGGGGACTGAGGTGTAAGAGGGACTTGCAGAGAAGCACCATGCTTTATTCTTACTCTCCATAGTGCCTAACCCCTAGAAAGTGCTCAACAAATGTTGAAAGAAAAAAATAAGTGGATGTGAAAATAATTTTTTCTTCTACCTTTCTTTTTTCTATAGTATTAATTCCATTAAGAGATTAATTACCTACAACCTTGGAAGATATGGGAGGTTGCAAAGAGCCTGAGAAAATGAGATTCAGAATAAGCATATGCAAGGTAAAAACAGAGATTTTGACAAGGTAAAGTTTTGTGGAAGAAACCAGCATAGGGGAAAAATTCCCAGTGTCCTCTGACCAAAAACTAGATGACCAATTCAGCTTGCTAGTTGGCTGGAGTTGATGACTAACTTGCTAACTGATTGTTTTGTTTTTCACTGTAACATTAGGGTTGTAATTTCCTGAGGACTTGAAGGGCTTCCTTCCATTTACCTCTAAAAGTGATGTTTTATTTCCTTTATGGAATTCTGTAATAGACATAAAAAGCTCAAAATAATTCTTAGCCCTAAATAATTGGCTGAATTTTTAACTCTGCCAACAATATTAGGAGCAGATTGATCTGGAAAAAAAAATTGGAAGATAGATCCCAACTCTGGAATTTTTTTGATGTATTGCTGAGGAATAAAACTACCAACAATTGGAATACGTAGAGGTATGAAGAAATATTCTGAAAACTGAAAATTCTATTGATAATTGTCTGATTTGAAGGGAGACTAAATGTGTGAACAAAAAAGGAACAGGATATCCCAAACCCACCCTGTCATATTTTGAGTAGTAGACACATTTTACAATATGGTGAAGTTTATAGAGCCCCTCCTCAGAATAATGTTTTTAAACACATAAAATAAAGGAGATGAATTTCCAAAGGAAACCAATTATATTGAAATAATTTATCATAGTATTAATAAATGTGATACAGTAATGTAAATGCTTCTTTAACATATTAAATAAGATTAACCAGAAGGAAAAATAACTGCTGTAATTTCAAAGTAGTGATAATCATTAGCGATACCTTGGGTTCTCTGCATAACTTGCAGATGATTTGAAAACTGTCTTTTCTGTTGGTGACAAAGTCATAGGTACTGTTAGTAGTGCTCCAGTTGGTTGACTGTATTTATAATGGAACAAATAACAACTGTCAATTAGAGGTTAGTTAAAAATAAATATGTTCTCTTTTTGTTCCATTCAAATACATAGACCCAGTAAATTGAGAACCCGTGATCTAGTTGCATTTATTTAGACCCATCCAGGGATAATACTATAGGTTAGAGTGTAAATAAAAATATGAGACTCTAATAATTCAGATTTCTCAAATAAAATTAAGACTGACTGCAAGGCAGATTTTAAGAAAAGGATCTTTAGGAATTTTTAAAATATTTACTTCCAAATTTCAGAGGAACTGAGCCATTAAAGCAAATCTCTAGATTAGAAATTCTCATTCTTCAAAAATGCAATGGAATAAATTTTACATGATCTCTATCATTCAGATGGAGGAATCCAGAAAAGTATTGAGAAAAATAAACATTTTTATTTGAAGTCATATAAACCACAGGAAAATCTAATATTCTTATTATTTTCTACATTAAGTTGCTTCAGAGGCACTTTTTATACAAGTGTAACAAGAAAACATTAATTACAAGATCCTTCACAGTGTCTAAGGGGTGCTAAAACTGGCTGTATTTGAAAAATAAACTGATAAATATAAAACTGGCTTGTAATTGCAGGAAGCATGTGGACTGCTATAGCAATACCCAGATCTGTGGACAGACATTTGACTGGATTACTGCTGTATTTCTCATAGCCATTATCATTCTATAAAAGGGTTGCTCTGGTGATTTCCAACTGAATATATTCATTATGTTGGAAAAATTTACTACCTAATAGCTGATGCACTTAATGGACACTGTGGTAAATAGGCAAATCATATTTTTATATTAATATGATAAACAAAAAGACAGCTTCTCTTAACCCCTGCTGCATTCACTCTAGTTAAAAGTACACCCTGTGTGACCTGAGAACAAACATGATTTTTTAGGTCAGCCCATGATTTTCATTTCTAAAATGGCACTTTATTGTTGGTATCTAAAACAGCCCTTGTCACTCAGGGACTAATTTTATTGAGTTGAAATAAAATCATCACCCCTGTAATTTCATTTCTACTTTGATATAAACGAAGAATTTAGAGGACAATATCAGGTTTTGTCCTATGTGAAGAAAAGGAAATTGTTCTTATAGTTTTCCTTTGCATTCTTAAATTTTCAGATCTTTGTGAATAAATGATACTCTATTGATTACCAATTCCTGCTACCTCATTATGTCTATTTGACAGTGTGATGATATGCCTTCTTAAATATAGCCATGGAAAATTATTTCCCAGTTGAAGAAAACCTCTAAAGGAAACAAGCAATGTGAATCATTGCTATAAACATTATTTCCTTTCTATGTCTATTCATTTAACACACATTTTTGAGAATTATTCTGGGTAATAATTTGTTCTAGCTGTAGGGATATATGGAATTTACATTTTAGAAGAAACAAATATATCTAAGTATTACCTTGGTTACTTTATGAGGAATAGGCTGTCCGCAGGCTTTTATTTGTTTTTGTCCTACGAAAGCAAGGAGGTTGCTTAGTAGGTGGAAACAAGTCAAGCCCAGTTGGAATTAAAGAGGTGCTGATAACTGGTTATATTTCCAAGTTAACTGAAATAACACTAAGGATCATTTAGAACAAAGTGAATTTAGGGAAGGTATGGAAGTTGCACAGCCATGCAGTCTGGATCCAACACAAATCAAAGCTTAGAATGTACTTGAATCTCTCTTCTTTTTGTCTTCTAAACTTTCAAAACAGTAGTTATTTCAAAACAAGTTAATTATCACTTTGACAATTGTAATATCCCTTATATTCCTAAATTCCACTGAAGCTGCTTTTACAAATGTCATCTCAATTGCCAAACCAAATTATGGATTTTTACTGGCTTCTCAAATTGACAGCTGACCTGACCACCATGACACTATGTAGTCTGGTTCTTTATAAATCTCTCTAATGACTGTCTCACTCATAGGCTCACTCATAGGCTCACCTATATTTTAATAAAATAATAAACATAAAACACTAAATGCTGGTGTTCTCCATGGTTCTGTTATTGGCAACAGCTTCTCTCACTATACAGTTTCCCAGAGAAGCCATATGGAGTCAGATTTCCTGAGCTTCTTTCTGAGATCCAACCCTAGCTAGCTTTGAGACCTTGGGCCAGTTCCTCTCTTGACACCAATTCTCACTTTACTGGTCTGTAAAATGGGGATTTTACTAGCATTTACTCCATATATTTGTTGAGTCTTAAATGAGATAATTCATTTAAAGGACTTTGGAAAGAGCCTAGTCTCCTGTAATTGCTTAATAACTTGCACCTATCTTAAACATCAGCAGATTATTTAACTATTAAATTTTTGAATCTTAAAACTGTATTTCTAAGCCATAGCTTTTGCCCAAGTTTCAGATTTGTATATTCATCTGTCAATAGAGTCATGTATTGGGTAACCCACAAGCCCTATACTCCCAATATGTCAAAATTAACTCATCATTTTCTCTTCAAGGTTTTTTTCATCTCATTATAATCTCATTCTCAATTGATAGATATGTCTAAGCCAGAAAACTTATTTATCCTTGACTTCCTCCTTTCAGTCATGCCCCATGCGTAGTCAGTATTGTACTGATTTTATCTCTTAAATGTAATCTTTTTCATTCTGTTATCTATTATCACCTGTGTTCTAGCCCAGGGACTCATCACTTGGGATAATATTAGAATAATCTTCTATCTACTATCCCTATTCCTCTTCTTAGAGTTATCTTACTAAAATATCAAGTCAACTGTGTCATCCCTCACTTCTCATTCCCTAAGAGCTCTCCATGGCCCAAAGATAAAGCCAGTGTCTTAACAGCAATTTACTACAACCACAGGGATTAGCTGCTGTTTACACTCCCAGTTTGATTCCCTAATATCTTCTTCTTCAAACTTTTCATTTTAGCAACATCAAAGGAATGTTTATTCATGCTGTTTTTTTTTCTTCAAGGGCCCCACCCCTGCTCCTACAAACATGCACACACACACACACTCACTCTCAAACTTAAACACAATTTCAATGTACTGTTTAACACTTAGCTTAGTCATTCAGTCTTCTCTGGCCTTCAGCTGGGTTAAATGCCACTTCTCTGTCAATCTCTCTACCATTGCATATTCATATTTTATTATTTTTATAAGTCAAGGACATTTTCCTCAGCTAAACCATGAGCTTCTTTATGGCAGAACCATGTATTCATCTTTTTTTCACTGACACCTAGTATCTAGTTGGAATCTAGGGGATTAGTTAAATATTAGTTGATAGAATAATCTAATGATTAGGAAAGTTCCCCAGTATCTCTTAAGATGAAGTTCTCTAGAATAATTCTTCTAAAGTGACAATTTAATTGTACTTTTAAACTTTAATGGCTCTACATTGACTATAAGACAGTGCCTCTTAAATTGGGGATTACAGATCCTTGCTATCAGGGAATGAATTTTCTCTAGGGATTTTCTTCTTAATTATATAAATTCATTAAAATAACAATTAATAAATCAATATAATCATATTCTGGATCATTCTGGATGGCTACTTTGTAATCCAGACTTGCCACTTGGTTTTAGTTCATATGCTTACACTTTTATTACAATGGTGATACTTCAAGTGTTCACTTAGAGAGTTCCCACTCAGGTTTTAATTCAACTGGAATCAATGTCTGTGAAACCATTGGAATATTTTTTTTGGAAATACACAAGGTCTTAAATTTGAGAAATAATGCTATAAGTTAAAATCCATTGTCTTACAATTAAAGCACTCTATTGATTTGAATATAATTTTGTAGCCTAAACATAAATACTACCCACTAAACATACCTTAACCATGTCTTTTTTTTACTTCAAATCCATGCTTTCAATTAAGTCATTATCTATCTAACTACATCTACATGTACATCTACATCCATGCCATTAAAAGGTACTCCACCTGCCGTTTCTGCCTTTATGTATTCTATTTATTATTCATTATCTCACTCACATGCTATGTTGTCTATAAAACCTTCCTTAATTGTCGTAAGTTAAATTTAAGTAGTTCTACCCTCTTTCCCCCTCTTTTCTTACTTTCCACACAATTTGTAATAACATGTAAATGTACCTGTCTAGTATCTTTCTTTTTTTAAGCCAAAGTTTGAGGTTGGTGGGAATACAAATATTATTTATTCAAGTGAATAAAGAAGATAAACCACTCTGATTACTGTTAAACTACCTGTATATGTACAAATGGTTGAAGGCATTTTCTCAGCATCCTAGAAAGTTGTATTGACTAGCATTAACTCAAGGAAGGCAGAGAGAAATAAAAACAAAAACAGAAAAATATTCATTTAAATTGAAATAAGTTGTCATTCCATGACTTATTTTAAATGCTTAGAAAAGATGAAAGTGGGACAAGATGGAGTTTCTGATGATAAAATTCACTAAAATCTAATACTTCTTAATAAAATAAATATATTTGAATTTTTATTGTGATGATTATAGAATATAAAAATTCTGATTAAATTGTAGTAAGAGTGACATGTGGCCAATTATCTCATTGAGCATTAGAATTTGATGCTCCGATTTTGAATTTTTAATAGGGTCCTTGTTGAGACCATTGGTCTTTTAGAACTTTATTGTGAAAAGCATTTTTGTGTTAAAACACAACATATAAACCCAGAAGAAAAATTGCCCCAGAAATCATATTGTTCTAGTGTTCTTTAAAAGTTTTATGGAGACCTGCCTGTAATCTAATGATTCCAAGTACTATTTTCCATCTGAAATTGTGTCTCTTTATTTAATTCCCATGTTATCCTAAGTGAAATGTGTATTGCTTGGGAATAGGATGTAAAGAGAGATTCATCACCTCCAAAATAGTCTTTACTTAGAAATACTGCAGTCAGGGGAATAAGCTATTCACCAATAATAAATGCATTTAACATTCTTCCGAAAAGGCCATGCATTACTCTAACTTGGAACCAATACTTAATAAATGTTTTTTATATGTTCATTATATATTCTGGTATATGACTTTATGGTGAGTTGAGATTTCTGGAGTTAGGAAGATGCCAGATTTACCTTTGCCTTAATCTACATTTCTTCAACAAAATTTAGGATTGGATCCCACAGACTTCTGTTCTGAAATTTTGAACCACCTTATGAGGGTATCCATCCAATAATTTAACAGGTTTTATTGATTGAATGTTAGGGAAGTCATGAAATCTTATGTCTGCTTCCAGTGTTGCCACTGCTTAGCTTGTCCATCCTTAAGAAAATCCTTTAGCCTCCCTGGACACAAATTATTTCATCTGTAAAACATGCAGTTGAAGTTTTAAGGTGCTTTTCATTTTAAGACATTGGAATTCTGTACTGAGGATGTGGCACCTGGGTGAGGCCTCAGTCCTCCTTTGTGATTTCCACCAATTCAAATCCCAGATTTTGTGGGCCCCTGGTAGACATTTCCATCATCATTCCCATGGCTCATTTTTCATTTTTAATATAACTCACCTGGTAGTCTGTTTGGTAACAAAAAGAAAGAATTCTCTAATTTTTTTGATTTTGCAAAAGTGTTCATTATTTGTTAATGTTCTAAACTGTCATTTAAGAATTGTATTATTTTCATTTTAATACTTCCAAAAAATCTATACCCTAAACAAAGGAAAATAATGAGTAAAAATTGAACTTTAAAAGATTTGGATTAGATTCCTGATTGGAACATAAAAACTCTTCAACAAAGTTTAAAATCAATTTCAAAAATGAAGTAAATGACTTTTATCAAATGTGTCAATGGCTTAGGGTTGCCAATGTCCCTAAATCATTCTTTACCCAAACGGAAAGGTCTTGGGTGGGTCTTGAGTTTTATCTCCCTGCATATAAACCAGAGGTTGGCTACTTCTTCAACTCTGAGGGTCACCAATGGAGCCAAACAAGTGAGTCAATATTGGTCAACAGTCTTATCAGACTGAAAGCATAGACACTGTGTTCTTGACGGCTGGCTGGGAGCAAAAGTTCCAGACACACATTCGGTGACTCTTATTTTAAATCACCCTTTCCCCCGATAGATGTTATAATGATTCCATAATCACATTTATAAAATATATCTTTTTTACTCAAATCTACTAATATTTACTGAAAACATTTTAAAAGAAAGGCATGATTCCAGCCATAATAGATTAGATCTTTATGGCTTGACTTGAATCTGCTCTTTTGTGATTTAATCTTCCTGCTCTTGTTTTTACTCTTAAATATGTAACTATTGCCAGAGCCATCTCGAGTATGTCCCCAGCCCTTTCCTTTTAAAAATAATCACAGATTTCTAATTCTTTCTCAAGAATGTCCATTATCTTGACTGCCACTCACTAAGTTATCTGCATCATATTTAACTTAGGATGCCTTTGTCTAATCAGTGCTTTCTATGCCACTCTGCTCTCTATTTGCAAGACAGAATTTTTTTTCCTTTTTATGCACCCAGTTGATACTGCATCACTAACCCATATTTAAGCATGTAGTTATTCCTTCTGTTATAAGATTAATATTTATCAAAAGTGTATTAACTTTTTACACTACTGCTCTAGAATAAGTAGGCTGTTGAAGAGGATATTTAAACTAATGATCCTGGTGCTGTGGAGCTCATAAATTTATTGATTTTCATGGGGAGAAAGGGTGGCTTATCAAAGTCTCTGGGGGCATTATGCAATTTTAAAATACATATTCAATATTATAATACAATATTTATTTTGAATAGAATGTTAAGAATCATGATTCTCATAAACTCCAAAAAATAAGGTTTCTGCCACTGAAGATTGTAGACTATAAGATATATAGAACATATTGAGAAGAAAGGAATGTGATATTTTTATTCATAACTGGGATATAGCTGACCATATTAAAGAATGCACTCTTCTGTGTTCTGAAACACAATATATGTAATTACTCATAACTTTCTTTTTTTATTAACCTGTAGTTGATTTACAGTATTATCTCAGGTGTACAGCATAATGATTCAATATTTTTATAGATAATACTCCTTTTAAAGTTATTTTAAAAAGATGGTTACATTTTCCTATGCTGTACAATATGTCCTTGTTGCTTATCTATTTTATACATACTAGTTTGTATCTCTTAATCCCATACCACTATCTTGCCCCTCCCTTCTTCCCTCTCCTCACTAGTAATCAGCAGTTTGTTTTCCATATCCATGAGGCTGTTTTTGTTTTGTTATATATATTTGTGTGTTTTATATTTTGGATTCCACATATAAGTGATAACATACAGTATTTGTCTACTTATTTCACTAAGCATAGTACTCTCTAGGTCCACCACGTTGTTGTAAATGGCAGGTTTTTATTCTTTTTTATGGCTAAGAAATATTACAGCCATATACAGAAATATTCCACATATATATGTATATACCTCACATCTTCTTTATCTGTTCATCTGTTGATGGACACTTGGGTTGCTTCCATATCTTGGCTATTGTAAATAATGCCGCTATGTCTATGGGGGTCCATGTATCTTTTCAAATTGGTGTTTATATATATATACACACAGGGATGGAATTGTTGGATCATATAGAAGTTCTATTTTTAGATTTTTGAGGAACCTCCATACTGTTTCCCATAGTGGTTGTACCAGTTTACATTCCCACCAACAGTGTACAAGTGGTTCCCTTTTATCCTCATTCTCACCAATGTTTGTTTTTTGTAGACTTTTTGATGATAACCATTCTGACAGGTGTAAGGTGATATCTCGTTGCGGTTTGGGTTTGCATTTCTCCACTAATTAGCAATACTGAGCATCTGTTACTGAATCAGGTCTGACTGCTCACCACTTGAAAATCAATACATGAGAGAGAGGAATGTTGGTAGAAAAGAAAGTTGCTTTTAATAAGAATACCAGCAATCTGCGGAGATAGTGTACTCAGTGTCCCCCAAAAAAGATATCTCAATATTCTGCTCGGCCATGAAAGTTTTTAATAAGAAAAAGGGAAGTCATCTTAGCTAATCATTGAGATGGGGAGTCAGAGTCATCACCATCCCCCACTGTGTGCAGGCTTGTGTGCAGGCTTCTTGACTTCTTGTGATTCTTCTTTAGATAATATTTTGTTCACACAGTTTGTTCACAGGAGTACTGAAGGGGAAGCTAGGGAATAGGTCTGGTCATCTGTTAATTGCTTATTCTTTATTTCTACTTCTTTGACCTATGGAAAGAACCAACAGCTTAGGCAAGGTATTCCATGATGAAAAGATTTGAATGTTGTGCTAGGGCCAGAGATAAGTAGAGCACGGGGACACCTGATTTAAAAGTTAGTTAAAATGTAGCTTTGCTTAAATTGGCAAGAAAGGGGATTTCCTGCTGAGGGTGGTTTTCCGGCAAAAACTGCTTACAATAGTGGTTATGTTGTATGAATTCTGACTCTTCTACGTACTACCTTTGTGATCTTGGGTAATTTACTCAAAGTTTCTGAAACTCACTATCAATGTCTTTATAACAGGAATAATCATATCCATCTTACATATTTGGATAAATGAGATGATGCTTATGAAACCCTTGCAAGAGTTGTTTGCACGTTGTATATATATATATATATTCAGTAAATACTAGCAATTACTCTTATTATCTTAATAAAATTTCATGATATCTGTCATTGAAAAAATATAGAGGCAACTTTGTACCCAAACATTCTTTAAGCCTACAGCCTCTGTAGAAGTTTTCCCTTGATGTGAGTCCAGTAGGGATAGGCAGCCATGATGAACATGGGGGCAAGTTGCTTCTGAAGAGCAAGAAGTAGGGAATAGTATTAGTCATGGTCTCAAGGTTGCAATGTATTGAAAAAATAAACATCTTTTATAAACTGATTTTCAATGACAGTGCTATTCTTGTACATGTGACTCACATACACAAACACTGACACATCAAACCTTCTTAAAGTAATTGAGCAGTGCATCTCAAATTTCAATGTACATATAAATCACCCAGGGATGTTGCTAAATGAGATTCTAATTTAGTAGATCTGGAGTGCAGCCGTAGTGTCTGCATTTCTAACAAAATCCCCAGTGACATCAAAGTTGGACCATTCTTTGAACAGTCAGGTAATGTAGAATCTTTATTTCTTAGTCTGATAATTCACAGCTAGGCCTATCATTTTGGCAATTTTTGTGTTACTGTACATCCAAGTAATTATTTTAATCTAAAATATATACATAAGAAAGAATGTCTTAACATAACCATCAACAACATTACAACCATGCTTGTTATTCTAAACCATCAAGCATGGCAGCAAAGTGCTTGACTCTGAAACCACTACCCACTTCTTTTTTTTTCATTTTAATTACCACTGTAATTTAGGTATAATAAACTGACCAGATCCTTTGCTAAAAATAAAATCTTCCTGATACAGTTCCAATTAGCTTTGTTTGTAAATTGCATATTGCCTCTTCTCATATAGCTCCAGAAAGTCCAATATTATATTTTGTGTTGTCCAGGCAGGACACATCGCAATCCTCCTAAGGACATTTGGCTTGAGATAATACTAATTTTTGGGCCAAATCCACTTGCTGCATCTGGCTCTGCTTTAGATGATATACAAAAAAGGAATTGTGAATCCTTTGGATGTTAGCTTCATCACTAGAGAAAATATCAACATCTGCTCCTCCATGATTGTTTGATGTTCTTTGATGGAGCACGGAAAACTGAAGAATTCAATCACCAAATCTTAAACCCAAACTAGTAGTCTTCTGCTTTTCATGCTAACTAAATATTGAATGCCAGTTTAATGCACACACATGATGGATTCAAAATGATCCATGCTTATTACTCCCAATTCTTTTACATTACTGAGAATGTGTTGAACATGAGATTCATAAATGCCCAACTTTTTCAGTGCAAGGTAATATCAAGAAAGTATGTGGTGCCATACGGAAAGAAAATCCTGGAGATGAGGTTGACAGGTTTATGGCACCAGACTTGTCTTATTTTCAGTAACTCATTTTATATTTAGTGCTTCACATTGGAAAGCCAAGGGCTTCGGCCTTCTATGATTTAACTCAAACAATAAGTAAGTTTGTGGTATCAAAAAGGGTAGAAAATAGGTCTGCTGATTAGAACAGTATTTTAGAGGACAAGAGGAGGCAAACAAATCTGGATACAACAAATATAAACAAGTATTTAATTCTGTTAGCAATACTCTCTGCCTTAATTAATAGATAACACAGTGTACTATATTCAAAAATAGTCTCCACTGGTATCCCACATTAATACAACCACCTGGGATGATTAGACATGCGTATCTAGCCTCCATCATAAGAATAAGAATAATATTTTTTTTTAGAAGTCAGACCATGGAAAAGCAAAACTACATGAATACAATTAAATAAAAGTTTGTTTTGGACATCTGAAGTATCAGAAGGCAGGAATAATGAAATAAGGAGCTTGCTTTGTTTGCTGAAGGTAATTCAAATGTTATAAGAGCTTTGTTCATTCAAAATCTATTGTCCTGGTCATTACTCCTGGCAAGGCCTAGAGGACCCATGAATGCTGAGGTTCTTACTGATGCCTGGATCAATTCATATGTGTTCAGTGCCTAGAATCCATCCTGAGTCTCTATATTATTTGAGTTTCCAAGCCTAGGGTTTCAAAAATCCAAATTCTTTACTATCATCATGATTTATTTCTTCAATATCTTTGAAATGTAGTAAAATGGCTGTCAAGTGCCAGCTTCTTTTTACATAATTGCCACCAATTACACTGTCCCCTATTGGTTATTTCTCAACTTAATATATGATGGGGGATAGAGTTACCTTTAGACCATGACTCCTGTAAGTACATATTTCCCGGGGAGAAAACAGTTCTGGGAAACTTTCCAATAATATTTTACAATAAATGCTTATTAACTTTGATGACAGTGTCTGCAGTCTTGGGAGGAATATTACTTTTGCTGGTTTTCAGATTTAGTGTATCATAGTATTGATGAGTTTTACAGTGATAGCTTAGGTTTACAGACAACTTGAGTCATCCTTTAGTACCCTGAACTTTGTCTCTACCAATAACTTTTAAAAGTGTAAACAGTATCTGTACCACAAAATATATCATTGTGCAAGAAACAGCTGGACAGCTTAGACTTATGCATGTGTAATAATAAACCAGTTCTTGAGTGTCAACTATGAGCAGATACAAGCATGTTATTTAAATGTATTCATTTAATTCTCATTTTGCAAACAGGACTGGATTTTGTCTATATGTAAATATTCACCTCCTTGCTGTCACACACACACACCAAGGCAGCCAATAAAATTCAGAGAACAGATGAGGGCTAAGTACAGAATTCACCTTTATTGCATCCTAATTTTTAACTTGCTATTGCAAACCCATAACCTTCGAGACCTGTTTGCCAACCCCTACAGTATCTGCCTGCCCTTGGTTCATTTATCTTACTTCTCTGCACTCAGATTCTTGCTTAGTAAATCCAGTTTGCCTGTGTACTTTTATGTTCCTTAGAATCCAAATTTTTTCCTCCTAGACCAAACGTGTGCAGAAAACTTATAGTCAGTTCTACAGTACTGCCCCTGGTATTAGGGAATGTCAATTATTCAGTGTGAAACCTGTGGACTTTGTGCTACATTTTAAATTACATCCTTTCTACAAACACAACAAAGAAACATTTTGTCTTTGTCTTTAAGTAGTTACAAAAGAAACTACAAAAAATGTGTAGTCTGCATTCTTTCAGTTGTTGATAAAAATTAATCTATTTTATTTAATCATTTTTATTATTTTCTGGAGAACTTGAAGATAATCAAGCTCTTCTCACTTAGAGGTAGATACACTTGACACTGAGAGACCTAACTCATCTGCTTCTAATTCGTCGTCTAATACTGAATTGTTAAGAACCCACAACCATAATTTCCATCTTGGTGTCCTACTGCCGTTTCATCATTTTTTTCCTCACCAGGTATTCATCAAATACTCTTGGAGAACATGGTCTTGGATGGGACTCTGCTGTAGAACAGAAGGAATTATACTGAGTGCAGAGCTTTTCTTCATAAGAAGAAAATGGCTAATTTTTTTTCTATTTTTTTGAGGTGGTTATTCACATACACAATTAAGAAACAATTTATCAGGCTGCATTTCTCTCTTGAACATGACATTATTGTATTTCAGAAGGCATAGCAAAAGTACCATCAGAATCAGCTGAAGAACTCTTTAAAATAATGATATATCAGTCCCTGGCTGATTCCACATATTTTGAGGGGTATGTATGAACTGATGCTTGTAACGACAACCAAGGTGAATCCAAAGCAAAGCTAGATTTGACAGCCCAAGGGTAAATGACAAATGTCAGCAGGCTTAAACCACAAATATGAACCATGGGGGAATCTCAACAGACTCAAGATCTTCTTTGCTTTTCAGGTTCAGAAGTGAACTTTTATGAATGCACCATGGGAATAATAAGTCCTGAGAATAATTTACCCTGATCAACTTTTTATTTGTAAAGAAAATAATAATTTAAACACCAGCAGGAAAAGCAAAAAATAACACACAAGGGAATGCCCGTAATGTTATCAGCTGATTTCTCAGCAGAAACTCTACAGGCCAGAAGGGAGTGGCACAATATACTTACAATGGTGAAAGGGAAGAATGTACAACCAAGAATAGTGTTCTCAGCAAAGCTTTCATTCAGATTTGATGGAGAAATCAAAAGCTTTACAGACAAGCAAAAGCTAAGAGAATTCAGCATCACCAAACTGGCTTTGAATCAAATGCTAAAGAAGCTTCTCTATGTGGGGGGAAAAAAGAGGCCACAACTAGCAAAAAGAAAAGTACAAATGGAAAAGTTCACAGGTAAAGGCAAATATACAGTAAAAGTAAGAAGTCACCCACACGCAAATATGAAAGCAAACCCAGCAACTGTGAGAAGAGGAGAGTACAAATGCAGGAAGTGGAACTTAAAAGACCATCAGCTTAAAGCCACCTTGTATATATACAGAGTGCTATATCAAAACTTCATGGGAAGGCCTCCCTGGTGGCGCAGTTGTTGAGAGTCTGCCTGCCGATGCAGGGGACACGGGTTCATGCCCCAGTCTGGGAAGATCCCACATACCACGGAGTGGCTAGGCCCGTGAGCCATGGCCACTGAACCTGCACATCTGGACCCTCTGCTCTGCAATGGGAGAGGCCACAACAGTGAGAGGCCCGCGTACCACAAAAAAAAAAAAAAAACTTCATGGGAAATACAAACCATAAAGCTACAATAGATACACACACACACAAACACACTCACACACAAAACAACTAAACACAACACTAAAGATGGTCATTAAAACACAAGAGAACAGAACAAAAGAGGAAGGAAAGAAAAAGACCTACAAAAACAAGCCCAAAACAATTAAGAAAATGGCAATAGGAACATACATATTGAAAATTACCTTAAATGTAAATGGATTAAATGTTCCAAGCAAAAGGCACAGATTGGCTGAATGGATATAAAAACAAGACCAACTTCAGACCTAGGAAATCATACAGACTGAAAGTGAGTGAATGAAGAAAGATATTCCATGCAAATGGAAATCAAATAAAAGCTGGAGTAACAATACTCACATCAGACAATACAGACTTTAAAATAAAGACTATTACAAGAAAAAAGGAAGGACACTACCTAATGATCAAGGGATCAATCCAAGAAGAAGATATAACAATTGTAAATATATCTTCACCTAACATAGGAGCACCTCAATACATAAGGCAAATGCTAACAGCCATAAAAGTGGAAATCAAAAATAACAAAATAATAGTGGGGGATTTTAACACCCCACTTACAACAATGGACAGATCATCCAGACCGAAAATCAGTAAGGAAACACAAGCTTTAAATTATGAATTAGACCAGATAGATTTAATTGATATTTATAGGACTTTCCATCCAAAAGCAGCAGAATACACTTTCTTCTCAAGTTCACATGGAACACTGTCCAGGATAGATCATATCTTGGGCCACAAAATATGCCTTGGTAAATGCAAAAAAAGAAAAATTGAAATTTTATCAAGCATCTTTTCTGACCACAACACTATAAGATTAGAAATCAATTATAGGAAAAAAAAACTGTGAAAAACACAAACACATAGAGACTAAACAATATGTTACTAACAATATGGATCACTGAAGAAATCAGAGATAAAATAAAAAATTACATGGAGGCAAATGCCAATGAAAACACAAAGATCCAAAACCTATGGGACATAGCAAGAGCAGTTCTAAGAGGGAAGTTTATGGCAATACAATCTTACCTCAAGAAACAAGAAAAACCTCAAATAAACAACATAGCTTTATACCTAAAACAACTAGAGAAAGAACAAAATCTACAGATAGTATAAGGAAAGAAATTGTAAAGACCAGAGCAGAAATAAATGAAATACAGGCAAAGAAAACAATAGCAAAGATCAATGAAACTAAAAGCTGGTTCTTGTAAAAGTAAACAAAATTGGTAAACATTTAGCCAGACTCATCAGGAGAAAAAGCGAGAGGACTCAAATCAATAAAATTAGAAATGAAAGAGGAGAAGTTACAATGGACATCACAAAAATACAAAGAAACGGAAGAGACTACTATAAGCAAATATATGACAATAAAATGGACAACCTAGAAGAAATGGACAAATTCTTATAAAGGTACAACCTTCCAAGACTGAACCAGAAAGAAACAGAAAATATGAAAAGACCAATCACAAGTAATGAAATTGAAACTGTGATATAAAAAACTCCCAACAAACAAAAGTTCAGAACCAGATGGCTTCACAGGTGAATTCTATCAAACGTTTAGAGAAGAGGAAACACCAATCCTTCTGAAACTCTTCCAAAATATTGCAGAGGAAGAACACTCCCAAGCTCATTCAATGAGGCTACCATCAACCTGATACCAAAACCAAAGACAACAAAAAATAAAATTACAGGCCAATATCACTGATGAACATAGAAGCAAATATTCTCATCAAAATACTAGAAAACCAAATCCGACAATACATTGAAAGTATCATGCACCATGATCAAGTGGGATTTATCCCAGGGATAAAAGGATTCTTCAATATATGCAAATCAATCAATGTGATTTGCCACATTAACAAACTGAAGAATAAAAACCATATGATCATTGCAACAGATGTAGAAAAACCTTTTGACAAAATTCAACACCACTTATGATAAAAAGCTCTCCAGAAAGTGGGCTTAGAAGGAGTATACCTCAACATAATAAAGGCCATATATGAAAAACCTGTGGCTAACATCATACTCAAAAGTAAAACCTGAAAGCTCTTCCTTTAAGGTCAAGAACAAGACAAGGATGTCCATTCTCACCACTTTTATTCAGTGTAGTTTAGGAAGTCCTAACCATGACAGTCAGAGAAAAAAAAAGAAAAGGAATCCAGATTGGAAAGTAGAAGTAAAAGTGTCACTCTTTGCAGATGACATGATACTATACATACAAAGTTCTAAAGATGCTACCAGAAAACTACTAGAGCTCATCAATGAATTTGGTAAAGTTGCAGGATACAATATTAATATGTAGAAATGTCTTGCATTCCTATACTCTAACAAAGAAAGATCAGAAAAGAAATTAAGGAAAGAATCCCATTTAGCATCACACCAAAAAAAAAAAAATCTAAGAATGAACCTAAGGAAGCAAAATCCTGTACTCAGAAAACTGTAAGATACTGATGAAAGAAATCAAAGATGAAACAAGCAGTTGGAGAGATATACCATGTTATTGGATTGGAAGAATCAGTACTGTCAAAATATCACCCAAAGCAATCTACAGATTCAATGCAATCCCTATCAAATTACCAATGGCATTTTTCCCAGAACTAGAACAAAAATTTTACAATTTGTATGAAGACACAAAAGACCTGGAATAGCCAAAGCAATCTTGAGAAAGAAAAAGAGCTGGAGGAATCAGGCTCCCTAACTTCAGACTATACTACAAAACTACTCTCAACAAAACAGTATAGTGCTGGCACAAAAACAGAAATATACATCAATGAAACAGAATAGAAAGTCCAGAGATAAACCCATGTACCTATGGTCACCTAATCTATGACAAAGGTGTCAAAAATATACAATGGAGAAATGACAGTCTCTTCAATAAGTGGTGTTGGGAAAATGGACAGCTACATGTAAGAGAATGAGATTAGAACACTACCCAACACCATACACAAGAATAAACTCAAAATGGATTAAAGACCTAAATGTAAGGCCAGATACTATAAATCTCTTATAGGTAAACAAAGGCAGACACTCTCTGACATAAATGCAACAATATCTTTTTTGTTCAACCACCTAGAGTGGTAAAAATAAAAACAAAAATAAATAAGTGGGGCCTCATTAAACTTAAAAGCTTCTGCACAGCAAAGGAAACCATAAGCAAAATGAAAAGGCAGCCCTCAAAATGGGAGAAAATATTTGCAAATGAAGCAACTGACAAGGAATTAATTTCCAAAATATACAAACAGCACATGCAGCTCCATATCAAAAAAAACCAAACAGCCCAATAAAAAAATGGGCAGAAGATCTAAATAGATATTTTTCCAAAGAAGACATACAGATGGCCAAGAGACACATGAAAAGCTGCTCAACATCACCAATTATTAGAGAAATGCAAAGCAAATCTATAGCAAGTTATCACCTGACACCAGGAAGAATGGCCATCATCAAAAAATCTACAAACAATAAATGCTAGACAAGGTGTGAAGAAAAGGGAACTCTCCTGCACTGTTGTTGGGAATCTAAATTGTTACAGCCACTATAGAGGACAATATGGAGTTTCCTTAAAAAGCTAAAAATAAAGCTCCCATATGACCCAAAAATCCCACTCCTGGGTGTATATCAGGAGAAAACCATAATTCTAAAAGATACATGCACCCCAATGTTCATTGCCACACTATTTACAATAGCCTGGACATAGAAGCAACCTAAATGTCCATCAACAGAGAAATGGATAAAGAAGTTGTGGTACACATGTACCATGGAACATTACTCTGCCATAAAAAGAACAAAACAATGCCACATGCAGCAACACGGATGGACCTAGAGATAGTCATCCTGAGTGAAGTAAGTTAGACAGAGAAAGACAAATATAGTATGATATCACTTATATGTGGAATCTAAAAAAATGGTACAAATAAACTTATTTACAAAACAAAGAATCACAGATGTAGAAAACAAATATATGGTTACTGGGGGGAAGAGGGGAGGGATAAATTGGGAGATTGTGATTGACAGCTGCACAGAACTATATTTAAAATAGATAACTAACAGCACAGTGAACTCTACTCAATACTCTCTATTTACCTATATGGGCAAAGAATCTAAAAAAATAACCAATAAATGAATATGTATAACTGACTCACTTTGCTGCACACCTGAAACTAAAACAATATTTTGCATCAACTGTACTTCAATAAAAAATAAATAAAATAAAAATATAAAAACCAGAAATGCTAATTTACAGTGAAAGTTATTCTTTTTCAAATGACCAGAAACTTCTTTTCTGCTATTCCAAGAAACGTTTCTATTATCAAGATACAAGCAAACAGAATAAGCAAAAGAAACTTTTCTATTATCAAGATACAAGCAAACACTGGTAAATAGGAAAATAAAAATAGAAAAGCAGAACATGAAACAGAATATAAGGAATTGGAGAGGGTTGTGGAAAATTTTACTCAGAGTATTGTGTTTTTCTTTCTGATGATTAAAATACTCAATTTCCATATAACATTTATATCTCCTTAGTCATTCCTGACTTATCCCTGTCATGTAATTGCTCTTCAATTAATTATCTTGATTCCATATAGACCACATTTCTTTTTTCTTTTTTCTTTTTTTTTTGCGGTACACGGGCCTCTCACTGTTGTGGCCTCTCCCATTGCAGAGCAGAGGGTCCGGACGCGCAGGTTCAGTGGCCATGGCTCACGGGCCTAGCCGCTCCGCGGTATGTGGGATCTTCCCGGACCGGGGCACGAACCCGTGTGCCCTGCATCGGCAGGCGGTCTCTCAACCACTGTGCCACCAGGGAAGCCCCACCTTTCTTTATTATATCCTTTTTATTTTTAACATGTTTATTTGACATAATTCAATTTAGTTTCTAGGAGTTATAGATTAATCCTCTTTCTGGGATATAGTAATCTTCTTAATCTTATTTGTAACAATTTATAAATTGCCTCAGAGGGACACCTTTGGATCTCATCCTGGAATTCTCTTTTATCCGTTGGGTGATGTCATTATCCTGTCTACTTTCAGTTCTTCCACTTTTTTCAGAGAGGTATTTGAGTACTGACCTAACTGCATACTCTAGCCTTGTCATTCTTGCAATCACAGGCACAAATTTAGGAGGAGACTGGCTAGAATTTGGAGGTGGGGACAAATAAAACTAACTTTCAAAAAAGAACTGACTCCACAACTTTTCCTCTCCTGGTACAGATTGCAAATCATCAGAGAGTTCTCCATACCAATGCATGCTAGGTGCTATGCTGTGGGCACATTTAGATATGAGTGTCCTAAAGGGAGTCATGATAGAAAATAATGGAGCAGAGTCCAAAATACACTTGGATTGCAATATTATTGGAAAATATGGGTAAAGTAAGTTTTGGATTCTGAGGTAGATTATATTGAAGGTTTTTGCTATTAAATTGATATAATGTCCAATGATGAAATTTCTCCCACAAAACTTCTTTCTAAGTGGTGGCATAAAATATTCTTCCATTATTGAATATGGTTTAAATCTAAAAGGATCTAAAACTGTATTGATGTATCTGTCAATATATAACAACGCACTGTCTTTTTTCACTTCACCATCTTTCAAAAGAACTAATATATTAAATAATAAAATGAATAAGTTTTTATGAAGCAAGTAACTATATGCAGAGTTAATTTTTGATGAGATAAAAATATATAATTCCTGCCCCCAGCCCTCCAGACAGCACAAATTGTTGCCAGAGCTGCTTCAGGTCTTTGCTCAAAACAATCTACCACCACCTTTAGCAGGAGTTAACATAAATCTTTAATTTGAAGGGTATAGAGATAAGAAAGGAAGCTACAAACAAATGAAAATCAAGTAGGACCAGCTCGGACAAAGATGTCAAACAAATCTGACCTCCAACAGGCCCTGAGTCTCATTATACACTGCTTTTACTATATTAGCATAATAAATAACACACCTACCAATGGCGATTACAGGACATTAAGGACAAAAGAATAATCAAAAAGGGGTGGTTTCCCACTCCCTTGAAAAACCCCTGTCCCTTCCAGATAGACTAATGCATGTGCCTCCCCATCATTAGCCTCACTCTTCCTCCCTTTGTCTTTACTCTTTAAAATTAAATCCTTCTCATCTTCTGGGTGAGAATTTGTTCTGTGAACTTAGTTTCTGCGTCTCCATTCTTTAGCCATTGAATAAAGCTTGTGCTGTGTTGATCTCAGCTTCAGTTTTATTTGGCTGCTTGAACCCAAATGGAAAAGTACCCTCCCCCACTGAAGCAGAGGACTTTGAACAGCCTAGGGCCTGAGGAGGCTCTGTGCAGCTTAATTCTGAAACAAAATAATTAAGATAACAACAATCATTATTATCTAGTTACTACTATGCAAGTCATTGTGCTTAGTGTTTTCCTATTATCTCATTTAATCTTCTAAATAATCTTATATCCATTTTATACATGAGGAAACTGTTGCTGCTTAAAAGGGTTATAGTAGTTTCCCATAGGAGCATAATGATTAGCATATTAATTTAGAATATATGTTCAGACTTCCCAGGATTGAAGTTCAGTTGTGCCTCTAATTCTATGAACTTGGGTAGGTTACCCAAACTCCCTGTGCTTCAATTTCCTTATTTATAAAGTGACAATAATATTACCACCATGGCTTAGTGTTCTTGCTGACAATCTTACCTGTAATAAGGTTTATAAAATCCTTAGTAGAGAATATAGAAAATGTTTGATAAGTTTGTCCACATAGCTAGTAAGGAGCAGCATTGCAATTTAAACTCTAACACCCCAATTTCAAAGCCCATGCCCACCTCATTCTGGCCATGGGTAAGATGAGCAAGAGAAGAAAACAGGCAGCTCTGAATTCAAATCCAGTTCCCCATTAAAACCTGAGTGAGTTTTAAGAAGTTATTTGAACGTCTCTGAGTCTCATTTAATCATATGCATATAATCTGATTCTCATTTAATCATATGCATATAATCTATCTAAAAGTACAATTGAGATGTAAGAAAATATGCAATGTGACTGGAATTAGAGGGCAAGATACAACTCTTTGTCTCTTGCTCACTCCTGGTCACTTCCCTCAACGTTTCTTTTATAGGTGACTTTGGAACACAGATATACACATATGAAGAAAGTGAGAAGGGAGACAGAGAATAAGTGCTGAATATAATTAGGATCACTGAAAATTGGATCAGGAAAGTTCCCAGAAAAGAAGAAAAACTGAACTAAAGGTTGGTGAGTTTAGAGAGAGAAGGAAACAAACAAATAGACATGGCTGGTGCCAAGTCAAAGATTTAGGCTGGAAAGGGGATCAGCTACTGGAGTTCACAATTTTATCTTCAAATTCAGTCTAACAGATTAGGAAGAATTTTTGAGCATCAAACTAGGGAGTTTGGAATTGATCCTATATGCAATGGAGATTAAAGTGTCTTCTATGGGTGATTATATAAATTCTATTAAAGATTCAGGAAGTTAGAGCTGAGAAATATCATCTGTTTTAATCAGATTTTTCATTATATAAATCACGACAGATATTATAATAGAAACAAGAAAGTCCAATTAATAAATAATTCCTACACATTGTTCTTTATTATTTACATAATCCTAATTAAATTTCTTAGAGCATCTGTATTTTTGTAATGATTCTTTTTCACATATACCAACGGAACTATTTAACTTAAAAATTATACATGTAATAAAAGTTAATGCAATAATTAAAAGTTGACATTGTGAGAAGGGAAAGGGACTTGATTGTTATTTATTATCAATTGCTGAACAGAAAAACAATGGAACTAACAAGAGAAAAAACTTAAGATAAATTCAAAAGAGAAGTGTCATCATCCAGGATGTTATTGTCTGGCAATACTTGGCTTGTAAAACTTTGGTAGAGCCCTGGGTACTCTGTCTGTCTCTGTGTCAAACAACATATGAACAGTCTTGTGATAATCTAAAAAGCCACACAAAAAGACAGGGAGTATAAAACAGAAGAAGCTCAAAGGAAGCTCTAGCTTGAAAAAGTAGAAATTTTATCTGGAAAAAGGTGACTGAGGGGTATTCTAAAATAGGTTAAAGAATTAAAAGGTGAATATTTCTTTTGGCATTCTATTTTCTATATTTTGTGGGTTAATTATTAGATAACAAGACATATCCTTTCTGAGTTAGTGAGCTACTTCAAAGCAAGGGCAATGCAAATACTTAAATAATATTCATTTTTTCAACTATTCAGATTTAGACTAATGGCTAGAATATAGTTAGCACTAAAAAAGTTTCTCTTAGTTAAGTAATTTTTGGTTAAATTGAGTTATAAAATTATTTGAAAAGATAATTGAGGGATCATCTCCTGATTTCTAGACCCATATGTCCAATTTTTTGATGGCTGTCTCCCATTAAAAACCCACAGGAAACTTAAACTGAATCTATCCTATATGGAAATTTATCAGCTTTTCCAACCTGTTCCCATTCCTGTGTTCTCTCAGCAAAGAGCACCACCCCATCCACCCAGAAAAATAACTGTCTTCCAGATCTCATACATTTAATCAGTCTCTAATTTCTACAAATTTTTTTCCTATAATATTTATCAAATCCATTCCTCCATTCCCACTACTGCTGCTGGAGTCATATGTCAAGCCTTCATTATTTCTTACCTAGCTTTCCCATAGCAGTTTCCTAACAGGTATCCCTTCACCCAGTAATACCACTTCATACCTATTGTTTCATTTCTGCCAACGGGTTTTGTTTTCAAAATGCAATTCTGAATATGTCATTTCCTCTTAAAAATTATTTCACGATTACCCATTGCTTTCAGGATAAAATTTTAAATGATTATCATAATGGGGCCTTGGCAATATGAACTTGGCTTCCCTCTCCATCTTCCATCTGGTCCTTCCACACCCAAGGCTCCATTATACTGAATTACCAGAAATTCCTGACGTTATCACATTTCCTTAGCCTTTGGTACTCCTGAATATACTGTTTCCTTTGCTTGGAAGTCTCCACTAATTCCTACTCCATGCACATTTTTAACACACATTTACTATATTCACTATTTGAGATTCAGAGTTGTCCCCATTGTCTCAGAGAAATAATTACTCATCTCCAAGATTAGATTACATTCTTCTCTTCTTTGCCTAAATAAGAACCTGGGATTAAATATCATAATCTTTAGTGTCCTTCACTCTACTGTGAGTTCCTTCAAGACAGGGTTTACCTATTTCAACTCTGTGTCCCAAAACTTAACAGGGTACCTAACAGTCATACAATTATTTATTGAATAAAAATACAGTAGAATAAAAATTAATAATATATCTGATATAGCCCTTGTGGTTTAGAGTTAAGGAAATTAAACTAGAGCTGTATTAAGATTAGTTTGAATTAACTTAGCATTAGCCATTTTGAGAACTCAGCTCACACCATTGCTCAGTGATCTTTCTATTAAACCCTAGACAAATTCCAAGTAGCTCCAACTGTATCATTGTTTATGAAAGGTAAGTACAGGCTGTCTTTGAGAGTTCTCACACCAGTATTCACTAACACCATGTATGTCAATGCTGGTTTACCTGTTATTTTTACGTAATTCACTTAGGTTTTTCTCTAGAGAGTTGGAGTGCTGTACTAGTAGTGCTACAGTTTATATATTAAGAAGATCAAACAACAGAAAACAACCCTAATGAAGTAATCATGGTATATATTCTAGGCTCAAACAATTTTTTTTTAAAATTTCAGTGTACCATGTGTTTTAAACAATCTTTGAAACCAGTACATTAATTATATTCTCTTCTCTACTGACTCATTAATTCAAAGACAAAAAGATAGAAACAAAAACAACTGGCATTCCCAGGATAATACAAGAGCTATCAATCCAGGTGTATTCATGAAAACAAAACACCATTTGATTGAAATGTTATATTTCAAACAGATGGGATAACATCATATGAACATATGTGTGTTGCGGTTTGTAAAAAAATTATATTCTAGCCAATTTGACCCTGACGCAACATTGAAAAAGAGAAATCATATAAATCATTCTAAATAAAATAATTTTTAGGTCTTGATAACGTTCACTGAGACCTTAGAATTGACCAATCACTAGTTTAAGTTTTTTATATATTTTTTTCACTTACTTTTCATAACAATTCAATAGTAGGTATTATTATTAATCTACTTTACAGATGGGGCAACTGAGAAACAAAACAAATTATTTAAATTATTTACTAACTCTCTCAAAGTAACAAACATGTTACAGAGTCAAGATTCAAACCAGAAAATGTTTTAATTCATTGTACTTTTTTCCTTAACTATTTCACCAGGATGGCAACAGACTGTAATCTTACAAGTTAAGTAGCCATCTCTTTGAATTTTTGCTTTAAAAAATTGATGTATTTCTTTCTATCAGTGGCAAGTCAGTCACCAGTCTTTACTGAATACACTTAGTATCATGTTTGATAATGGACAATATTAATATGAATGCAAGAGAGAAATAAGTTTCTTGCCACTGATTCAGTATAGAATCTAAATTTACTTCTGGTAGAAGATAACACTAACAAATATAATACAAAAATAATTAAAATAACTGGATTAGAAGTTAGAAAATCTCTCAATTTAATGAGAGATAAATTTCATGATTTAAATTCAAGCCCCAGCACAACACATCATATGAAGGTCAGTATACCTTCCTCTATCCTTTGAAGATTCCAAATGTGACTTAAATTTCCCTCAGTCAATCTATATCTCCAGCTGCTTCATTGGTGTCAGGTGCTTTGAGTTTGCTCTCAGTTCCTAAGGCTGCCATTGTCTTTAAACATCCAGCTTCCACTCCATGACGGGTCTAAACAGTAGAACCCCCAACGTTTTGTGTGTAATATAATTTTAGTAAAGAGAAGGCACAACGGAGTATAATTTCAACACAAAGCAAAAACAAACTTCAAATTTGACATGTGTCATTACATTGTGCCAAATTTTCTACCCATTGCAGAGTTTCTCCCTGGCATGTTCTTACTCTCTGGAAAAAATCATATAAATAATTTCAAATAACAGTTTAAAAACAAATATTGATATTAATAAGCCCCTGGCTTCAGATTTTGTCACAACAATTTCTTCCTTCTTCTTCACATTTCACTTATTCTTCTCATTTGAAGACTTCACTTCCCATAAATAAAATAATTTTCTTTGCTTTTTACTTTATTTTCCTTTTATACTTTTCTAAGAATGTTAAAATATTTCTAGAGAAAATTTCAAATACTACATTAAAGTATGAATTAAAAATTTATTTTTGGTGTCTTTTTGGTTTTTAGAAATGTCACCAAACTGTTAATTTTAGCTACCTTGAGGGGAGAGTAAAAGGAGACATTTGATATAAATATATTAAAATTTTATTTACTAAGAAAAGCATATATTTTTAATTCTGTGATTTGATACTATGTACAGTAGTACATAGTATACTAAATACAGTAGTATTTACAGTAGTGTAAAATAGGAAAAGATGGCAGCAAGTTCTGGGAGGGAAGATAGAGAGAGAGAGAAAGGAGAAACAGTTGGGAACAGAGAGAGGAAAAGGGAAAGATAAAAAGGAAAATATATAAGCACATTAGCCATGAATATATGACATGGAAACATAGAGAAGAGAAGACAGAAAACAAAAATTAAAAAATGAGATCTGGAGTCATATATAATTATATTGACCAAGTGAGCTTCCATGTTGTTTAATCTTTAACTATAGGCTTTAGAAATGTTATTAATTGAATATAAATATTAATTGAATATGAATAATCATAATTTTTCCACCTGCTTTTATATTATCAAGCTAAGATTTTTCCCTAGATCAATAGAACTCAAACTTTTTGGTCTTAGTTTCATTCCCTTCACTTGAAAATTACTAAAGACCCCAAATAGCTTTTGATTATATGGATAATTTCTATTGATATGTACCATATTATAAATTAAAACTACATTTTTATAAAACTGAACTAATTTATTAAAAAGGTATAATAAAAATTTAAAATATATCATAACAAGTAACTTTAAAAAATTTATGTCTCAAGATAAATTGAGAAGAATGACATTATTTTACTTATTTTTAAATTTCCAAAGATACCTAGCTTAAAAGATGTTTGCAGTCACCTATTTACTTCTGTATTCAACATGCTTCACTATATTTTGGTTGAGTATATGAAAAAAAAATATCCATTTTAATACAGATAGGAAGTTGGAAAAAGAGAGAATCTCATTAATCCTGTGAAAGAGTCTCTCAGACTGCTAGGGGTTACATGACCATACTTTGAGAACCACTGCTCTAGACAGAATAAAAACAATTCAATTCTGTAAATGTTAATAGAACAAAGGAGCAACCACCTGTGTCATCTGCTAGCAAAGTTCTTCCAGTCCCCAAGTAGACAAGGCCCTGAGCTATCAGCTGTTTGGAAACCAGTATAAGAAGTCCAGCTGTAGGCAGACCTCATCTCAGGGTTGTACTGGGGTGAAAACATGTTTGTCTTAGAGGTTGGATGAAATCCAGCCCAGGTAGTGGATCGAGCAAGTGGAAAAAGAACAAATGTTCATGTCACTATAACAAATCCAACATAAAGAACCAACCTGTGATATGTTGAAATTTAATAATAAAATCTCCCCTAAACTGTGCATCTCCTTCAAATTTATTTTGTGTCAGATAATTTTGTTGACTAATTCTAACCCCCATGTATTTTTTCATTGAACAGATGTCATAGCAGGTCCAACTCATTTAATACTTTTTTAATTGTAAAATTTATTATTCAAACTAAAATATAACATTGTTGCATTATTATTATTATTTTTACTTTACTCACATCTTGTATTTAATTTCTTATAATTAATGGCTAATGAAGGAAAAAGGTGTTTGTAGCACGCTACTATTTTAAGACAGCAACTGTAATTTAAATGCTAACCTACTCCATAAAACAGGGAGCCTTCCCCCAAGGCTGTAGTGGACATTTATTTAAGTTTCCTGCACCCAGTGACAGCTAATCAATTTTATTACTTATCAAACATAGAAAAAATTACATGTTATTATTTTTCCCCATAGCTGGAAAATTCAACAAACAATAAATACATTTTCTCCACGTACACAATTCCTTGACTCAAACCAGAAGATAGCTACCAAAATACCTACAATTACGATTCTCAGACTGGAGCCTGGCTGCTCCTGAGTGTTATTTGGTGGGATGTCAAGGGGCATAGACCACGATATAGTGAGTATACTCCATCTTTCCAGAGAGCAATGTTTACTTGAGGCTAAGAAATCACATTTATTTTTCAAAAATGTCAAATGGGAGCTTTTCCCCCCCAAATGAAATACAGGGAACCCCATACATAAGACAAGTTTTAGGAGCCCGCACTGGCAGCAGTTGTTAGCTGATACGAATTCTCACTGCACATACACACTGTGGGTGCACAGCCCTCCCTGCTGGCGTGCCCCGGGGGAAATGCTCTGAGCACTAGGCCTCACCACCCTGAATCTCTCAGATCAAAGACTGGGCATCCTGCCCAGAACACAGAAAGGTCTACAGGGGTCCAAGAGGCACCAACACTGTGCCAATGCTGCTTACCCTTTTTTGGGTAAATGCTAGTCAGAGGTAGCAGAGCTGGTCTTTTATGTGCCGAAGTCCATCTTTTTAATTTAACTTTTCCGGCTTTGCCTTTTTGGTTGCAATAAATTTCAACAAATTACTAGTTCAGCTTGTGTTACTGCAGCTCTCAGACCCTGTGGCACCTCATTCTAGATCACAGGAAACAGCAATACATCTTCCCAAACTGTGAGAAAGTCCTGAGCGTTCCCACACAGCTTCCTGCCCCTAATCTAGTTTCTGAATATTCAGGCTCTTTTCCTTCTTTGTATATTCTTCTAGTCGAAGTCACTTTGCCTAGTACTGGGAGCAGAGCTCTGCATCCATGAAATGTGGGTGGGCGGGGGACCCGTCTTTGTAGGCCTCCACGATCAAGCCACACTGAACCTGAAAGCTGTAGTTGGCCTTATGGTTTATGGCACTGACATACACCACGACTTGCAGCAGGTTGTCAAATGTATTTCGGATGAAAGGCTTTGGTTTCTCAGATGTCTTCCGATCAGTCACACACAGCTTTCCCTGATAATCAGCCACACAGTGCAGCAGACCTACATACTTTAGGGTCTCACGTTTAACAGTATTTTCCAGAGCCCACACTCCACTGACATCTCTCAGAACATGCTGGACCCTTTGGATGTAGCCAGATTTGAGGAGATTTTCATCTCTCTCTCTTAAGTTCCCCTGGGGTGAAAGTATGCTTTCCAAGGCTTCATGAAACCATTTCCCTTGTAAAAACATGTTTGAAGTATATTCTGCAAAACCATCCTCTTCCAGTTCCAGAATCATCCACCGTTTCCACCTCTCCAAACAGGAAATCTGAGTTCATGGTCTGCTGAAGGACTCGGGTCACCCTTGGTATCATATTCCTTTGCAAAGGGATTTTCAGAGGAACTGTAGGATCATTTGGTTTTCCGCTTTTCTCCGGATTGAAGAGAGGACCCCAGTTTCGTGGACCTCCTGCCCCTTCTTCTTGCTTTGGGGCCTTACACTTCCTCACAGGTCCATAGAGTAAAGCATCTTCCTCGAACAAAGGCTGTGGAGTCTGAGCGTGGCCTCTGAATGACAAGACAGACCTAAATCAGAGTACTTTTTTGGGTCCTCTTCTTCATAACGGTTCACTTTTTTCTTCCCGCCACACATATAAGAGGAAGTGGAGAAGACCACACTGGGGGCTGGTTCTACAGAAAACCCCTTTGAACTTATAAGCTGCCTGCAGATGGTCTGAAATACCTTCATCTTTAGATTTTTTTCACATCCCTCTAGTCTACTCCTAATGTCAAGGGTCTTTTTAATTTTTGCTTTCCTCGGAAGCCGGCACGCTCTGTCGTCTCCAGGGCATGACGATACCATGGGCTGGTACTTTCGTCGGTCCCGCGCTTTGCTCTTGACTTAGGCCCTTGCATTAATTTTTTAATATTTCATCTATCTGGGTTTGCTCCATCATTCCAGCCTAACGGGATTACAATAAAATTTGCTTCTGAAACCCAGTCTATTAGCTTTTAAATTTAATTTTATGTCATTTTACACTGTTGTGGATAAAAAGCATATAGCTTAAAATTATGTATAAACCAAAAAATGCCCTGAAGGAGTATAGTTTTATAAAGGTTATAATAATTATTTAGAAATCATCTAGGTAAGGCCAAGGAAAAAGTGTGACTTTTATTTAGAGTATAGTCCATCCCCCTTTTCAGAGCTTTTTCTGCCTGGCTGAAGCATCTATTGTATCATGAAGGACTGTAAAACCTGATAGAAGATAATTGAAACTGCACTCCTTCTTGCATGGGACTCAAACCCAGCTAAAACTCAGATTGGGACTTGAACGTATGATTCCTGATTAGGAGGGGCCTCAAACACACTGTCTTGATTAAAACTGCTCACTTGTTTTCAGGACTTAGTGAAGCTCAGGTTCTTTTGTCTCATTCTTTGCAGAAAGAATTCACTGTGGGGCAAAGAGTGAATTTATTAGCATAGGATACTTGTGAGCGATACAAGCAGCCTGGCAAGGGAGCACAGCAGCCCCAAGAACAAAGAGTACTAAACTTTTATAATCAAAGAAAAAGTGGGGAGGGGAGAAGACCATCTTCTTCCTCATTCTTGGGCAGATGTCAAGGCTTACATTATTAGTTCATCCCTTGGCCTTTTATGGTTTAACTGTGACTCTCATGGCTCTATTTAAATCATATGTATATTAACAAGAGGGTGGTAACATATACTAAAATATGGTAATTCATCTCAGGTTTCCGTATATTGTCCCCTTTCAACTAGTTTTCTTTTTTTTTTTCCCCTTTCACCTATATTTCTGTCTTGGCTACATGCAGAAATGCTACTCTTCAGGGACTATTAACTCTCTGACTTCATATAACAAGATTCAGGCCCTATATTTATTGTCTTGTGTTTTGATTAGCAGGACTTCTGGCTTGAGTGTGTCTGACACTTGATACACCTGGTCTTCCTTCAAGGAAGTGCAGATTGTTGCTAGGTTGCTGGATTCTTTTCTTGAGTGATCATTAGCTTACAACAGTTTCCCAAACTCCCTTAAAATTCCCTTTCTGTCCTTAATTTCCTAGTGGGATTTTTAAACTGACTATTTAATTATACTACTCTATTCCTATCATAATGATATTTTCAAAAGAGAGTAAAGGAACCCAGAATCAAGAAAGGCACAAAGCACTGCATGGGAAATTTCAGGCAGAAAGAAGAAATATGTAATGGGGCAGGAGAAAATTGTTCAAACCCTCCAATGCTCTTCTGGTAATGTAAGCAGCTGACTAGTTTAGGGGAGGAAAATTCTCTTCCTGTATGCATCTTAGGTTCTCACACTGGGGCCCTGTAATTTGGACTGACAAAAGATGTTAGCAAGAGAAAACATATACATTTATTTAAGTTTTATATGACTCTGGAAACTTCATTATAAAATGAAGACCTGAAGAAGTGGTTAAGCTTGAGCATTTTTATAGTAGATTTGATGAAGTGTGGGAAGTCATGGAAAAATGTAATAGGATAAAAGGGTATGATGAGCTAAGTGTGGTAAATTTGAGGAACTTAGCAAGTCCTGTTAGTTCTGAGTCTCTCAGCATCCCTCCTTTAGAGATAAAGATTTTTTTTTTCCTCCAGGTATGGCAGGGACAGCTCTCAGAAGAGGGTCTTATAACCTGCTTCAAGAAAGATAGGGGAGGTCTTTCCTGTACCTGTCATTTCTCACATCCCTTCACCTTAAAATGTTCACCATGTCAAGATGTCATATTTTGGGATAGCATGTTCTGAACCCTGTCACTAGCCTATGACCTAGTCTACAAAGAGTATTACAAAATTTCTAGAAAAAGATGGAGATTCATCAAATAAAGGAAAATGCTTAGCAAAGTTACAATATTATAATAAACATTTAAATCACAGGTGTTTCATGGTTGGGACATCTTCTAAAACTATGAAAGAAAAACTTTCAGTCCCAAAGCATATGTTGTATATTAGTTACTAACATGATAAAATACCAGGAAATGCTTTAATGCAGGATCAGGTTGTCAAATAGAGTAAATTCTTACTATAGCAAATAATATGAATATGAATTCTGTTATAGACTAGATTTTAATGTCTATGATAACTCCCAGGGCAAATTATACACATTATAAATTCTGAGCACTTTGGGACACTTTCTGCCCCATCACTCATTCACATGAATGAGACTCCAGTAATTATCTCCATTAATTATTATACTCTTTAAAATGGAGCTAAAGGGGAAGATATATTTACCTGTGTTAGTACATGTGTGCAGGATATCAACAAAATTTTATTTATCTAAGGAGATGAGGTTTATACTAAATGATAAAATACTTGGGAAATTATTGGTGAAAATATAGTTTTCTTTTTTGTTTCATTAAGTACAAATTAAACTGTCAGTATAGACCAAATAAGTAATGACTGGTAATACTGAGTTTTAATATCTATCACTTCTTTGTGTGTCCCATCAATCATTCTTGAAAATCGCTCAGTGAAGATAAATATAATTTTTAATATCCTGAAAATTATAATTTGTATGTTAGCAGAAGGTTTATGAGGAGAAGAAAATAAAGGGAAGTGATTGACAGCATTCCACAGAAGAGGAAATCCTCAGAAAAATGGAGAATTTTGAAAGCTGCCTCTCCCATGTACTGACAATACCCTAGCTTAGTGCCATACCCCCAAACAAATGGTGCCATTTTCTAATCTATTCCTCAACCTCCAAATCTCAATCCCTTCATTCTCAACCATCCTCATCCTATATCCACACATGTATAGGAATATGGGAACACACCAGACCTTCAAGAAATTTATAACTAAGTGAGCAAATTAAATTACATTCTCACATTACCTGTACACCTTTGAACTATGATGGTTCTGTTCTAAGAAAATAATAATGAGTGAAGGCATAGGTTTGGCAATTCCTTGGGTTACTGCATCCAGATATAAATATGTTGAATTATGCAATTAATTTACAAGTCACCAAACCACTATTGCTGAATTCCTCTTTCTAAATGTTAATTTTATATAATATTAGAACCTGTAATACCCTTAAAGAAAACAGAAAAGAACCCCATTTGTGTTAGAAATGCATAAATTAGTAAAAAAAGAATAGTGGCATTAGAGTGGAGATTAGGATTCCTCTTACCTAATTTCTGATTCAGCATTCCTTCCAGTCTACCCAACAGTTCAAACTCTTCAGTATTAACTGCTATAAAGAGTGAGAGGAGGAGAAGATGGCTGAAGAGTAAGATGCAGAGATCACCTCCTCCCCACAGATACACCAGCAATACATCTACACATGGAACAACTCCTACAGAACACCTACTGAATGCTGGCAGAAGACCTCAGACCTCCCAAAAGGCAAGAAACCCCCCACATAGCTGGATAGGGTAAAAGAAAAAAGAATAAACAGAAACAAAAAGATAGAGACGGGATCTGCCCCAATGGGAGGGAGCTATGAAGGGGGAAAGGTTTCCACACACTAGGAAGCCCCTTCGCGGGCAGCGACTGCGGTAGGCGGAGGGGGAAAGCTTCGGAGCTATGGAGGAGAGAACAGCCACAGGGGTGCGGGAGACAAAGCGGAGAGATTCCCGCACAGAGGATCAGTGCTGACCGGCACTCACCAGCCCGAGAGGCTTGTCTGCTCCCACAACGGGGCGGGTGGGGCTGGGACCTGAGGCTTGGGCTTCAATCGGAATGCAGGGAGAGGACTGGGTTTGGTGGCGTGAACACAGCCTGCAAGAGATTAGTGTACCACGGCTGGCCAGGAGGGACCCCAGGGAAAGTCTGGACCTGCCGAAGAGGCAAGAGAATTTTTCTTCCCTCTTTGTTTCCTGGTGCACGAGGAGAGGGGATTAAGAACGCTGCTTAAAGGAGCTCCAGAGACGGGCGCGAGCCGTGGCTAAAAGCGCGGATCCCAGAGACAGGCATGAGACGCTAAGGCTGCTGCTGCCACCACCAAGAAGCCTGTGTGCGAGCACAGGTCACTATCCACACACCCCTTCCTGGGAGCCTGTGCAGCCCACCACTGCCAGGGTCCCGGGATCCAGGGACAACTTCCCCAGGAGAATGCACAGCGTGCCTAAGGCTGTCACGCCGGCCTCTGCCGCTGCAGGCTGGCCCCGCACTCCGTGCCCCTCCCTCCCACCGGCCTGAGTGAGCCAGAGCCCCCAAATCAGCTACTCCTTTAATCCAATCCTCTCTGAGCGAAGAACAGACGCCCTCCAGCGACCTACATGCAGAGGCGGGGCCAAATCCAAAGCTGAGCCCCTGGGAGCTGGGAGAACAAAGAAGAGAAAGGGAAATCTCTCCCAGCAGCCTCAGAAGCAGCAGATTAAAGCTCCACAATCAATTTGATGTACCCTGCATCTGTGGAATACAAGAAGAGACAATGAATCATCACAAATTAAGGAGGTGGACTTTGAGAGCAAGATTTATGATTTTTTCCCCTTTTCCTTTATTTGTGAGTGTGTATGCGTATGCTTCTGTGTGAGATTTTGTCTGTATAGCTTTGGTTCCACCATTTGTCCTAGGGCTATATGCGTCCATTTTTTTGTTTGTTTCTTTATTTTTTCTCTTAATAATTTTTTTATTTTAATAACTTCATTATATTTTATCTTACTTTATTTTATTTTACTGTAACTTCTTTCTTTGTTTTTTCCTTCCTTCCCTACTTCCTTCCTTCCTTCCTCGCTCCCTACCACACTTCCTTCCCCCATCATTTCTTTCTTTCTTTTTTTCTTTCTTTCTACTTCTACTAATTCTTTCTTTCTACTTTTTATCCCTTTTAATCTGAGCCGTGTGGATGAAAGGCTCTTGGTGCTGCAGCCAGGAGTCAGTGCTGTGCTTCTGAGGTGGGAGAGCCAACTTCAGGACACTGGTCCACAAGAGACCTCCCAGCTCCACATAATATCAAATGGCAAAAATCTCCCAGAGATCTCCATCTCAACACCAGCACCCAGCTTCACTCAATGACCAGCAAGCTACAGTGCTAGACATCCTATGCCAAACATCAAGCAAGACAGGAACACAATCCCACCCATTAGCAGAGAAGCTGAATAAAATCATAATAAGTCCACAGACACCCCAAAACACACCACCAGTAATGGACCTGCCCACCAGAAAGACAAGATCCAGCCTCATCCACCAGAACACAGGCACTAGTCGCCTCCACCAGGATGCATACACAACCCACTGAATGAACCTTAGCCACTGGGGACAGACACCAAGAAACGGGAACTACGAACCTGCAGCCTGCAAAAACGAGACCACAAACACAGTAAGATAAGCAAAATGAGAAGACAGAAAAACACACCACAGTTGAAGAAGCAAGATAAAAACCCACTAGACCTAACAAATGAAAAGGAAATAGGCAGTCTATCTGAAAAAGAATTCAGAATAATGATAGTAAAGATGATCCAAAATCTTGGAAATAGAGTAGACAAAATGCAAGAAACATTTAACAAAGACCTAGAAGAACTAAAGAAGAAACAAACAACGATTAGCAACACAATAAATGAAATTAAAAGTACTCTAGATGGGATCAATAGGAGAATAACTGAGGCAGAAGAACGGATAAGTGACCTGGAAGATAAAATAGTGGAAATAACTACTGCAGAACAGAGTAAAGGAAAAGGATAAAAAGAAATGAGGACAGTCTCAGAGACTTCTGGGACAACATTAAATGCACCAACATTCGAATTATAGGGGTTCTAGAAGAAGGAGAGAAAAAGAAAGGGACTGAGAAAATATTTGAAGAAATTATAGTTGAAACTTCCCTAATATGGGAAAGGAAATAGTTAATCAAGTCCAGGAAGCACAGAGAGTCCCATACAGGATAAATCCAAAGAGAAATACGCCAAGACACATATTAAAGAAACTGTCAAAAATTAAATACAAAAAAAACATATTAAAAGCAGCAAGGGAAAATAACACACAAGGGAATCCCCATAAGGATAACAGCTGATTTTTCAGCAGAAACTCTGCAAGCCAGAAGGGAGGGGCAAGACATATTTAAAGTGATGAAGGAGAAAACCTACAACCAAGATTGCTCTACCCAGCAAGGATCTCATTCAGATTTGTTGGAGAAATTAAAACCTTTACAGACAAGCAAAAGCTGAGAGAGTTCAGCACCACCATACCAGCTATACAACAATTGCTAAAGGAACTTCTCTAGGCAAGATACAAAAGACAAGGAAAAGAGCTACCATAATGAACACAAAACAATTAAGAAAATGGGAATAGGAACATACACATCGATAATTACCTTAAATTTAAATGGACTAAATGCTCCCACCAAAAGACACAGATTGGCTGAATGGATACAAAAAGAAGACCCATATATTTGCTGTCTACAAGAGACACACTTCAGACCAAGATACACATACAGACTGAAAGTAAGGGGATGGAAAAAGGTATTTCATGCAAATGGAAACCAAAAGAAAGTTGGAGTAGAAATTCTCATATAAGACAAAATAGACTTTAAAATAAGGGCTATTAGAACAGACAAAGAAGGACACTACATAATGATCAAGGAATTGATCCAAGAAGAAGGTATAACAATTGTAAATATTTATGCACCCAACATAGGAACACCTCAGTACATAAGGCAAATAATAACAGCCATAGGGGGGACCTTGAAGATGGTGGAAGAGTAAGACGCAGAGATCACCTTCCTCCCCACAGATACACCAGAAATACATCTACACGTGGAACAACTCCTACAGAACACCTACTGAAGGCTGGCAGAAGACCTCAGACCTCCCAAAAGGAAAGACACTCCCCACATACCTGGGTAGGGCAAAAGAAAAAAAGAAAAAACAGAGACAAAAGAATAGGGACGGCACCTGCACCAGTGGGAGGGAGCTGTGAAGGAGGAAAAGTTTCCACACACTAGGAAGCCCCTTCGCTGGTGGAGACTGCGGGAGGTGGAGCGGGGAGCTTCGGGGCCACGGAAGAGTGCACAGCAACGGGTGCGGAGGGCAAAGCGAGGAGATTCCCGCACAGAGGATCGGTGCCGACCGGCACTCACCAGCCCGAGAGGCTTGTCTGCTCACCCGCCGGGGCGAGCGGGGCTGTGAGCTGAGGCTCAGGTTTCGGTTTCGGTCGGAGCGCAGGGAGAGAACTGGGGTTGGCGGCTTGAACATAGCCTGAAGGGGTTAGTGCACCACGGCTAGCCAGGAGGGAGTCCAGGGAAAAGTTTGCACCTGCCGAAGAGACAAGAGACTTTTTCTTCCCTCTTTGTTTCCTGGTGCGCAAGGAGAGGGGTTTAAGAGCTCTGCTTAAAGGAACTCCAGAGACGGGCGTGAGCAGCGGCTAAAAGCGTGAAGCCCAGAGACGGGCACGAGCTGCGGCTAAAAGCACGGAACTCAGAGACAGGCGGGAGACACTAAGGCTGCTGCTGCCGCCACCAAGGGGCCTGTGTGCGAGCACAGGTCACTCTCCACACCCCTCTTCCGCGGAGCCTGTGCAGTCCGCCACTGCCAGGTTCCCGGGATCCAGGGACAACTTCCCCGGGAGAACGCATGGAGGGCCTCAGGCTGGTGCAACGTCATGCCAGCCTCTGCCGCCGCAGGCCCGCCCCGCACACAGTGCCCCTCCCTCCCCCCCGGCCTGAGTGCACCAGAGCCCCCGAATAGCGGCTTCATTAACCCCATCCTGTCTGAGCAAAAAACAGACGCCCTCCAGCGACCTACACGCAGAGGCAGAGTCAGGTCCAAAGCTGAGCCCCTGTGAGCTGTGAGAACAAAGAAGAGAAAGGGAAAACTCTCCCAGCAGCCTCAGAAGCAGCAGATTAAAGCTCCACAATCAACTTGATGTACCCTGCATCTGTGGAATACCTGAATAGACAAGGAATGATCCCAAATTGAGGAGGTGGACTTTAGGAGAAAGATCTATGATTTTTTCCCTTTTCCTCTTTTTGTGAATGTGTATGTGTATGCTTCTGTGTGAGATCTTGTCTGTATAGTCTTGCTTCCACCATTTGTCCTAGGGTTCTATCCATCCATGCTTTTTTAAAAAAATTTTTCTCTTAATAATTAAGGTAAGAAAAATGAGAAGACAGAAAAACACACAGCAGATGAAGGAGCAAGATAAAAACCCACCAGACCTAACAAATGAAGAGGAAATACTCAGTCTACCTGAAAAAAGAATTCAGAATAATGATAGTAAAAATGATCCAAAAACTTGGAAATAGAATAGACAAAATGCAAGAAACATTTAACAAGGACCTAGAAAAACTAAAGGTGAAACAAGCAACGATGAACAACACAATAAATGAAATTAAAAGTACTCTAGATGGGATCAATAGCAGAATAACTGAGGCAGAAGAACGGATAAGTGACCTGGAAGATAAAATAGTGGAAATAACTACTGCAGAGCAGAATAAAGAAAAAAGAATGAAAAGAACTGAGGACAGTCTCAGAGACCTCTGGGACAACATTAAACGCACCAACATTTGAATTATAGGGGTTCCAGAAGAAGAAGAGAAAAAGAAAGGGACTGAGAAAATATTTCAAGAGATTATAGTTGAAAACTTCCCTAATATGGGAAAGGAAATAGTTAATCAAGTCCAGGAAGCACAGAGAGTCCCATACAGGATAAATCCAGGAGAAATATGCCAAGACACATATTAATCAAACTGTCAAAAATTAAATACAAAGAAAGCATATCAAAAGCAGCAAGGGAAAAACAACAAATAACACACAAGGGAATCCCATAAGGTTAACAGTTGATCTCTCAGCAGAAACCCTACAAGCCAGAAAGGAGTGGCAGGACATACTGAAAGTGATGAAGGAGAAAAACCTGCAGCCAAGACTACTCTACCCAGCAAGGATCTCATTCAGATTTGATGGAGAAATTAAAACCTTTACAGACAAGCAAAAGCTGAGAGAGATCAGCACCACCAAACCAGCTTTACAACAAATGCTAAAGGAACTTCTCTAGACAAGAAACATAAGAGAAGGAAAAGACCTATAATAACGAACCCAAAACAATTTAGAAAATGGGAATAGGAACATACATATCGATAATTACCTTAAATGTAAATGGACTAAATGCTCCCACCAAAAGACACAGATTGGCTGAATGGATACAAAAACAGTACCCTTATATATGCTGTCTACAAGAGATCCACTTCAGACCTAGAGACACATACAGACTGAAAGTGAGGAGATGGAAAAAGATATTCCATGGAAATGGAAACCAAAAGAAAGCTGGAGTAGCAATTCTCATATCAGAAAAAATAGACTTTAAAATAAAGACTATTAAAAGAGACAAAGAAGGACACTACATAATGATCAAGGGATCAATCCAAGAAGAAGATATAACAATTGTAAATATTTATGCACCCAACATAGGAACACCTCAGTACATAAGGCAAATACTAACAGCCATAAAAGGGGAAATCGACAGTAACACATTCATAGTAGGGGACTTTAACACCCCGCTTTCACCCATGGACAAATCACCCAAAATGAAAATAAATAAGGAAACACAAGCTTTAAATGATACATTAAACAAGAGGGCCTTAATTGATATTTATAGGACGCTCCATCCAAAAACAACAGAATACACATTTTTTCAAGTGCTCATGGAATAACCTCCAGGATAGATCATATCTTGGGTCACAAATCAAGCCTTGGTAAATTTAAGAAAATTGAAATTGTATCAAGTATCTTTTCCGACCACAACGCCATGAGACTAGATATCAATTATAGGAAAAGATCTGTAAAAAATACAAAACATGGAGGCTAAACAATACACTACTTAATAATGAAGTGATCACTGAAGAAATCAAAGGGGAAATAAAAAAAAAACCTAGAAACAAATGACAATGGAGACACAACGACCCAAAACCTGTGGGATGCAGCAAAAGCAGTTCTAAGGGGGAATTTTATAGCAATACAATCCCACCTTAAGAAGCAGGAAACATCTTGAATAAACAACCTAACCTCGCACCTCAAGCAATTAGAGAAAGAAGAACAAAAAAACCCCAAAGCTAGCAGAAGGAAAGAAATCATAAAAATCAGATCAGAAAAAAATGAAAAAGAAATGAAGGAAACAATAGCAAAGATCAATAAAACTAAAAGCTGGTTCTTTGAGAAGATAAACAAAATAGATAAACCACTAGCTAGACTCATCAAGAAAAAAAGGGAGAAGACTCAAATCAATAGAATTAGAAATGAAAAAAGAGAAGTAACAAGTGACACTGCAGAAATAAAAAGGATCATGAGAGATTACTACAAGCAACACTATGCCAATAAAATGGACAATCTGGAAGAAATGGACAAATTCTTAAAAATGCACAATCTGCCAAGACTGAATCAGGAAGAAATAGAAAATATGAAGAGAGCAATCACAGGCACTGAAATTGAAACTGTGATTAAAAATCTTCCAACAAAGAAAAGCCCAGGACCAGATGGCTTCACAGGCGAATTCTATCAAAATTTAGAGAACAGCTAACACCTATACTTCTCAAACTCTTTTAAAATATAGCAGAGGGAGGAACACTCCCAAAGTCCTTCTACAAAGCCACCATCACCTTGATACCAAAACCAGAAAAGGATGTCACAAAGAAAGAAAACTACAGGCCAATATCACTGATGAACATAGATGCAAAAATCCTCAACAAAATACTAGCAAACAGAATCCAACAGCACATTACAAGGATCATACACCATGATCAAGTGGGGTTTATTCCAGGAATGCAAGGATTCTTCAATATACACAAATCTATCAATGTGATAAACCATATTAACAAATTGAAGGAGAAAAACCATATGAGCATCTCAATAGATGCAGAGAAAGCTTTCGACAAAATTCAACACCCATTTATGATAAAAACCCTGCAGAAAGTAGGCATAGAGGGAACTTTCCTCAACATAATAAAGGCCATATATGACAAGCCCACAGCAAATATCATCATTAATGGTGAAAAACGGAAAGCATTTCCACTGAGATCAGGAATAAGACAAGGTTGCCCACTCTCACCACTTTTATTCAACATAGTTTTGGAAGTTTAAGCCACAGCAGTCAGAGAAGAAAAGGAAATAAAAGGAATCCAAATCGGAAAAGAAGAAGTAAAGCTGTCACTGTTTGCAGATGACATGATTCTATACATAGAGAGCCTAAAGATGCTACCAGAAAACTACTAGAGCTAATCAATGAATTTGGTAAAGTGGCAGGATACAAAATTAATGCACAGAAATCTCTGGCATTCCTATATACTAATGAGGAAAAATCTGAAAGTGAAATCAAGAAAACACTCCCATTTACCATTGCAACAAAAAGAATAAAATATCTAGGAATAAACCTACCTAAGGAGACAGAAGACCTGTATGCAGAAAATTATAAGACACTGATGAAAGAAATTAAAGATGATACAAATAGATGGAGAGATATACCATGTTCTTGGATTGGAAGAATCTACGTTATGAAAATGACTCTACTACCCAAAGCAATCTATAGATTCAATGCAATTCTTATAAAACTACCACTGGCATTTTTCACAGAACTAGAACAAAAAATTTCACAATTTGTATGGAAACACAAAAGACCCGGAATAGCCAAAGCAATCTTGAGAACGAAAAAAGGAGCTGGAGGAATCAGGCTCCCTGACTTCAGACTATACTGCAAAGCTACAGTAATCAAGATGATATGGTACTGGCAAAAAAAAAGAAAGATAGATCAATGGAACAGGGTAGAAAGCCCAGAGATAAACCGACACACATATGGACACCTTATCTTTGATAAAGGTGACAGGAATGCACAGTGGAGAAAGGACAGCCTCTTCAATAAATGGTGCTGGGAAAACTGGACAAGTACATGTAAAAGTATGAGATTAGATCACTCCCTAACACCGTACACAAAAATAAGCTCAAAATGGAGTAAAGACCTAAATGTAAGGCCAGAAACTATCAAACTCTTAGAGGAAAACATAGGCAGAACACTCTATGACATAAATCACTGCAAGACGCTTTCTGACCCACCTCCTAGAGTAATGGAAATAAAAACAAAAATAAACAAATGGGACCTAATGAAACTTCAAAACTTTTGCACAACAAAGGAAACCATAAACAAGACCAAAAGACAACATTTAGAATGGGAGAAAATATTTGCAAATGAAGCAACTGACAAAGGATTAATCTCCAAAATTTACAAGCAGCTCGTGCAGCTCAATAACAAAAAAACAAAGAACCCAATCCCAAAAGAAGAACTAAAGATGAAACAAACAATGATTAGCAACACAATAAATGAAATTAAAAGTACTCTAGATGGGATCAATAGCAGAATAACGGAGGCAGAAGAACAGATAAGTGACCTGGAAGATAAAATAGGTGGATATAACTACTGCAGAGCAGAATAAACAAAAAAGAATGAAAAGAACTGAGGACAGTCTCAGAGACCTCTGGGACAACATTAAACGCACCAACATTCGAATTATAGGGGTTCCAGAAGAAGAAGAGTAAAAGAAAGGGACTGAGAAAATATTTGAAGAGGTTATAGTTGAAAACTTCCCTAATATGGGAAAGGAAATAGTTAATCAAGTCCAGGAAGCACAGAGAGTCCCATACAGGATAAATCCAGGAGAAATATGCCAAGACACATATTAATCAAACTGTCAAAAATTAAATACAAAGAAAGCATATCAAAAGCAGCAAGGGAAAAACAACAAATAACACACAAGGGAATCCCATAAGGTTAACAGTTGATCTCTCAGCAGAAACCCTACAAGCCAGAAAGGAGTGGCAGGACATACTGAAAGTGATGAAGGAGAAAAACCTGCAGCCAAGACTACTCTACCCAGCAAGGATCTCATTCAGATTTGATGGAGAAATTAAAACCTTTACAGACAAGCAAAAGCTGAGAGAGTTCAGCACCACCAAACCAGCTTTACAACAAATGCTAAAGGATCTTCTCTAGGCAAGAAACACAAGAGAAGGAAAAGACCTATAATAACGAACCCAAAACATTTTAGAAAATGGGAATAGGAACATACATATCGATAATTACCTTAAATGTAAATGGACTAAATGCTCCCACCAAAAGACACAGATTAGCTGAATGGATACAAAAACAAGACCCTTATATACGCTGTCTACAAGAGACCCACTTCAGACCTAGAAACACATACAGACGGAAAGTAAGGGGATGGAAAAAGATATTCCATGCAAACGGAAACCAAAAGAAAGCTGGAGTAGCAATTCTCATATCAGACAAAATAGACTTTAAAATAAGGACTATTAAAAGAAACAAAGAAGGACACTACATAATGATCAAGGGAGCGATCCAAGAAGAAGATATAACAATTGTAAATATGTATGCACCCAACATAGGAGCACCTCAATACATAAGGCAAATACTAACAGCCATAAAAGGGGAAATCGACAGTAACACATTCATAGTAGGGGACTTAAACACCCCACTTTCACCAATGGAGAGATCATCCAAAATGAAAATAAATAAGAAAACACAAGCTTTAAATGATACATTAAACAAGATGGACTTAATTGATATTTATAGGACACTCCATCCAAAAACAACAGAATACACATTTTTCTCAAGTGCTCATGGAACATTCTCCAGGATAGATCATATCTTAGGTCACAAATCAAGCCTTGGTAAATTTAAGAAAATTGAAATTGTATCAAGTATCTTTTCAGACCACAATGCCATGAGACTAGATATCAATTACAGGAAAAGATCTGTAAAAAATACAAACAAATGGAGGCTAAACAATACACTACTTAATAATGAAGTGATCACTGAAGAAATCAAAGAGGAAATCAAAAAATACCTAGAAACAAATGACAATGGAGACACAATGACCCAAAACCTGTGGGATGCAGCAAAAGCAGTTCTAAGGGGGAATTTTATAGCAATACAATCCCACCTTAAGAAGCAGGAAACATCTCGAATAAACAACCTAACCTTGCACCTCAAGCAATTAGAGAAAGAAGAACAAAAAAACCCCAAAGCTAGCAGAAGGAAAGAAATCATAAAAATCAGATCAGAAAAAAATGAAAAAGAAATGAAGGAAACAATAGCAAAGATCAATAAAACTAAAAGCTGGTTCTTTGAGAAGATAAACAAAATAGATAAACCACTAGCTAGACTCATCAAGAAAAAAAGGGAGAAGACTCAAATCAATAGAATTAGAAATGAAAAAGGAGAGGTAACAAGTGACACTGCAGAAATAAAAGAGATCATGAGAGATTACTACAAGCAACTCTATGCCAATAAAATCGACAATCTGGAAGAAATGGACAAATTCTTAGAAATGCACAACGTGCCAAGACTGAATCAGGAAGAAATAGAAAATATGAACAGACCAATCACAAGCACTGAAATTGAAACTGTGATTAAAAATCTTCCAACAAAGAAAAGCCCAGGACCAGATGGCTTCACAGGCGAATTCTATCAAACATTTAGAGAACAGCTAACACCTATCCTTCTCAAACTCTTCCAAAATATAGCAGAGGGAGGAACACTCCCAAACTCCTTCTATGAGGCCACCATCACCTTGATACCAAAACCAGAAAAGGATGTCACAAAGAAAGAAAACTACAGGCCAATATCACTGATGAACATAGATGCAAAAATCCTCAACAAAATACTAGGAAACAGAATCCAACAGCACATTACAAGGATCATACACCATGATCAAGTGGGGTTTATTCCAGGAATGCAAGGATTCTTCAATATACGCAAATCTATCAATGTGATAAACCATATTAACAAATTGAAGGAGAAAAACCATATGATCAGCTCAATAGATGCAGAGAAAGCTTTTGACAAAATTCAACACCCATTTATGATAAAAACCCTGCAGAAAGTAGGCATAGAGGGAACTTTCCTCAACATAATAAAGGCCATATATGACAAGCCCACAGCCAACATCATCCTCAATGGTGAAAAACTGAAAGCATTTCCACTAAGATCAGGAACAAGACAAGGTTGCCCACTCTCACCACTCTTATTCAACATAGTTTTGGAAGTTTTAGCCACAGCAATCAGAGAAGAAAAGGAAATAAAATGAATCCAAATCAGAAAAGAAGAAGTAAAGCTGTCACTGTTTGCAGATGACATGATCCTATACATAGAGAACCCTAAAGATGCTACCAGAAAACTACTAGAGCTAATCAATGAATTTGGTAAAGTGGCAGGATACAAAATTAATGCACAGAAATCTCTGCATTCCTATATACTAATGAGGAAAAATCTGAAAGTGAAATCAAGAAAACACTCCCATTTACCATTGCAACAAAAAGAATAAAATATCTAGGAATAAACCTACCTAAGGAGACAAAAGACCTGTATGAAGAAAATTGTAAGACACTGATGAAAGAAATTAAAGATGATACAAATAGATGGAGATATATACCATGTTCTTGGATTGGAAGAATCAACGTTGTGAAAATGACTCTACTACCCAAAGCAATCTATAGATTCAATACAATCCCTATCAAACTACCACTTGCATTTTTCACAGAAGTAGAACAAAAAATTTTGCAATTTGTATGGAAACCCAAAAGACCCTGAGTAGCCAAAGCAATCTTGAGAATGAAAGAAGGAACTGGAGGAATCAGGCTCCCTGACTTCAGACTATATTACAAAGCTACAGTTATCAAGACGGTATGGTACTGGCACAAAAACAGAAAGATAGATCAATGGAACAGGATAGAAAGCCCAGAGATAAACCCATGCACATATGGACACCTTATCTTTGATAAAGGTGGCAGTAATGTACAGTGGAGAAAGGACAGCCTCTTCAATAAGTGGTGCTGGGAAAACTGGACAGGTACATGTAAAAGTATGAGATTAGATCACTCCCTAACACCATACACAAAAATAAGCTCAAAATGGATTAAAGACCTAAATGTAAGGCCAGAAACTATCAAACTCTTAGAGGAAAACATAGGCAGAACACTCTATGACATAAATCACAGCAAGATCCTTTCTGACCCACCTCCTAGAATAATGGAAATAAAAACAAAAATAAACAAATGGGACCTAATGAAACTTCAAAGCTTTTGCACAGCAAAGGAAACCATAAACAAGACCAAAAGACAACCCTCAGAATGGGAGGAAATATTTGCAAATGAAGCAACCAACAAAGGATTAATCTCCAAAATTTACAAGCAGCTCATGCAGCTCAATAACAAGAAAACAAACAACCCAATCCAAAAATGGGCAGAAGACCTAAATAGACATTTCTCCAAAGAAGATATACAGACTGCCAACAAACACATGAAAGAATGCTCAACATCATTAATCATTAGAGAAATGCAAATCAAAACTACAATGAGATATCATCTCACACCAGTCAGAATGGCCATCATCAAAAAATAAAAACTACAAATAGAACTACCATATGACCCAGCAATCCCACTACTGGGCATATACCCTGAGAAAACCAAAATTCAAAAAAGTCATGTACCAAAATGTTCATTGCAGCTCTATTTACAATAGCCCGGAGATGGAAACAACCTAACTGCCCATCATCGGATGAATGGATAAAGAAGATGTGGCACATATATACAATGGAATATTACTCAGCCATAAAAAGAAACGAAATTGAGCTATTTGTAGTGAGGTGGATAGACCTAGAGTCTGTCATACAGAGTGAAGTAAGTCAGAAGGTAAAAGACAAATACCGTATGCTAACACATATATATGGAATTTAAGAAAAAAATGTCATGAAGAACTTAGGGGTAAAGCAGGAATAAAGACGCAGACCTCCTAGAGAACGGACTTGAGGTTATGGGGAGGGGGAAGGGTGAGCTGTGACAGGGCAAGAGAGAGTCATGGGCATATACACACTAACAAACGTAGTAAGGTAGATAGCTAGTGGAAGCAGCCGCATGGCACAGGGATATTGGCTCGGTGCTTTGTGACAGCCTGGAGGGGTGGGATAGGGAGGGTGGGAGGGAGGGAGATGCAAGAGGGAAGACTTATGGGAACATATGTTTATGTATGACTGATTCACTTTGTTATAAAGCAGAAACTAACACACCATTGTAAAGCAATTATACCCCAATAAAGATGTTAAAAAAAAAAAAAGAGTTCTTTGATAATTTGGAGTTTTTGTTTTTATACAAATTTAGAGTCATTTGTTCAAGTTCTGTCTGGGAAAATGCCTTTGGTATTTTGATAGGGATTGTATTGAATCTAGAGATTGCCTTCAGGAGTATGTTCATTTTAACAGTATTAATTCTTTCAATCCTTGAGCAAGGCATATATTTTTACTTATTGGTGTCATTTTCAATTTTTCATCAATGTCTTTTTAGAGTACAGGTTTTTCAGCTCTTTGGTTAGATTTATTCCTAGGTATTTTATCCTTTTTGATGCAATTGTAAATGGAATTGTTTTCTTAATTTCTCTTTCTGATAGTTTATTATTAGTGTATAGAAATGCAACAGATTCCTGCATTTATTGAGTCATTTATTAGTTCACTAATAACTTTATTGAGTTCATTTATTAGTTTAATAATTTCTCAAGGTTTTTTTAAATTTTTCTATATACAGTATAATTTACAAACACTGACAGTTTTATTTCTTCCTTTCCAGTGTTTATTTAAGATTTAAAAAAATTGTTTTACATATTTAATTTTTTATACAGCAGGTTCTTAATAGTTATCTATTTTACACATGTTATTGTATATATGTCACTCCCAATATCCCAATTCATCACACCACCACCCCACATGCCCCCGCTTTACCACATTGGTGTCCATACATTTGTTCTCTACATCTGTGTCTCTATTTCTGCCTTGCAAACAAGTTCATCTGTACCATTTTTCAAGATTCCACATATATGCAATAATATATATTTCTTTTTCTCTTTCTGACTTATTTCACACTGCATGACAGTCTCTAGGTCCATCCACGTCTCTACAAATGACCAAATTTTGATCCTTTTTATGGCTAAGTAATATCCATTGCATATATGTGCCACATCTTCTTTATCCATTCATCTGTTGATGGGCATTTAGGTTGCTTCCATGACCTGGCTATTGTAAATAGTGCTGCAATGAACATCGGGGTGCATGTGTCTTTTTGAATAATGGTTTTCTCTGGGTATATGTCCAGTAGTTGTATTGCTGGGTCATATGGTAATTCTATTTTTTGTTTTTTAAGGATACTCCATACTGTTCTCCATAGTGACTGTAACAATTTACATTCCCACCAACAGTGCAAGAGGGTTCCCTTTTCTCCACACCCTCTCCAGCATTTATTGTTTATAGATTTTCTGATGACACCCATTCTAACCAGAGTGAAGTGATACCTCATTTTAGTTTTGATTTTCATTTCTCTAGTAATTAGTGATGTTGAGCAGCTTTTCATGTGCATCTTGGTCATCTGTATGTCTTCTTTGGAGAAATATCTAATTAGATCTTTTTCCCATTTTATGATTGGATTTTTTTTTTTAATATTGAGTTGCATGACCTGTTTATATATTTTGGAGGTTAATCCTTTGCCCATTGATTCATTTGCAAATATTTTCTCCCATTCTGAGAGCTGTCTTTTCATCTTGTTTGTAGTTTCCTTTGTTTGCAAAAGCTTTTAAGTTTTATTAGGTCCCATTTATTTATTTTTATTTCCATTACTCAAGGAGGTGGATCAAAAAAGATGTTGCTGTAATTTATATCATAGAGTGTTCTTCTTATGTTTTCCCCTAAGAGTTTTATAGTGTCCAGTCTTGCATTTAGGTCTTTAATCTATTTTGAGTTTATTTTTGTGTGTGGTGTTAGGGAGTGTTCTAATATCATTCTTTGACAATTAGCTGTACATGTAGCACCACTTATTCAAGAGACTGTCTTTTGTCCTTTGTATATCCCTGTATCCTTTGTCATAGATTAGTTGACCATACATGTGTGGGTTTATCACTGGGCTTTATATCTTGTTCCATTGAGCTATATTTAAGTTTTTGTGCCAGTACCATATTGTCTTGATTACTGTAGCTTTGTACTATAGTCTGAAGTCAGGGAGTCTGATTCCTCCAGCTGTGTTTTTATTTTCCCCACAAGATTGCTTTGGCTATTCGGGGTCTTTAGTGTCTCCATAAAAGTTTTAAGATTTTTTGTTCTAGTTCTGTAAAAAACACCATTGGTAATTTGATCTTTTTGTGTGTGTGTGGTAAGTGGGCCTCTCACTGTTGTGACCTTTCCTGTTGTGGAGCTAAGGCTCTGCACGTGCAGGCTCAGCAGCCATGGCTCATGGGCCCAGTCGCTCCGCAGCATGTGGGGTCTTCCTGGACTGGGGCACAAACCCGTGTCACCTGCATCGGTAGGTGGACTCTCAACCACTGCACCACCAGGGAAGCCCACCACTGGTAATTTGATTCTGATGACATTGAATCTAGATTTTTTTTGGTAGTATAGTCATTTTTACAATATTGATTTTGCTAATCCAAGAACATGGTCTATCTCTCCATCTTTTAGTGTCATCTTTGTTTTCTTTCATCAGTGTCTTAAAGTTTTCTGAGTACAGGTCTTTTACTTCCTTAGTTGGGTTTATTCCTAGGTATTTTATTTGTTTTGTTGCAATGGTGATTGGGATTATTTCCCTAATTTTTCAATCTGACCTTTCATTGTTAGTGTACAGGACTGCAAGAGATTTCTATTCATTAATTAAGCAACTTCACCAAATTCATTAATTAGCTCTAGTAATTTTCTGATGGCATCTTTAGGATATCTATGTATAGTATCATGTCATCTGCAAATGGTGACAATTTTACTTCTTTTCCAATTTGTATTCCTTTTATTTCTTTTTCTTCTCTGATTGCCATGGCTAAGACTTCCAAAACTATGTTGAATAATAGTGGTGAGAGTGGACATCCTTTTGTTCATGATCTTAGAGAAAATTCTTTCAGTTTTTCACCATTGAGAATGATGTTGACTGTGGGCTTGTCACATATGGCCTTTATTACATTGAGGTAGGTTCCCTGTATTTCCACTTTCTGGAGAGTTTTTTTTTTTTTTATCATAAATGGGTGTTGAATTTTATCAAAACTTTTTCTGCATCTATTGAGATGATCATATGTTTTTTCTCCTTCAATTTCTTAATATGGTGTATCACATTGATTGATTTGCATATATTGAAGAATCCTTGCATCCCTGGGATAAATCCCACTTAATCATGGTGTACGGTCCTTTTAATGTGTTGCTGGATTCTATTTCCTAGTATTTTGTTGAGGATATTTTCATATATATTCATCAGTGATATTGGTCTGTAATTTTCTTTTTTGCAGTATCTTTGTCTGGTTTTGGTATCAGGGGGATTGTGGCCTTGTAGAATGAGTTTGGGACTGTTCCTTCTTCTGTAATATTTTGGAAGAGTTCAAGAAGGATGGATGCTAGCTCTTCTCTAAGTGTTTGATAGAATTCTCTTGTGAAGCCATCTGGTCCTGGACTTTCTTTTGTTGGAAGATTTATAATCACAGTTTCAATTTCAGTGCTTGTGATTGGTCTGTTCATTATTTCTTCCTGGTTCCATCTTGGAAGGTTATATCTTTCTAAGAATTTGTCCATTTCTTCCATGTTTCCATTTCATTGGCATAGAATTGCTTGTAGTAGTCTCTTATGATGCTTTGTATTTCTGCAGTGTCCATTGTAACTTCTCTTGTTTCATTTTTATTTTTATTGATTTAGCTCTCCCTCTTTTTCTTTATGAGTCTAGCTAAGGGTTTATGAATTTTGTTTATCTTCTCAAAGAAACAGCTTTTAGGTTTATTGATCTTTGCTATTGTTTTCTTTGTTTCTATTTCATTTATTTCTGCTTTGATCTTTGTGATTTCTTTCCTTCTACTAACTTACTTTGGGTTTTGTTTGTTCTTCTTTCTCTATTTCCTTTAGGTGTAAGGTTAGATATTTTATCTAAGATTTTTCTTTTTTCTTGAGGTAGGATTGTATTGCTATAAACTCCCCCTTTTAAAACTGCTTTTGCTGCATTCCATAGGTTTTTGATCATCGTGTTTTCATTGTCATTTTTCTCTAGGTATATTTTGATTTACTCTTTGATTTCTTCAGTGATCTATTGATTACTTAGCAACGTATTGTTTAGCCTCCTTGTGTCTGTACTTTTTACGTTTCTTCCCTGTAATTTATTTATAATCTCATAGTGCTGTAGTCGGAAAAAATGCATAATAAGACTACAATTTTCTTAAATTTACTGAGGCTTGCTTTGCGACCCAAGATGTGATCTATCATGCAGAATGTTCTGTGTGCATTTGAGAAGAAAGTGTAATCTGTTTTCAGATGGAATGTCCTATAAATATCAATGAAATCTATCTGGTGTACTGTGTCATTTAAAGCTTGTGTTTTCTTATTAATTTTCTGTCTGTATGATCTGTCCATTGGTGTAAGTGAGGTGTTAAAGTCCCCCACTATTATTGTGTCACTGTCGATTTCCTCTTTTATAGTTGCTAACATTTGCCTTATGTATTGAGGTGCTCTTATGCTGAATGCATATATATTTATAATTGTTATGTCTTCTTGGATTGATCCCTTGATCATTATGTAGTGTCCTTCCTTGTCGCAGCATTCTATATTTTAAAATCTATTTTTTGTGATATGAGTATTGCTACTCCAGCTTTCTTCTGATGTCCATTTGCATGGAATATCTTTTTCCATCCCCTCTCTTTCAGTCTGTATGTGTCTCTGTGTCTGAAGTGTGTCTCTTGTAGACAGCACACACACATATATATATAGGTCTTGTTTTTCTATCCATTCAGTGAGCCTGTGCCTTTAGTTTGGAGCATTGAATCCATTCACATTTAAGGTAATTATTGATATGTATATTCTTATTAACATTTTCTTAATTCTTTTGTGTCTGTTTTTGTAGGTCCTTTTCTTCTCTTGTGTTTCCTGCCTAGAGAAGTTCCTTTAGCATTTGTTGTAAAGCTGGTTTGGTGGTGCTGAATTTTCGAAGCTTTTGCTTGTCTGTAAAGGTTTTGATTCTTTGTGAAATCTGAATGAGATCCTTGCTGGGTATAGCAATCTTGGTTGTAGGTTCTTCCCTTTCTTCTCTTTAAATATGTCATGCTAATCCCTTCTGGTTTGTAGATTTTCTGCTGAGAAATGAGCTGTTATCCTTATAGAAGTTCCCTTTTATGTCATTTGTGATTCTTCCCTTGCTGCTTTCAATAATTTTTGTTTGTCTTTAATTTTTGTCAATTTGATTAGTGTCTCAGCATGTTTCTCCTTGGGTTTATCCTGCCTGGCACTCTCTGCACTTCTGGGACTTGGGGGGCTATTTCCTTTCCCATGTTAGGGAAGTTTAAACTATAATCTTTTCAAATATTTTCTCAGGTCCTTTCTCTCTCTCTTCTCCTTCTGGGACCCCTATAACGCGAATGTTGGTATGTTTAATGTTGTCCCAGAAGTCTCTTAGGCTGTCTTCATTTCTTTTCATTCTTTTTTCTTTACTCTGTTCCACAGCAGTGAATTCTACCATTCTGTCCTCCAGGTCACTTATCTGTTCTTCTACCTCAGTTATTCTGTTATTAATTCCTTCTAATGTATTTTTCCTTTCAGTTATTGTATTGTTCATCTGTGCTTGTTTGTTATTTAATTCTTCTAGGTCTTTGTTAAGCATTTCATGCATCTTCTTGATCTTTGCCTCTAATTATTTTCCTGGAAGATCACCTATCTCCACTTCATTTAGTTGTTTTTCTGAGGTTTTATCTTGTTCTGTCATTTGGGACATTTTCCTCTGCCTTTTCATTTTGTCTATCTTTCTGTGAATGTGGTTTTTGTTCCACAGGTTGCAGGATTGTAATTCTTTTTGTTTCTGCTGTCTGCCCTTGGTGGATGAAGCTATTGATGAGGTTTTTGCAAGCTTCCTGATGGGAGGGAGTGGTGGTAGGTAGAGCTGGGTGTTGCTCTGGTGAGCAAAGCTCAGTAAAACTTTATTCCACTTGTCTGCTGCTGGGTGGGGCTGAGTTGCCTTCATTTTGGTTGTTTGACCTTTGGTGACCCAGCACTGGAGACTACAGGCCCTTTGTTGGGTCTAATGGTGGACTCCAGAAGGGCTCACACTAAAGAGTACTTCCCAGAACTTCTGCTGTCAGTGTCCTTGTGCCCAGAGTGTGCCACAGCTGCACTCCTCCTCCACAGAAGGCCCTCCAACACTAGCAGGTAGGTCTGTTTCAGTCTTGTATTGGGTCACTGCTCCTTCCTCCTGGGTCCTGTTGCCCACACTACTTTGTGTGTCCCCTCCAAGAGTGGAGTCTCTGTTTCCCCTAGTCCTGTTGAAGTCCTGCAATCAAATCCTGCTAGGCTTCAAACTCTGATTCTCTGTGAATTCCCTCTCCCATTTCCAGACCCCTAGGTTGGGATGCCTGATTTTGGGCTCAGAACCTTCACTCCAGTGGGTGGACTTCTGTGGTACAATTTTTCTCCAGTTTGTGAGTCACCCACCCAGCAGTTAAGGGATTTGATTTTATTGTGATTGTGCCCCTCCTACTGTCTCATTGTGGCTTCTCCTCCGTCTTTGGATGTGGGGTATAATTTTTGGTGAGTTCCAGTGTCTTCCTGTTGACGATTGTTCAACAGTTAGTTGTGATTCTGGTGCTCTCTCAAGAGGGAGTGAGTACACGTCCTTCTACTCTGCCATCTTGAACCGATCCCCTAAGAGCTCTTTTTTATGTGGACAAATTTTAAAATGTTTATTATATTTATTACAATATTGCTTGTGTTTTATGTTTTCCTTTTTTGGCCATGAGGAATGTGGGATCTCAGCTCCCCAACCAGGATGAAACCCACACCCCTACATTAGAAGATGAAGTCTTAACCACTGAACCACCAGGGAAGTCCCTATTCTTTTCCAGTTTGGATTCATTTTATTTATTTTCTGATTACTGTGGCTAGGACTTTTAATACTATGTTGAATACAAATGACAAGAATGGGAATCCTCGTAACATTCCTGATTGTAGAAAAAGTGCTTTCAGCTTTTCACTATCAATTACTCCCTTTATGTTTGTTAATATTTGCTTTGTCTATTTAGGTGCTCATATGTTGTATGCATATATACTTAAAATTGTTATATCTTCTTGTTGGATTGATCCCTTTATCATAGTGTAACCTACTTCTTTGTCTTGTTACAGTCTTTAAGTCTGTTTTGTCTGATATAAGCATTGCTATCCAAGATTTCTTTTCATTTCCATTTCCATGGAATACGCTTTGTCATACTCTCACTTTCAATCTGTGATGTGTCTAAATCTGAAATGTGTCTCTTGCAGGCAATATATATATCTTGTTTTGTATCTGTTCAACCACTCTATGTCTTTTGAAAGGAGCTTTTAGTCCTTTCACATTTAAAGTAATTATTGATAAATACGTATTTATTGCTATTTTGTTAATTGTGTTCTGGTTGTTTTTGCAGTTCTTTTTAATTATTTTTTTCTTTTTCTCTCTTCCATTATGATTTGATTACTATCTTTAATGTTATGTTTGGATTTTTATCTCTTTTTTTGTTTTTTATTATAGGTTTTTGGTTTGTGATTGTCATGAGGTTTATGTATAAATCATATATATATATATGTCATATATATGATTAAGTTAATGATCTCTTAAGTTTGAATACATTCTAAATACCTTACATTTTTACACTCACCCTGACATTTAATATTTTAATATCATCTTTTACATATTTTTGCTACCTGTATCCCTTAACTTCTTATTATGCATATAGATGATCTTACTATGTTTAACCTTCCTATTAGCTTTATAATTTGATGTTATACTACCTTTACTGTAAGTTTGCTTTTACCAGTGAAAACTTTCCTTTTATAATTTTCATATTTCTAGTCATGGTCTTTTCTTTTCCACTCTAAGTGGAAGTCTATTTAACATTTCTTGAAAAGTCAGTTTAGTGGTACTGAATTCTTTTAGCTTTTACTTTTCTGTAAAAGTATTTGTAGCTCTTTTAAGTCTGAATAATAACATTGATGGTTAGAGTATTCTTGTTTGTAAATTTTTTCCTTTCATCATTTTAAATATATTGCCACACCCTTCTGGTCTGCAAATTTTCTGCTGAAAAGTCAGCTGACACTTTTATGGGAGTTCCCTTGGACATAAATTGGTGGTTTTCTCTTGCTGGTTTTAATATTCTCTCTTTATCTTTAATTTTTGCCATTTCGATTTTAATGTGTCTTACTGTGAACCTTTGGGGTTTCAACTTTTTTTTCAGACACTGTGATTTCTGGATTTAGACATCTCTTTTCTTTCCTAGATTAGGAATTTTTCAGCTATTATTTCTTCAAATAAGTTCTCTGCCTCTTTCTTCTCCTTCTTGTACCCATATTATGTGAATGTTAGTATGCTTGATGTTGCACCAAAAGTCTCTTAAAATATCCTCATATTTAAAAATTATCTCTCTCTCTCTCTCTTTTTTTTTTTTTTTGGTTTACCTTGGGTGATTTCTACCCAAGAATAAAAGCCACACAGAACTCTGTCTTCCAGTTCCCTGATCTATTTCTCTGTATCATCTAACCTACTGTTGATTCCTCCTAGTGTATTTCTTATTTCATTTATTGTACTTTTCAGTTCTGTTTGTTTCTTCTTTATGTTATCTAATAATAGTTTATTGAAATTCTCACTGTGTTCATCCATTCCTCTCCTGAGTTTGTTGACCATCTTTATAGTCATTACCTTGAACTCTTCATCAGGTAAATTGTTTATCTCCAGTTCATTTAGTTCTTTTTCTGAAGTTATGTCTTGCTCCTCTATTTGGAATATATTCCTCTGTTTCCTCATTTTAGCTAATTCTCTATGTTTATTTCTATGTGTTAGGTGGGCAAGTTTCATTTTCTTATCTTGGAAAAGTGGCTTTATATAGGAGACAAACTATGGGGCCCAGCAGCATGCTCCCCTCAGGTCACCAGAACTATATGTTCTAGTGGTGCCCCCATGTGATCCACATGTGCCCTTCTGTTGTGGTAGGCTGACAACTATAGGTACCCTGGTAATTAGGTCTAGCTCCTGGCCTGATCAGCTATGAGGCTCTGCCTTGTGTATTGACTCTGGAAAAGAGCAGGCTTCGCTTGTGGTTGGTTGCATGGCCCAAGGGGTGTGGGACTCATGCCAGGCTGATGGTCCTCATACCACTATCTTCATGGCCTGAAGGGTCTTGGGACTGGTGTTGGCTTACTGGATATTGGGATCAGGTCCCTGTCACTAATAAGCTAGAGAGAGGATTCCAAAATGGCATGTGCCAGTGCCAGCTTTATCACAGTAAAACAAGCACCAAAAAATGGCCCAGTTTGTTCAGCTCCAGAAGACATAACATTTTCCTCATGCCTCTCTGGGAGGTTGTTTACAATCAGTAAGTGAGTCTGACCCAGATTCCTTTCAAACTACTGCATCTGCATTGGAACTTGGAGTGTGTGAGATTTTGTGTGCATCCTTTAAGGGCAGAGTCTCTGTTTCCTATAGCTCTTCAGTTCTCCCAAACAAGAGTCTCACTTGTTTTCAAAGTCAGAATTCTGGAGGCTTGTCTTCCTGGTGCAGGATCCCCAGGCTGGAGAGACCAATATAAACCCAAGGAGCCTTACATATTGGAGAGAACTTCTACAATTGTGATATTCTTCCCTTCTGTAGGTCGCTGACCCTGAGGTATTGGTTGTAACTCTACCCCATCTCCTACCCCTCCTATCCATCTTGTTGTGATTCCTTCTTTGTCTTTCATTATAGAAAATATTTCTGCCAATCTTTATGTTGTTCTCATAGGTGGTTGCTCTGTAAATAGTTTAATTTTAGGGTGTCTATGGGAGAAGGTGAAGCCAGGGTCTTCCTATTCTGCCATTTTGAACATTTCACTTCTGTAATTCTTATCTAGTTATATCATGCAGGAGGAATGCAGTTAAGGATAATTACACTATAAAAGTGAATGACACATTTTGGCATATGACCTGTATTTTTCTCACATCTGACATAAATGGGATATGCAGAATTAGACAAAATATTTACCATCTCTGTGATTCACTTTCTTCCCATTTTTAAAATAAAGAGCTTAGATTAAATGTTATTTAAACATTTTCTGCTCTATTATATTATTCTCAAAACTATTTCATTCATTCCACAATAAATTATAAAGTTTTGAACACTGATTATGCTCTCTCACCTGTGCTACTAGCTATGACAGATTCAAACAAATTTGAAAAATGTTTCCTGCCTTTTAGAAATTTGCATTTTAGGCAGTGGAGGCAAGATGTACATGGCTCATTAAGAGAAAATGTCACTAATGTGTCATAAAAGTAGCTCTCAATAAAAATCAACTATTTTTGCTAAGACAAAATGATAACTAGAGAAGGGTAATGCAGGAGGACTTCTCCCAACAAACTATTAATTTCACTGAAGAGACATATTTATGCACATAACTTCCAATATCTGAGTCTCTTAAAAGATAAACAACTGGGCAATGTTTTTCATGATAGACATTCTTGGAATGGGACATTTTGATGATAAACTTTGATTTGTATATTTATTTTTCTTCAGGAATATAGCAATATTATGATGTTAAAACTTTTTTTCTATGTTCTTTTGTGGGGAATAGTCAAAAGGTCAGAAAGATTCTGAGTGTGTTTGGAACATCTTGTATATCCAGATAGTTATGAAGGGTCAAGATAGGAATCAGAGGAAAGGAATGGAAAATTGAGTTCTTGAAACTTAATCAAAGCTTAAAGGAAGAAGCCTGCTGTTTCTTACTAGATCATATTTCTACACTGTAAAGACCATTTTGGCAGTTTGGGAACATATATGATAATAAGGGGTAAAAACTTTAATCATAAATTGACATGAATTTGATTGGAATGATCTATGATTCCTGAGTATGATAACCATAATGCAATAGAAAATCAATTGTGAAATACCAGTAGTCCTTATATAGTATATAGCTAATACATGAAAATTTAAATAGGTCAGTTAGTCTCCTTTACAAGATTGAAAATCCTTTAAGTGAGTGAATATGTCTTGTCCTTTTATGTGACTGTCTATGTCTAGTTCTTTTTGTTAGGTATATTGTAGATGTTTCTTAATAACATAGCTTTTTCAATCAACTGGAAAAGAAAGAAATCCATCTTTTTCCTTTTTGGTTCAAAATTCCTGGTCTTTATTTTCTATTCAACCTGTTCTTATACTTAAGAATCTTCAAAGGCCCTGGAAAATAAGTGTGTTTTCATATTACTTGAAATTCAGGAACAGATGGAGTTACAAATCAATTCTCCATTTGAAATCAATTTTGCAACTAGGCAGCAGAGCTGCTGAAATTCTCTCATTCAAGAAATTTGGGTTATTCTTTGGACAAACTACTGGCATGCTAATTTTGACTTCAGTGACCAACTGGAGACAGACTGTGACCAAAAGACTTGGAAATTACATTACCCCAGAGCCATTAAGTGTCTTCTTCTAATCAATAGAATTTGATGAGGAGCCATTTAATACAGATACCTTGGAGACTAAATTTATCTGTATTGCTAAACATGCTCTGATTTTTAAATTCTTTTTAATGCAAATGAAAATAACACCTAAATCAGAGGTTACTGAAAGATATAGGGGGTCTATGTTAGAATGACAGTTTGAAACTAAATGATGAGTCCACCCACTAGGCTAACAAGTGTTTTTAGTATCACTAAGAAATCAAAAGACGTGTTTTTCCTACCAGGCTCCTAAGTCAAAAATTTTGCACCCTGCTTTCAACTTTGTAGCAAAGCTGTTTGACTCCCAAAGGCTCTTCAGATAAAGATACTTTCACTAAATATAATACTTCTGTGAGATACTCTGACAACCCTGGGTTTTCCAAGCTTATTATCCAAAAATATTCTCTCATCCTGAATTAATTCATGTTTCAAATGAAAGCTGAAATATCTTATCTAGTGGAAGCTCAAAATACATTTTTATCAGTAATATTTTAATGACTCATAAACTGAGTCCTCAAAAGATAAATGTAGTTTTAAAAACCATTTTAAATGAGTTTCCCACTCTCTTTGTTAATTTTTTTCCTACTATAATTCAGGAAAGCCCATTTGTATTAAAATGCAAAGTGATATTTTCCTTTTCCTGTATAGATATATAGATATAGACACAGATATAGATAAGTATGAGAAGGAGATTTATTATAGTAATTGGCTCACACAGTTATGGAGGCCAAGAAAACCCACAATCTGCTGTCTGCAAGCTGGAGGATCAGGAAAGCCTATGGTGTAAGTTAAAGTCCAAAGCCTTGAGAACTGGGGGACGTGATGATGTAAATCCTGATCTAAGTCCAAAAGCCCAAGAACCAAGGGCTCCAATGTCTTAAGGCAGGAGAAGATGGATGTCTCAGCCCAAGTAGAAAGCAAATTCACCCCTTTTCCACCTTTTTGTCTTATCTGGACCCTCAAGGAGTTGAACTATGCCCACCCAGATTGGGCCATTTGCTTTATTCAGTTTACCAATTCAAATACTAATGTCTCCCAGAAACACCTTCAAAGATATACACAGAATTAAGGTCATACCAGGTATCTGGGCATCCCTTAGCCCAGTCAATTTGAAACATAAAATTAACCATTTGAAATACCATTTGGGGAGACTCTTATACTAATTTGTATCAAAATATCAGGTGATTCCATTTTAGTAGATATGATAGTTAAGGAAGAATTATTTCTTCTTTCACTTTCTGACCCTGGTGAGACGATAGGAAATGTAGCCTAAAGAGCAATCCAACTGGTGTCTCCAGGGAGATACTTATAAAATTTAACTGTGGGGTCAAGTCACTCACGGGGTCCCACATCTTCACAATAGACTGTGATAATGCCACAAATGTTGTCTTGACTTGGTCATAGGTGCCATGTCTGCTCCTACATTGATCTTGTAGATAAGAGAAACAGGTAACAATTGAGAGCCAGTTAGCATAGGTCGGAGGTGGGTTTGGGGTAGTATTAGAGTAAGCTTGAGTCTTGAATAGTTTCAGCTAGGTCCTGATGAGAACTCTCAATATGCATGTAATTGTATCAGGGATTCAGCATTTCTGTCTTAAACTTGAGTTGATAGGTCCAGCAATAAATTGGCCAGCCTTACTATTCTGAAATTTCCAAAACTCCATTTCTGGAGTAACTGGTAACAACTTTAATAATATTTCTAACTAAACATTTATTCATCTTTGAGAGAAGAAAAACAATGTAGAATTTGAGTCAATTCAAGAAAAACTGAAATTCCTGAATTATTTTTATAGTAGAGGATTGGAATAAATACTACCTGGGTATAGAGTGCTTATAGCATTTATGCATTCATTTTTTTATTCTTTTATGTATAAACATTATAAACCAAATACATTTTAAAATGATTCCCAGAACTATATTACCTGTTCATCCCATGAATAACCATCACATGGTACCACATCTGGAATACAACAAATCAGACTCTCTAAGATGCACTGAGAAATTTCAAAAACATAAATAATAAACAAAAAACCCAACCAACAGGTAATCCTAAAGAGTAAAAAAACTTTAGAGGAAAGGTGATTAAAAATATACAAATTATAACATTTTGCAAAAATATGCAAATTATAACATGTTGAATAACACAAATATTTTCCTTCTATCCTGAGGCAATGATGAGCAATATTTTCTCTGAAAAATAAACATGCTAGTCAACATATATGCTGGTAATAGCAAACTGTAAATAATCTTGATGAATATGTGCTAGCCTATACCATTGCTATAGGATCTGGTAAGAAAATATAGTTGGGAAATACAATTACAGTCTATTAATGTTATACAGCTGATGTTAACCTTCAGATTGGACTAATGATCTCTTATGAGTACTACTGAAAATGTTGGCAACAGCTCAAAGAGTTTGCTGCATATGTTCTGAACTGTAGATGTCTTCTAGGATTTTTGTCCATGTAAGTTTGTTCATGATATTAAATAATATAGACTTCCATGACAATTCTTAAATTTCTTTCTGAGGTGTTCCTCAGAACAGTGAACTTTCATGAAGATTCTGTGTCCTTGTAAATCTACAGAAGAGCAAAGCTTGAACAGGGCTTGAGACATTCCAATTAATCTATACAAAAGAACTTTCTGATTACTTTTATTTGTATCATTCATTTTTTAAAAAATATCCTTTTATTTCATTACCTGTTTGGTAGAGTTTATAGTCTCATTCATTTTTTTCTTAGAAATTTACTTTGGCTAAATTTACTTTAGAGAAGAGGGACTAGCTGATGGCTTCATCAAGGGCATTATTATTATGCATAATAATTTCCCTAGTCATTATTACAGAAATTTATGTAGGCATTAGATAAATGACTCAGTTATATTTCATAGGCGGTAATGTCTTCACCAGGCTATTGATTCCCTTTGCAACAAGTAACTCTCTAAGCAATGGTTCATAGTGCAAGTAAATTATGAACTTTTATTAATGTAACAGTTTTTTTTCACATGAATTAATCTTAAATAGAGGGCAGTGACCTAAATCTCACAAATTACAAGTACCTATAGTCTATTAGGAGAATAGCAACAATCTAGCTTGAGCATTCAACTCTGTTTGCTTCAAAATAGAATGAACACCTCTTAACATGTAATCCCAGAGTATTTTATTTGTTGTCTTAAAGTTACTATGTCCTAATATTGACAAATTTTCTACAGTTTTTAACCCTAGCAATTAAAAAGTCAAACAGTAAGACCCCAAGTTATCTTGTAAACAATAAAATAACTGATTTATTTAGCAAATTTTGATTAAGAGGCTATGATGCTTACACATGAAACTGGACACAAGGAAGTGGCTGAGCAAAGCAGAGAGCAACTTCCCTCATGGACTGGTCTCATGCAGAAGACAGATGAAAAACTACAAACTAAACTAAACTAGACTAAATGAACAACTGCAACTGTACAAAGGGAACCTGCCTTAATGTGGAGGGTTGCGGTTAGTGAAGGCTGTAATTTCCATGATATTGAGTTCATGAAGCATATAGGGGGAAAAATAAAAACTATTCCAGGCATGGGAACTGGCATGTGGGAATGCCTGTATCAGGGAAGAGGATGGTAGGTGTGCAAACTAAGAGATGTCCAGTACTTTTCAGGGAACATGTTTGGGGGTTATGTGAAGAGATGGGACTAAAGATTCAGTCTGATTATAATAACCTGACTAACCAGGTTAATCATTCTGAATTTAATTCTAGCAGTAAGCGGAAGTTGTTGATGAAGAGTAAAAATATCAGAGTTGTACTTTTAAGTGTTCACCTTGGAGTAGTATAGAGAACTGTAAGGAGACAGAATAAATTGCAGGAACATCATTAGTTGACCTTTACAGAATTCCAGGCAAAGGATGATAGCCTTCTTTGGGTTGATGAAGAGAAGTGGCACACTACAGAGTCATTTCAGATATAGAAATAAGATTTGGGGAAATATTCTGAGTTACATACCTGAAATTATTGTTAGCATCTAGTCATGGTCTGACATTTTAGTATTTTTCATTGTCAAATTAGATATTGTTATTTTGTAAGAATATATTATTATAAAAGTATTTTCCCTTAATTTTCATAAAAAGCACTCATTATTTATTTAGGTACTGTGAATATGGACTGTCTTATATTAATTCATTCTTGGCTTGCTAATATTTCTATGCTAATTGAAATGAAAATTCATGTGTAGACCCTGGAAGGCTAAATACTTCAGTCAAATAATATTCTATGTTTTTTTTTCAACATTACAGATCCAGACCCTCAGCCCTATATAGACCAATAAATGAGAATTGCTGGAGTGCTCTTGCAAAATTACATTAAAAAACAGAAACATAGATCTAAGTTTATAAAGCTGAAAAAATTCCAAATTGCCACTCTTAAAATAAAGCCTTTATAAGAAACTCCTTTTTATAAACCTTCTTTCTTTTTTTTTTTTTTGCCATGTAAAAATAGACAGTCTCTGACTCCAAAGTCTGTGACACAATACCTCACTCTGTTCGTGCTACCTATTACAGTAGGAACTCTTAACCAGCCTTCTTTTTAACTCACCCATCTGGTTAACCAGTGGACCCTACTCCCTTTCTAAATCTTATGATTGATCCTGGCATCCAGATTACTCTCTACTTCATCTGCACTTCAACTCTCCCCAATATGCTTATCAAGAGTTGGTGATATTGTCTCCTCAATAAGTTTATCCCAGTTTTACATAATTTTGTAATTATATAATGTAAGTATGTCACATGACCTGATAAAATATTGTGAGAAGAGAGTCAACATTTAAACTAATTTGAAAGTTTCAAAATGGTATGCTAATGATGAGTTTCAGCTCTTATACCTCTCAAATTGTCTCTGAAATAGGGGTGGGCAAGATGGTTTAAAATTTGGCATTAAAAATCTACAATTCTGGACTCACAAATTCACAAGAATCTTAAATTCTTGCTCCACTTTAAAGATATCAAAGCTTCAAAGTATGCACTATGCATTATGGATGTTTTATGCAAAAATATAACTCCATTTGGCAGACTTATTTTTAAAAATGGGTGTGTTGGCTCATCGTCAAAGATTGATAGATAAATATATATTTGTATGTTTTAAATAAATATAAAAAATTTAATGTATGTATCATTTAAAATTATTCCATGTTTTAACTGATGCCAATTAACCAGCATGGGGCCAGGTCAGATATTTTATGGTCCCTAAAAGTCCCTGGCCACAGGACAGCCCACACACCAAATATTCTTTAAATGAATCAGCAGTAAACATTTTGTCCTCTAGATTTTTACTCCCTGGGCTAGGATCTGTTTTCTCTGATTTACAACAGTCTCCACTTGACTTCTTGCCAAACAAACTCCTAACTAGATTGCTCTCATCTCCTCTCTTAGCTGTCTTCTGTGACACCAGGATTCCACTGTAATTCATGACACATATCAGGATCAAACTTTTCACCTCTGCCTCATACTGCCTCAGTAGTGAGAAGGTGCGTACCTCTGAACTTTTTGGTTATTTTTCCTCTGCTACGTACCAAGAGAGTAATAATCAAGATAGCACCATGTGCAGACAAACTTTTATCCAAGAGACTGCTGCCTGCTCTCTGTTGATGGTGCATTTCCTTGGAATAATTAAAACAGGCAATTTGACCACAGATGCATTTCTCTTATTAATCATAAGGTCACTAGCCTTAATAAGATCAATCTGTGATTAGATTTACCATGTCTCAAACCAATGAAATGGAGCAGAGAGGAAATCAAATTTCAGTACATGTTTCATTTATCTCTAACCTTCATCTTATGCCACAAAGCCTGAATAGTCTGTGGAGGTTATAAGTGCCTATCATGATGCCTAAATGATCAAAAATTCAGTAGATCAAAGAAATGCAAATTAAAATCAAAATGAGACATTACATCACATTTTGAGAATGGCTATCATAAAAAGACCACAAATAACAAGTACTGGCAAGGATTTTGAGAAAAGGGAAACCTCATACACTGTTGGTAGGAATGTAAATTCATGCAACCACTATGGAAAACAGTGTGGAGGTTTCTCAAAAAACTAAAATTAGAATTACCATATGACCCAGCAAATATACTCCTGGGTATTTAGCTGAAAAAAATGAATTAAAAAAGATACATGCACCCCAATGTTCATAGCAGCATCACTTACAATTGCCAAGATATGGACGCAACCTAAGTGTCTATCAACAGATGAATGTATAAAGAAGATGTGGTATATATATATATATATATATATATATATATATATATATATATACACAATAGAATACTACTCAGTCATAAAAAAGAATGAAATTTTCCCTTTTGCAATAACATAGATGAACTTGGAGGGTATTAGGCTAAGTGAAATATGTTAGACAGAGAAAGACAAATACTGTAAGATACCACTTATATGTGGAATCTAAAAAAGTAAAAACTGGTGAACATAACAAGAAACAGGCTCACAGATAAAGAGAAAAAAAAAAACTAGTGGTTATCAGTAGGGAGACAGAAGAGGGAAAGTGCACAACAGGGGTAGGGAACTAAGAGGTACAAACTACTACATATAAAATAAATAAGCTAAAAGGATATATTATACAACACAGGGAATATAGCCAATATTTTATAATAACTATAAATGAAATATAACCTTTAAAAATTGTGAATCACTGTTTACACCTGAAAATTATATAATGTTGTACATCAACTATACTTTAATTAAAAAAGAGATGTTAAAAAAATTCAGCAGAATTACAGCAAAAGGGGGACAAATAGAGAAATAGCCAAAACATATTTAATGGTCTGCTCTTATTCCTGGGATATTGAGCCAGGGTTGGCTGGATTACTGGGGATGTGACCTATTTCTTTTAATCATTATTGTCCTCTAACAGGAATGTGGGGTGTGTGTTGATATCTCCCAAATATCAAGGAGTGCATAAAAACCATAAGCAAATCTTATACAAGTTATATGAATTATCCAAAATAAGCAAATTCATAGAGACAGAAAGTTGATCAGTGGTTGCCAAGATATAGGGGAAGTAGGGATAAGGCATAACTGCTAATGGTTTTGAAATTTCTTTATGCAGTGATGAAAATGTTTTGGGTTTAGTGGCAATGGTTGCACAACTTTGTAAATATACTAAAAAAAACTGAATTGTACATTTTAAAATGCTGAGTTTTATGGTATAATAATTAAATCTCAGTTGAATAAACAAAAATTTAAAACTATGGTAGTGGAACAAAATTTGCCATCCCAAAATGTGTCTCTTGGCATGAGAATTAATTTAAGCTAATTACATTTTAAGAAACAGATTCCTTAGCTGCCTAAAGAATCTAGATAAAGTGCCTTTTCCCAGAATAGAGCTATAACCAGAGATATCTGCAAAAATATTACCTAGGTGTGGTGGGGGTAACTAAAGATCACAGTACTCTCTGTGTTTCATTGTCTCCTTATGGCCCAGGAAACTTTTTTTTTTTCCATCTCCATGTGAATTTCCCTCCTCCCCTTGGAAATTTCAAATCACTACTGCGAACATTCTCTTTTGACTTTAGCTGAAGATGGTATTTAAGGTGAGTGTTTCAGCCATTTGGTGGGTTACTCAGTTTTCCTGGCTCTATCCCATGTATACATGTTATTAAACCCGTGTTTGATTTTCCTTTGTTAATCTGTCTCAGGTCAATTTAATTTTTAGACCAGCCAGAAGAACCTAGAAAGGTAGAAAAAAATTTCTTCCTCCCCAACAGCATCATAAGGAGCAGGCTAAACCAGACCAATTACTTCAGAACATCTGGGACACAGACTCAGGCATATAAGCAGAGAATAGTAATCTTAGCCTCTGCTCTTGCATTGACCTGCTTTTTCACATGGGAAAACCATGAAATCATAAAAAGTGAGAAGTGCAAAGATTTTGTGACCCTTGTGTTCAAGCCTTAACCTGACAGTACCCTCTTTAAAACTTACTGTAAAAAGTTTTGGGGTAACTCCAACACCAAAGAAATGTTAGTTTGTAATCAAGTCACTGTTCTTTACGTGCCATCATGGTCAATGCCATCATGGCCAACTGGCCTCCTGCTTTCACATCAACCTGGTATCTTCCTGTATTTGTTTTCCTATTAATCTATCTATCAACAGTTTTTATATGAATGCTTACACACTCTATCTTCTCCCTTTGCATGCACTTTGGGTTTCAGCAGCTGTCATTTTTGGCTGAATGAGGAATAGTAGAACTGAACAATTTCAATCTGTGGATAAAACTCTTCTGGTTTCTATTTTGAAACAGCTTGAACTATCATACTCAACTATTTTTCCAATAATGTGATCACTGCTTATCTGACTTCCTCAGAAATGTGTTAAGATATGACATCATGTGACCTACATTAGCCTCTTCATATCTAACAAGGAGACAATAGTCTGACCTCATGGCTTCCTGGAGCTCCACATATAATAGGTTGCCTGATGTCAAATGCTTTGATATGCTCAATAACATCTGTATTATTAAACAAAATAATTCCTATTGCTTTCTCACTTATTGTTACCTAAATCTGCTATACAGAGAAGGGAAAATAATATGTTGTAGATGGTGTGAGAGGTGATGAATGTAAATAAATTATATTTTTGAAAGAATAAAGTTTAGGAGAAGGACAACATCATTAAGTTAATGAAGATAATAGAAACAGGGAAGGATAGACTTCACTTATATCTGACAAAGGCAAAGTTCACTCCCCCAAAAGCATCTATATTACAATTTTATACTAGATGGAATAAAATAATGAAAAATGTATTTATAAAACAGTTTAGATATATTATGTACCTAGTTCATGAAAGTATTCAGAATACCACCTGCATTTAAGCTATTGTTCTACACTTACTAGTACACTGTTGGTATACTACTAAGTCATTCCTGTCTAGTCAATGTAAGTTCTCAAACATTTCTGCATGATTCTAATAGCAGGGCAGGAAAGAGTGGGGGCAATTCCATTATAATGACAACTGTTTGCACAATCCTTAGCAACATCTCAATTGGCAGTGTTGCCGGTAATTAGGACAATTCCTCAGTAGTGTTTTTGCTAAGAGTGGATTTGAGATAATATGATTTTTATATTTATTCACTAAAATTGAAAACTCAGTATTAGAAAAAAACATGTAGGGAGTTTTATATCAGTCTTTTAATTTTTTTAAATTTATTTATTTTAATTTATTTATTATTTTTGGCTATGTTGGGCCTTCATTGCTGTGCGCCAGCTTTCTCTAGTTGCGGCGAGCAGGAGCTACTCTTCGTTGTGGTGAGTGGGTTTCTCATTGCCATGGCTTCTCTTGTTGTGGAGCATGGGCTCTAGGCATACGGGCTTCAGTAGTTGTGGCTTGCGGGCTCTAGAGCACAGGCTCAGTACTTGTGGCACATGGGCTTAGTTGCTCAGCGACATGTGGAATCTTCCTGGACCAGGGCTCAAACCCATGTCCCCTGCAGTGGCAGGCAGATACTTGACCATTGTGCCACAAGGGAAGCCCTATATCAGTCTTTTTAAACCAAAGAAAGTGACAACAATTATTTCTCCATCCTCCTATGAGCCAGTTCTGCTCTAAAAAGGCCTTTTTGATAGAACATGGAGAAAACACTGACTCATGGGATGGACTGGAGATGAAGGACCTAATAATGTACTGAGAAATTCAGTTAAAAGGCTATATGATTACATAGATATCTCATTAAAATTAAAAAAGAATTAAAAGAACAATGAAAATTCAAAATATATTTAGCTTCAAATAGTAAGAGATTGCTGAAAAACTAAAAACTGATCAAGCCTATATAACACAGAACTTGTAAGAGAGTCTGCATCTTGGATAAGAAAGAACATGCTTCATAAGAAGGATCATGTACTAGACTAAATATCATTTATTTATATGGTTTCTTTTGAAAGTTGATAACTTCTAGAAATTTTATTTACTACATATTTTTAAAATGTATAATACCACTGTTATTGATTTTTGTCTTTACTCCTCTACAAGAGTAGTTTTTATTGCTTTGCCAGGCAAAGGGGGTCACAATGTGCTAATGCCCTCTTTTCTACTTCACCCAAAGCTCTGTCTCCATGTTTCTGTACAGCACTGGTGAACAGAGGCAGAGTTTTGGCAACAACACTACAAAACCTACGTGAGTAAACATGGATTTTGTTGTTAAGTGTTTCCCCTGACAGAATAAACATGTTTATTTCAATCAGGCAGTTATAATGTTATATATTTAATTAGGTTTATTTCTGTGATTATTTTGTATTAAGTGTGATATTTCTTAACTTCTGGTCTTTTATTCTTTTTTTTTTTTAAAGCATACATTTTATTTTATTTTCAGACTTGTGCAATGATTCATTTTATCTTATTTGTTAGGGATTGTGTTTATAAGATGAGCAAGCTACATAGAGCGTATCTGAAATATGTATATATATAACTGATTCATTTTGTTGTAAATCAGAAACTAACACACCATTGTAAAGAAATTATACTCCAATAAAGATGTTTAAAAAAAAAGTAAAAAAGATAAAAAAATGTGGAAAAACCAATGAAGCTTTAACAAGAGCAGAGTTGCTCTGAGAATTCTAAGCTCCCAAAGTGGGCAGGATTCTCTGACTTTCTCATTTCCTTTCCGATGCTTTGGTGTATAGCTGTGTCTTGAGGTGAAATGGAGAGGAAAGTGAAGGGCTAGAGGGTAACTTGGGAGAAGTGTTCTCCTATCAGAATGTTTTGCATACTTTAGGTTTGTTCCAGCTGATTAAGCAATCCCCCAAATAAAGTATTTTTCTCTTGAATTTTCTCTTATTAAGACGACCACATAATTTATCATCCAAATCAGACATTTTTCAGGATATAAAGGATGTATTAATAAACAACCAAGACAAGTCAAGCATAATCCAGGACTCCTTGGGCAAACTGGAATATTCCTTAGTTTGCATTCTGCCCAGGCCCATTAGCTAGAGCACATATACACTTCCTGTACTTGTATTTTCTGTCCTGACTTACATTCTCATCCTCCCATCTGATGCAGCTTTCTTAGACTGATAATTCAATAATAAGAGGCCTGTTTGTCATGACCCTAAAACCTGTCATGCTGGTAATTTACACTAAATGACAAACCCTTCCATGCTCCTGTTGACTTCAGACTATCATTGAGGAAGATCAGATATCAAAGAGTAATTTACCTGAGTGTAAATTCATAGTAGCTAAACCTCCTCTAACCAAGCTCTCTAATGCCTTTGAACATATGAACAACATGTCAGGCTATTGAATGTGTGTGTGTATATATATATATATGTAAAATACCTGGAGGAGTTATTTAGTTCAGGAATTTAGTTATAGGACAAAACCCAAAACCTCTAGGAAAAGAACTACATACATTTTATTCTTCTGTTTACTTAAGTACATTTTATATATGGCTATTATGAACATTGAACAGAGGTGTTCTGTATTACTCCTCAGTTCTTCTGCATTTCACTGTCCTGATCCAGTTCAAGCTATACTTCATCCACATGCTACTGACCCTCTTTTGTATGTCTAATTCCTTTGCCTGCCTCATGCTTACTACGCTGGAATAGTGGCAGTGTTGCTGATTCACACCTCACTCTCGGTACAGAAAATCCTTCATTTTTATATCTGTGCCTTTTAAATTTCCTATTAAGTGCAATCTTCATTAGTGGTTTCTAAGGAGCTTCTTCCCTCTAACATGCTGTGCACATTGAGTCATGAAATGTCACAGAGGGTAACAAACGTCAATACAGGAAATTCAAATCAAATTCCACTTTCTTAATGTGTTCAGCCATGGGAAATTAAAGATTCATTTATTGAATTGTAAAGAATCAACTGATCACAACATTCACAGTTTGACTGGGATTCCACAAATGGATTAATCAATCCAGCTGTCAATGTTGTTTTCATGACAAAGGAATTCAGTTTGCTCTCATGTGTCTTCTTTCCAAATGGAACTACTTAGTGATTCACTGTCTATGCAACTCAATTTCCAGCTAACTTGTCTTTAAGAATATTCTTGTGTGCTCCTGCAGGGTCAGTTTCCTCTATATCCACATGTCTAAATTATATTCCTAGGTCAAGAAGTAATGCAAATCTAGCTCTTCCATGAATCACTCTCAGATCTGTTCAGCTGGAAATTCTGTAGTGTCTCCTTATATTCATAGTTATATTTTTTATATTAAAATATAAGAGAGTGAGAAGGCTGAGAGACCCCTTCTCTTCCTTGACCCATGTCATTTCCGGTCTTGCCAAACAAAGAAAGTCTATAACAAAGATGGAAAAAAAATAAGAAAGGCTGTCTTCTTTTGTGCTTCTAACAGCTTAGGTCAGGAAATTTAAGGGTGTTAAGGGATGGTCAGGGCTCATTTTGAACAGGCATTTTTTTTTTATCTTTGGATCTTAACTGACTGACTGATTCCTCTTTCATTTGCATCTCTTTTGAACTGGCAGAGTACTTTATCTTAAACCTTCTGTAGCAATAATTATATTTTTGAGATTTTAGGTCAATATTATCCTTGGTCATTCCAGTTCCTAGTTGTTTCAAAACTCCCTTAATGAGAACAAAGTTGACAAAATTCAGTTTGAAGAGCTTCTTTACTATTTAGCAAGGATAGTCAGTTCTATCCCTAAAATAATATCCCTTAAAATTAATAATTTTATTAATAATAGGTAATAATATTCACATATTAGCAAATAACAAAATAACTAGTTTTTAACCAATGGAATCTCTCTGAAGTAAAGTATACTATACATGATTAAGTAGCGCATTTAAACAATCTACCTTATAAATTAGTTTAATAACTGATAGGAAATGTTAGACTCACTGAATTTTAAAAGAGAGTAGAAGAATTCCTGAACACAAGAATTTTACTGAGTGTTTAATAGAGTTGTAACAGACTTACTGGAAATATGGGATATAGAAAGATATTGGCTACGTTAGGGACTATCAAAGTGGGTCCTAGACCAGCAGTATCAGTATCACCTGGGAATTAGTTAGAAGAGCAAATTCTGGGGCTCTGCAATCTGTGTGAAGAAGCTCTCTGGGTAATGTTGATGCATGCTAGAGTTTCCAAACCACTGGCCTATATTAGGAGTTTGCTAAAACTTGACTTTTTGATACTATTGCCATAATGGCTTACAAGTTTTTACCCCTTTAGACAAACTTTCTATATTCTTTCATAATGTCCACATATCATGGTCAGTTTATTTAATTTTATATTTGAAAAACTTTAGTTTTTTTTTTTGAGGCTAATGTGTGATTACATAAAATATGTGTCCAAAGTATACATAGCATTTAACATTTGCTTCTGTATGATTTTTTAAAAAGAACTAAGAGTTAAATAAAAACATTTCCAAATCAGTGCTTTTTTGTCTACAACAAACCCATTTATCTGATATCCCCTTTTCTGTGTTTTCTCATGCAAATATTTCAAATGGTATAATGAGCATAATATCTGTCAAAAAATATTTTGACTAACTTTTTTTATTTGTTGATAAACTGATTTGTTCTTACTGTCAGATATGCTCTATGTAGCTTGCTCATCTTATAAACACAATCCTTAACAAATGAGATAAAATGAATCATTGCACAAGTCTGAAAATAAAATAAAATGTATGCTTTAAAAAAAAAAAGAATAAAAGACCAGAAGTTAAGAAAGATCACACTTAATACAAAATAATCACAAAAATAAACCTAATTAAATATAACATTATAACTGCCTGATTGAAATAAACATGTTTATTCTGTCAGGGGAAACACTTAACAAAAAAATCCATGTTTACTCACGTAGGTTTTGTAGTGTTGTTGCCAAAACTCGGTCTCTGTTCACCAGTGCTGTATAGAAACATGGAGACAGAGCTTTGGGTGAAGTAGAAAAGAGTAGTTTTTATTGCTTTGCCAGGCAAAGGGGGCCACAGTGTGCTAATGCCCTCAAGACTGTGTGACCCACACTGGAGTGGGTAGTGAGGAATTTTATAGTGTTCAAGGAGCAGGGTGTAATTCTCGGATTGGCTGACATCAAGGTGAAGTTTTAATCATCATCAAACTTTTGGTTTCAACTGGTCTAGTGTCTATGTGCTTGTGGTCAGCAGTTTTCATCTGGTGGGGATCTGTTTCCTGTAAAAACAACTTAGGAATATGTGTCAGGCCTTTATCTACATCTTTCAGGGAACTGGGAGTTCAGTAATTCTGCAATGTGACAGAATTATAGTCCAAATTGTTACCAATTACCCAGCCCAACAGCTATTCTTTGTTTCTACATCTTCACATTTCCTAATCATCAACCCTTGAGCCAGCATTTTACTTCAAAAGACAAGGACACAGGAGCTTGTACACAGTTTCAGTGTCAAAAACATATGCCCATTTCACACAGTGTTTTTGCCCAAATTCTCAGAGTTATGATCAGCCTGCAGTGTTTTAATAGAAGGAATATTTCCTAGTCTTCTTTGCCTCTTCAAAGGAGAATTATGACCTAAATGAGTGTTATACTTATATCCCAACATTTTCTCTCCCAGGGGACAAGAAAAGAAGTTAAAAACAAACAAACAAAGAAAACTAGATTCACTCATTGGCCATGCATGTTTGTAGAATAGGATTACCCTTTGCAGAATATCTGTTAGGGAATTGATACAACGAGCAGTTTAAGTTAATGTTAAATGGTCAGTGACATAAATGTACCTATGAAATATTTAATCTAAACAAGTGTTAAAGTCATTAGATGGAAAAAATTACATTTGAGAAAAAAACAATGTTAGATAGTAATCTACCACATTCAATAATATAACTATTAAGGAAAATGTTGAGAAATGCTATTTTATAAACAAAAGAGAACAAAACACAAACACTAATGCTTGAGTTTTAGTAGTATGCAATAATTAAAATAATCACTCTCAAAACTCCTTTAATTATTGTAACTGCCTTCTCACCTCTCCTAAGAAGGCTTAATGGAGAGAGACTTTCCAGAGTGATATAATCTCTCTCCTAGGATGATTGAAAATATTGGCTCTTATAAATTATATATTTTCATGGAAATATGTGTGATCCAGTAATGCATCCTTTAAGTGTTTGAGCTGAAAGGATTCCTAGCATCTCAGAAGCTCAGAGTAGGGCCCCCAAATTGGTGACTTGTGGGCATACCTTCCCCTGTCCATATAGGGTTTGTTTGTTTGAAGAGCTAATGTTAAACAACACCAACAGAAAATCTGTTTTGAATCTTTTCTCAGTCTTAATATCAGGAGATTTCTCACAAAAATCCAGAATTCTGGCCCTCCTTTTCCTACCATGTGAACATAGTACATTGAGGCTGAGTGGAGTCTGCCTTATTGAGATGTGTACTTGCTCTTCAAATCACAAGTGCCCACTTGACCAACACCCATTCCTCAGACTCAGTGATCACCTGCCCTGTTTGATGCATAGCCCAGAGATTAGGGGATATAGCTGCAAATAAAAGGGAAAGATATCTCTAACCTTAGTAAGCTTACATTGTAGTAGAGGAGACAGACAATAAAATGACATATATAAACAACCAAACTCAATGGTCTGTTAGATGAAATGGAAACTATGGAGAAAAAATTAGCTTGGAGTGTGTGTGTGTGTGTGTGTGTGTGTGTGTGTGTGTGTGTGTGTGTTAGGAGGGGATGATTAATAAGGCAGTCAGAGAAGGTCTTTCTGGAAGGTAACATTTGAATAAAGCCCTGAAAGAGATGAGGGGGTGTGCCATGTGGACATTTGCAGGCAGAATGACCAGGTAGTACTACAGCCTTGAGGCAAGAGCTTGACCAGTGCATTTGAGGCACAGAGAAGAGACCAGCATGGCTGGAGTTGGATGAACAAGAAGAATATAATAAGACACATGACCAGACATGCAATGGATGAGGGACAGTCTGCATAAGGACTTGTGGCCCATTGTCAAGACACTGTCATTTCCACTAAATGACATGGAGAGCCAATAGCCAGTTCTGAGCAAGGAAGGGACCTGATCTGGCTTTCATTTAAGAGGCTCACTCTGAACACTGTGTTGATAACAGACCTTGGAGGAAGAAACAAATGTAAGACCAAGAAGAGCAGCTGGGAGATTACTGCAATAAAGTAAGTCAGAGGAGATGGTGACTTGCACCAAGTTGGTATCAGTGGTAAAAGAAATTTGTTGGATTATGGATATATCTTGAAGGCAGAACTGACAAAATTTGCTAATAGATTTAATGTGAGGTACAGAAAAACAAAGAGAGAAAAGTCAAGGATGACTCCATAATATAGAACCAAAGCAACAGGAAGTTAAAGTGACAGTTAACTAAGAAGAAGAAGACTACATGAGCAGTGACATCCAATTGAATATTAAGTATACTAGAAGGCAATTCACTGCATTCCTAGGCAGAGAGTTCAGATGCTGAGAGTCGATCCTTCCTCTACTCTCCCAATGATAGGACTCATATATAGAAGGAGTTGAGACCTCACAGCATTATCTAGTCTGTGCACCACAGAAAAGGAGCTCATATGCCAAGCCATATCAAGCAGTTGTTACATAATTAATTGTTACTTCTAGGGATTGTTTCTACTTTGAAAAAGGCAAATGGTAAACCAGTGTAAGTATTTGATATATTCATTATTTTGTTAACTTGAGCAATTCAGATAATAACTCTAAAAAGACATCTAAGTAGTTACATTTAAAATGATGCTTCAAGGATTTGAGTACCAGTAAGAAAATTGCTTATTTTTTTTATAAACTGATAAATGGAAATGAGAAAAATAAAAGTACCTGTCACAATAATCCCAGTTCTGACACCAACTACCTATGTAACTTTGACATGTTACTTAACCTCTCAGTTTCTTAATTTCTCTTCTCTTTAGTTTCTTAGTCCCTCTTTCATAAGGTTGTTCTTAAAATTAAGTGAAAAAGTATGTATATAGTCACAGAATAACACCTGACTAATAATAATACAATAGTATCACTGTATTGTAATGTTTAGTAATGTTAGTACTTAATTCTATCTAAACGTGCTAGATATTAGTGGTATTTTAAAGCAAAAAATAAAATATTACATTTGTCTAACACTTTTTCCCCATAGGAAATTCATTCACAAAAATCGTGTTTGTTAGGAAGGGTAGAGATCCTCATCACCCGTTCTGAAAATAAAGAAACTGGGCCTGAGAGGACTATTACTTACTCAAGATTACATAATGAGTTGGTGGCAGAGTTTCTGTTCTTTCAAAGAGACCCTATTTCCCATGGAAGATCCTGCAATGTGGGACTGCAGTGTTCTGAGACTGTTCTTCAAGTTCTGATTATTTATTGGTGATTGATATGGCCAACATTGTAAATGGGTATGTGAGTAACAAGAACAATGAATTCAAGGAAAGTATTTTTAGAAAAATTTGTTTACATGCCTTATTCTGGTTTTACTTGTATTGTTTTAAGGAATTCATTACTCTTTGCTAATCAATCAATTCATATTATATCTATGAGCAGAAAACACTGAAAGCTTCATCCCTCCTAGGAAACATACTTGCCTGTAAACAGAAACTTTTGATTCTTTAACTCAGAAAAATAAGTAATTCTAATGGGGAGGAGGTCATTGAGAATGGCTTTTAGTGTCCGTTAAATCACACCAGGTTGACAGTTTCCTATCCTAAGGAAATCGTGCAGCCAGTCTATATTCTTTCATAACAGAAGCTCTTGGTTCTCACCATACAAATCTGCTTACAAAAATGATATACAGCCATTGCTCATTTCTCTTTTGCTTCTGTAGTCTCAGTCTAGATATACCCTTCCCCACATTCAAGATCAAACTTTTCCTTTTCTCCCTTGGATGTGGTTTAAAACTTCCCTTATGCTGAATAATGTCTGTAAGTCAAACATATATGTTAGCAGCCTGAGTGTCAAACCTGATGGAATTAATGCAATTTTCCAAGATAAAACTAGGAATAAATGGGACCCTGGTTTACACTATCAGAGGGTTGCATTCAAAGTCTTAGGCTAGTGGGATTTTGTACAATGAAATAAATGGCATTGCTGCTCTTAGAGTCAGCAAACTGACCAATGCACAAGAATTACTGTCAGATGAAGTTAAATTCAAATCATCATCCTTCCACTCACTGCATATGACCTTGGTCAAAGTATGTAATATTATTCCTGAGCTTCATTTCCCTAATATATACCTTTAAATATTGTTGTATTAAAGAAAAAAGCTCATGAAAGAGCCATATAAACTGTAAAGGACTTTGTATAAAGTGTGATTCTTCATTTCCTTAACAAATGTTTGTGGAGGACCTAATAAGTGCAAGGCAAAGGCAACTTACCAGGTAGCCCACATTGCAGTAGAGAGTGTAGAACAGGGATATATATATATCAAGAAAATCAGAAGTAGTCTATCATGTGTGTTACTAATAACTTTTATTAGAGTAGGTTAATATTTCTCTTGATCTTTTTGCCTAAATATAAATAGAATATTTTTCATTGTAGTATCATCCTTCAGTTGATAATGCTAAATTCTAACACTGGAGTAGACAGTTGGCTATTTGTGGAAACAAAATCATCTCCTAAAGTGTGCTTTAAAGTTGAAAATTGGTTATCTTGTGAGGTCTTCTTTTAACAACTTTGAAGGTGCTGGGAGCAGGGAGAAAGGGCTTGCAAATTTCAGAAAAACCTACCAAATGTGTTAATCTTTACTGAATCCTGAAATCTAGGTAAAAAAAGACTTATTTTATATTGTCATTTTTTTAATTCCCCATCTAGAAATCTCATGAAATACATGAGTTCACACTTATTCAGTTTCATTGCAAATATATCTGGGACTGGCATTTCTACCAAAAGACCTTCTGCATGTGTTCTTAAAAGTCTCTTGTTTTTACTTTCCTTAATTGTTCTTCTCCCATTATTGTGTCCCCTCAGTCACACTCAATGCATCATCTCCCTTCTCATTTATAGCTTTCAAATATCAAATTTCAAACATCTATTGTGTCAAGTGGAGCACAGCTACTTTTACCTTTCTCTCACATCAGTCATGTTACCTCTGTGCTAAATACTGAATTCTTGGAATACCTTGATGACCTATATTTGAACACCTTTCCATTTTTCTACTCTGTGCCTGATGCTGAGGTTTTGTCAACACAAGGCAATTTTCTACAACCATTGGAGTCATCTGTTAGAGATAGAATACTCTTCAGTCCTGGGCCTTGTCTTACATTTGCATCTCAAATAACCATGGCCAATCCTTTGCTTCTTGAAGGGTTTTGTTTATCCTATTACTTCCTAAAGTAGTCACAATTACTATTTCCTGGGTTCTTGATCTGATAAGATTGGATTAGCTATTATTTGTCCCTAATGCTTTTTTCTCTCTGTTGTTCACAAATTTGTGTATCTCCTTGAGATAGTCCATCTTTGTCTTATGAACTCTCTTTCCTATTCAATCTAGATTTGAGAAAATTGAATCCAACCCTGAGATATGTAGAGCAGGAAGCTTTGTGGTTAGTTGATAACTAAATCAGCTTCGAAGATGGTTTTGATGTTCTCCAGAGCACATCTCTTATTTATCTTCTTTTTCTCTCCAACTTACCTCTTAATCCATGTGTGCCAGACTGCTTGCCACAATATTGCTAGGAGAGTCAGGCTCTTATCACCCCCCTTGTCAGCTTCTCTGATATACCTCTAAAGTTCAAATAACATAAAACATAATTTTAGGATCACTCTGATAATAGTATTCTCAGCATAGGTGAACATGTTTTCAAGGACTTTTGCTAAAAAAATTGATGGCCAAATTTTTCAGTAATAAAACATTGAAATTAGGATTTGTTATTTTGGTTTCCATGAACATGGAAAAAAATGATATGAGGGAAATAGCTAGTAATTTTTAGTGGTAAATCACTTTAGAACCAAACATAAGACATATTTTACACATTATATCATTTAATCTACATGTTGGTGGTATTAGAGAGGCATTGATTTTCTGTATTCCAGATGAAGAAACAGATGGAGAGAGAAATGAAAAACTTGTGCAGCAAATTAAAAGTTATGTTTATGGGGCTCTTAAGTCATGGTCTCTTCATTATATCACCTGTACTCTGTCCTTGATATGGAGTTGGAGTGGCAAGACTGCCACATGTAATGGAAGAACATATACTTAGGTGTGTAATTAATGTTCTAAGTGTGATAGTTCGTAAAAGATTGAGATCACAAAGTGGTGAGGAGTCAGGAAAAGTGTCTGGGAGGTTAGAAAAATTTGTAATGTCTCTGATTTTTCACTTCAGTAGTCTAAATCTTCTGAAAATGGTGTATATTTATGAGTTCCCTAAACTAAAAAAAATCCTCTTGCACTTTTTGTGTTGTTCTGAATTCTTAAAAGTAAACTTCCTAATATTGTTCAGCGTAACTGAAAATGTGTCTTCTATTTTGTTACGACAAAAGCTGGTTGGGAAATGGAAATTTATACACATCCTGACTGCTTTGTAAGTTAAATGAGAATGCACCTGATAGTGTGACTTTTAAAGTATCATTCATTTATTAGTTATTCAGAACATGTTATTGTCTAATATTATATATCAGAGACTCTTGTGTGAAGGCTATCATGATGAACACACTCGACAAGGCTTCTGCCTTCTTGGATCTTAGAGTCCAGCAGTGTACCACAGACAATTGCAGTAACACTGTTTATTATGTGTTATGATAAGTTAGCCCAAAGCATGATGGCACTTAACTAGCCCTGAGGCATTAGTATACACTGAAATCTAAAAGACTTTCAGGCAGCAGACTTCTGTAAAAAAGAAAGAGAGAAATAGGTGTTTGCACTAGGGATGATGTAAGGGATTCCATTAGTATAATACATTTCCCACCTGAGCAGGGTTCTCATTTATTCATCCCTGTTCTGCTCTACTGTCTTGTGAAGCAGTTCAGAATTACCTCAGCATCTGTTATGCTGTCCCTATTGAGGCTTTAAAACCCACATCCGGATATCCCCCATCTAGACTTTCCACCTCCCTTAAAAGAATCATCAGGGATTTGAGCTAAGGTGAAGGAAAGGAGTGCCACTTGTCCCAGATATTCCTTTATTTAATTATTCTGATAAACACCCCCTGGCCCACTGTTTTTCTATGTGCTAGTAACTTAGTGTTTAAAAACTACTAAGACTACACTAGGAAGCCTTCCAATAATCTGTTCTTGTTTTGTTTTGTTTCACCTTTAATCTCCTAGAAAATTTAAGGTACTGTTTTTGTTATTTTGTTTTCTAATGGTATATATTTAAGAAAAAAATCTGGGATTACAATTGTATTTTGAGGTGGGGGAAGAATGGGGAAATTGTCTACCATCATAAAGAGCAAATTTTCAATTTTAAAATATTGCTTCAATAGAGATGGTTTTAGAAAAGGATTGCTTCAAATTTCTAAATATACTGGGCACCAAAGTGCATTCTTAAAATAATAAAGCTGATATGTTAGATGAGAAATATACTAGTATGTATGCTTTTTCATTAACTACTGAAACTGATGATTCATATGAACTATTATCTTCCCCATTGAATCCATTTTCAGGCATCTCACAAACAACACTATGACAGTAGCCAACTTTGATAGTTTTAAAACTCAGTTTTCCTCATTATCTTACCTTTACCCATTATCTTTATATTTTTACTGGCTTTTTAACCTCATGTTATTAACTATTAACCTGTTTTTTGGAATATTTACAGTTGAATATGTAATTTTTAAATTATTACATTTTAAATACCTAGATGAAAATTATTCTAAAATCACCAAATTAGTATTTTAAAACTTTTGCATTATTGAGGAACTAACTGAGTCTAAAAGTGGAATGAAGCACAATTACATTTGTATAACCAAATTATTTGGTAAAGCAGTTACTGCAGAAAGTTGAAATAATTTGGGGCAAACAATAACTGTTATGTATTCAAAAAATTAATATATTGGTATACAAGGTTGCAAAATTATTTTTTAAAAGAGAGAGAGATTGGCTAATTTGAGGACAAAAATTTTACTGATTTTACTTGTGTAGACATGTTCTCTAAAAGTTTAAATTTTCAAAATTTTTTCCTACAGATTTTATTAAAACTTGATCAGTTAAAATGTATTCTTATATGTCTTCAAAAATCCTGTAGTGTTAGAAGCATCCTTATTATCACTGTTCCAGAACACAGACATTCTCCGAGGACCAAGTATAAAAATGTATTTACTTGAAATGACATTTATCCATTCAACCAGCAACAATTTAATCGAAATTTCCATCTACCCAAAATCTACTAGGCAATATAAACATTAAGTACAGTTTAAGCCTTGATGTTGACTCTCATAAATGTTTAAAATCTACTTGATAACACAAATCTAACTCACTTAAATAACAACAACATGCTAAGATAGAACTGATAATTTTTGAGACTCATAAGTGATGAAAATATATAAAACAGAACAATTATTAATAAGGGCTGGGCCCATTAGGCATAAATGCATAAGAGAAGAAAAAATGGGGGTGAGGCCAAGATGGCAGAGTAGGAAGACCCTGAGCTCACCTCCTCCTATAGGCACACCAAAATTACAACTATTTACAGAGAAACTGTTGACAAAAAAGACTAGAAGACTACAGAAAAGATCTCTACAACTAAACATATTAATAAGGAACCATGATAAGATGAGTAGTAGTAGAGGAGAGGTACAGTCGAGACCCATACCAGCAGATGGGTGATCCACAAACAGGATTATTACAAGTGCAGAGGTTTTCCCTAGCAACAAGTTATCCAAGCCCCACAGAGCTCCCAAGCTCAGAGGTTCTGCACCAAGAAAACAAGCCCCCTGAATGTTTGCCTTTGAAGGCCAGTGGGACTTATGTTTAGAAGAGCCAGAGGGTTGTGGGAAATAGAGAATCTACTTTTAAAGGAGACATACAAAATATCACATCCTCTGGGACCCAAGGCAGAAGCAGTATTTTGAGAGAAGCCTTGGTCAGCCTCACCTGCTGATCTTGGAGAGCCTCCCAGAGAGGAAGGAGGTAAATGAACCACACTGTTGGGACATAGACACTGGAGACAACAGTTCTGGGGAGATCCTTCTACCATGAAGACACTGGTCCTGGCAAGCACCATTTTGGAATCTTCTCTCTCACTTCTTAGCACCATGATGTGGGCAGGCCTGTTGGCACCAGTACTGGGACACATTGGGCCAAGAAACAAGCCAAGTGGAGACACAGCTCCACCAACAACAGGCTGGCTGCCTTAAGACCTCTTCAGCCAGCAGCTGCCTTGGAACATGACCTTTCTCACCATAGGGTCAATGACCCAACCCCCACACCAGTGTGCCAGCTCTAGCCCTGAGGTACCCAGAGCCCAGAAGCTGGAGACCTCAGGACATGGCTTGGCCCACAAGTGAGCAAGAACTAGCCTATAGACCAGCCTCACCTACGAGTGGAGAAGAAGCATCAGCTCCAGGACTGGCAGGGCCCCAGTCCTGTCAACCACTGAACCAACACACCAACTACAGGATCCTCAGGGACCTGCATCCAGAGACCTCCAGGGACCAGGACCACCCACCAATGAGTGGACTCTAGCCCCAGGAACCACTTGGCCTTGGCCTTGTTCATTAGAGGGACAACACCAACTCCAGGACCCCCAAGCCCTTCAGCTAAAGATCACAGGACATGGCTTTGCCTACCAATAGGCCAGCACTAGGCTCAGGACATGGCCTAACCCACCAGTGGTAGACACCAACACCAGGATCACTGTAGCCCTGTAGCTTGCTATGTCAGGATGCAGCCCACATACCAGCAGGCAGGCACTAGCCCCAGGACCCCAAGGGCAACAGCCCCACACAACTGCAGCTTGACACCAGTAGTAAGACAATTTGGACCCCTCAGACAGCTGCCCTAGGATCCAGCCCTACTCACCACTGGGCAAATACCAGGTTTGAGCCACTCTGGACCACACAGCCAGCTGTGTCAGGAACAATCCCTGCCCTCTAGCAGGTCAATGTTAGATCCAGGACCACCAAGACCTGCAACCACCCAGCTCTGAACATAACTACACAAAGAAGTGGGTCAGTACTAGCCCTGGGACAACCCAGGGCCCACCCAGTAACAGCCAGCAGTCTCCACACAAGGCAAGGTCTGGCAACCAATGACTGGAGGCCAGCACCACCTGCCAGATCATCCAGAGTAGTCAGCCCACCACAAAGCAAAGGCTCACACAACCAACACAGGTGTACCACTGGAGAATATAGCTCTGATGGCCAGAAGAGAATACACAGCTGGGATGCATATGATGTCTTCTATGAAAGGCCAATTCTCAAAGGTTGGATAATGTAACCAACCTACCAAATGCATAGCAATAAAAACAGCAAATTCAATAAAATTAGGTGACAGAGAAATGTATTAAAAGTAAAGGAACAAGATAAAACCCAAGAAGAACTAAGTGAAATAGGTATAGGAAATCAACTCAATAAAGATTTCAATGTAATGAATGTAAAAATGTTCAAAGATCTCAGGAGAAGAATAAATGAATAGAGGGAGAAGTAAGACATTTTTAACAAGGCTTAGAAAGTATAAAGAAAAAACAGAGATAAAAATTACAATAACTGAAATACAAAATACACAAGAAGGAATTTACAATAGATTAGTTGGTACAGAGGAATGGATGAGAGAGCTGGAAGACAGAGTAGTGTAAATCACTGAAGCAGAATAGAAAAAGAAAAAGAATGAAAAGAAAAATAAAAAGAAAAGCTTAAGAAATTTAGGGACAACATCAATGGCACTAACATTCACATTATAGAGATCCCAGTAGGAGAAGAGAGAGAAAGGGACAAAGAACATATTTGAAAATTGCTCTAACATGGGATAGGAAACAGACATCCAATTCCAGCAAGTACAGAGATTCTCCAAAGAATCAACTCAAAGAGGACCACACTAAGATACATTGAAAGTAAAACAGTAAAAACTAAAATTAAAGAGAGAATATTAAAAGCTACAAGGGAAAAGCAACAAATTTCCTGCAAGAGAACTCCAATAAGCTATCAGCTGGCTTTTGAGCAGAAACTCTGCAGGCCAGAAGAGAGTGGCACAATGTACCTAAAGTGATGAAAGAAAAAAACCTACAACCAATAATCTCTCCTCAGCAAGGCATTCATTCAGACTTGATAAAGAGATCAAATTTTTATAGACAAGCAAAAGCTAAAAGAGTTCAGCACCACAGAACCAAATTTATAAAAAATGCTAAAGGGACTTCTTTAAGAAAAAAAATACAGAAAAAAAAGCTGATGGGTAAAGGCAAATATACAGTAAAGATAATAAATCAACAATGTATAAAGCTAATAGAAAGGTTAAGTCGAAAGTAGTATAATTATCTGTTTCTGTAATAAGTAGTTAAGGGATACACAAAACAAAAAGATGTTAAATATGATGTCAAAACCGGGACCAGGAAGTGTGGGTGAGGGAGAAGTAAAAATAAAGGAAGGGTTGTTAAAATGAATTTAAACTTAAGAGATCAGCAATTTAAATAATCATATATATATATAGAGAGAGAAAATTGCTATATATAAGCATAATAGTAACCAGAAACTATAATCAATAATAAATACACCAACAAAAAAGAGAAATAAATTCAAACATAACACTAAAGACAATCATCAAATCACAAGGGAAGACAGCAAAAAAGAAAGGAACAACAAAAACAACAAAAAAAAACTCTACAAAAAAATCCAAAAAATTAACAAAATGGCATGTGTATACTTATTAATAATTACTTTATATGTAAATTGACTAAATGCTCCAATCAAAAGATATAGAGGGCTTCCCTGGTGGCACAGTGGTTCAGAGTCTGCCTGCCAATGCAGGGGACATGGGTTCATGCCTCAGTCTGGGAAGATGTCACATGTCGCCGAGCGGCTGGGCCCATGAGCCATGGCCGCTGAGCCTGTGTGTCCGGAGCCTGTGTTCCACAATGAGAGAGGCCACAACAGTGAGAGGCCCACGTACCAAAAAAAAAAAAAAAAAAAGACGTAGAGTGGTTGAATGAGCACAAAACCAAAACCAAAATATATGCTACTTACAAAAGACTCACTTCAGATCTAAACAAACATATAGACTTAAAATGAGAGGATGGAAAAATATATTCCATGCAAATGGAAATGAAAAAAATGTTGGGTTAGCAATACTTAAAACAGACAGAATAGACTTAAAAACAAAGTCTCTAACAGGAGACAAAGAAGAACTTTACATAATGATTAAGGGATCAATCTATCAAGAAGAGATAACAGTTTTAAATATATATGCAACCAACATAGGCACACCTAAATACACAAAACAAGTATTACAGACATAAAGGGAGAAATTGACAGTAACACAATAACATTAGGGTACTTTAACACCCCACTTACTAAGTGGACATATCATCCAAACAAAAAATCAATAAGAAACACTGGCCTTAAACAATACATTGTCCAAAAGAACTTTATATATATATATTATATATAACATTCTGACCAAAAGCAATAGAATACACATTTTTCCAGTGCACATGGAACATTCTCCAGGATAGATCATACTCTAGGCCACAAAACAAGCCTCAGTAAATTTAAGAAAATTGAAATCGTATCAAGAATCTTTTCCAGACACAATATTATGAGACTAGAAACCAACTACAAGAAACAAACAGCAAAAAATACACAAATATGTGGAGGCTAAACTAAACACTATTAAACAACCATAGGTCACTGAAGAAATAAAAATAATAAAAAGCACCTGGAGACAAATGAAAATGAAAACATAGTTATATAAAATCTATGAGATGCAGCAAAACTGTACTAAGAGGGAAGTTTATAGTGATAAAGTTCTACCTCAGGAAACAAGAAAAATCTCAAATTAGCAACCTAAGTTTATACCTACAAGAACCAGATTAAGAAGAACAAACAAAACCAAAAGTTAGTAGAATAAGAGAAATCAGAAATATCAGAGCAGAAATAAATGAAATAGAGTTTCAAACAACAGTACAAAAGATTAGTGAAACTAAGATATTAGTTTATGAAAACATTAAAAAAAAAGATAAATCTTTAACCAGTTTCACCAAGAAAAAAGGAGAGGAGGGCCCAAATCAATAAAATGAGAGATGAAAAAGAAGTGATAACAGGAACCATAGAAATGAAAAGGATCATAAGATATTACTAGGAATCATTATAGGCCAATAAAATATAACAACCTAGAAGAAATGAATACTTTCTAGAAATGTAAAATCTCTTCAGACTGAACCAAGGAGGATTTAAAAATATGAGCAGACCAATTACCAATAATGAAATTGAACCAGTAATAAGTCAACTCCCCTCCCCCCAAAAGAAACCAAAAGCCCAGGAGCAGATGGCTTCACAGGTGAATTCTACCAAATATTTACAGAGGAGTTAACACGTATCCTTCTTACACTATTACAAAAAACAAAACAAAAAAATTGCAGAGGAAGGAATGCTTTTGAACTCATTCTACAAGGCCAGAGTTTCCCTGTTACCAAAACCAAACATCACACACAAAAATTTATAGGCAAGTATCCCTGATGAACATAGATGCGAAAATCCTCAACAAAATGTTAGCAAATGAATTTAACAATACTTTAAAAATAGCATGCATCATGATCAAGTGGGATTTATCCCAGGGATGCAAGGATGTTTCATTAAGAATAGGTATACAGTAAGAACCCTATATATGAATGAGTTCCATTCTTAGAGTACATTCATAAGTACAGTTTGTAAATCCAACAAAGTTAGCCTAGATACCTACCTAACGTGATTGGCTATATAGTACTGTACTGTAATAGTTTTATATTTTCACACAAATAAAACATAAAAAACAAACAAAAAATAAAGAAAACATTTTTAATCTTACAGTACAGTACCTTAAAAAGTACAGTAGTACAGTACAATAGCTGGCATACAGGAGCTGGCATTGGATCTACAGGCAAGAGAGTTACTGACTGGAGGAGGTAGAAGAGGTGGGAGATGGTAGAGCTGAAGGATCATCAGCAATAGGAGACAGAGGGCAAGCTGCAATTTCACTCACGCCTGATGTTGATGGAACTCACATTCACATCTTTGAAAGTTCACAACTTGAAGGTTCATATATCGGGGACTTACTGTAATATGATCATCTCAAAAGAGGCAAAAACAGCTTTTGACAAAAGTGAAAATTGTATTTTCTAATTTATTTAGAGCACATGATAGGATACTATTATAAATTTAAAAAATGATATATGATATAGATGAAATACACCAAAAAACCTCATTATCACACAGAGTAATTCATATTTCTATTGGATGAATGGAAAAAAGATAAATTTCTATTTGCCCCCCCCAAGTAAAAAACAAATCATCTTGCTTTGTAATACTTAGAATAATTTGTCTCCAGAAAATCCAAAATTTTTTCAGTTGTACTGAGCAGCCAGAACTGCCTCACCACACAAATAACTGATGCCCATAGAAGATAATGGTTCATCCTCCATAATTTCAGAATTATGGTGACAAATGTTCTTTCCTTCATTAAATTCTATCCAGATTCCCTGAACCTTTCAAATACTTCTCAACTTTCTGACTTTGGTTTCTGTCTTTTCACTGTCCAGTTTTATCGAGAATCCTGCTACATTGGTTTAGCTTGAATTCCCCATTCTCCTACCTCATCACCCTTAATATATAATCAGGTTCTTCAACCTCCACTACCTCCAGGTGATGTCTGATCACACTGGTCTACCTTCAGTAAGAATGCTTCTAGGTAGGTTTAGCCAGAATCCCCCCCTTCTCTTGCTATTTACTCAGTTATTTTCCAGCCACAAATCCCCACCCTGCACATTGGCTATAAATTCCCAATTGTCCATGCTATATTTGAAATTGAGCCTGGGTCTGTACTGAAGTCCTTTCTTCCTTGTTACAACAATCTTTAATAAAATCTGTTTTTACCACTTTATTATCCAGCTCTGTTTTTTCTTTACCAACAACCAGACAGAAAGTAGAGCGTTCCTGACTCATAAAGTACTGGTATATATTATGCTCGAGCTTAGATACAGCTTCCTGAGTGGTTGTCCTAATCCCAGGTTGTTTCTTTTCCAATATATCCATCATTAATTTATTTACCTAACTAAGCTTTTTTAAGCATTATATTCCTTATGCTTCTCTTTGGCCTCCAAGGTCCAATGGTTACCCATTTGCTTTCACATCAAATCTATACTCATCTGTCTGATTTTAACACCCTATGCAATCTGATACTATGCTACATATCCCAATTTATCTCCAATGAATCCTGAATATTCACTCTATATTCTAATGGGGTCACATGTCTCATGGCTTGATCATATAACTTGTTTCCTCTCACCACTGCACCCCACACTTGAACTTTTTCAACCTAGTAGAGAATTTAGTGATTATCAGCTGTGACCATTTTACTCTGCAGATAAGAAAATCAGGTCCCAGAAAAATTGTAAAGACATCATTTTCTCATAAGGAATTGAAACACAGCCAGGTCAGAAAATTCAGTCTTCCAATCTCTTTTACATTGTGTGGGAAGCTGGCCTTCTCCTTTAGTGACATGAATTACACATGCTCTTCAGAGTCAGTGCCATTTTTCTTTTAATTTTTCTTCTAGTTTTACTGAGATATAATTGATATACAGTACTGTATAAGTTTAAGGTGTACAGCATAATTATTTGACATACATACATCATGAAATGATTATGACAAGTTTAGTAAATATCCTTCATCTCATATAGATACAAAATTAAGAAATAGAAAAAAACTTTCTTATAATGAGAACTCTTAGAATTTGCTCACTTAACTTTCAAATACAACATACAGCAGTGTGAATTATATTTATCATGTTGTATGTTACATTCCTAGTATTTATTTATCTTATAACTGGAAGTTTGTACCTTTTGACTGCCCTCATTTAATTTCCTCTCCTCCAATCCTCACTTCTGGTAAACACAAATCTAATCTCTTTTTCTATGAGTTTATTTGTTTGTTTTTGAGATATAATTGACCTATGATACTATGTTATTTCATGTTACACAAAATAGTGATTCAACATTTCCGTATATTTCAAAAGAATCACCATGATAAGTCTAGTTAAGATATGTCACCATACAAAGATATTACATTGTTATTGACAATATTATCCACACTGTATATTTCATACCCCAACTCACTTATTTTGTGACTGGAAGTTTGTACCTCTTACTCTACCTCACCTCTTTGTTTCCAGCCTCCACCTCCTCCCTTCTGGCAACCACTTGTTTGTTCTCTGTATCTGTACCTCTGTTTCTGTTTAATTATGTTTATTCATTTGTTTTGTCTTTTAGATTCCACATATAAATAAAATCATACAGTATATGCCTTTCTCTGTCTGACTTATTTTACTTAACATAATACCCTCTAAGTCTATCCACGTTGTGGCAAATGGCAAGATTTCAATTATTTTTTATGGCTGAGTAATATTGTTTTATATCTATATATATCTCACATCTTCTTTACTCATTCATCTAACAATGGGTACTTAGGTTCCCTCCATATCTTGGTTATTGTAAATAGTGCTGTAATGAACATAGGCATGAATATATCTTTTCAAATTAGTGTCTTTGTTTTCTCTGAATAAATATCAAGAAGTGGAATTGCTGAGTCACATGATGGATCTATTTTTAATTTTTAAAGGAACCTCCAATAATGTTCTCTATAGTAGCTTCACCAGTTTACATTCCCACCAACAGGGCATGAGTATTCCTTTTTGTCCACATCTTTGCCAACATTTGTTGTTTGTTGTATTTTTCATAATAGGGATTCTGAAAGTGTGAGGTGATATCTCGTTGTAGTTTTGACTTGCATTTTCCTGTTTATTCGTGTTGTTAAGCCACTTTTCATGTACCTGTTAGCCATTTGTAAGTCTTCTTTGGAAAAATGTCCTTTCAGATCTTCTGCCCAGTTTTTAATTGGTTTGTTGTTGTTGTTGCTGTTGAGTTGTATGAATTCTTTGTGTATTTTGGATTTTAACCATTATTTGATTTGTTGTTTGCAAATTTCTTCTTTCACTCATTGGGAGGCCTTTTTGTTTTGTTAATAGTTTCCTTCATTGTGCAAAAGCTTTTTAGTTTGATGTAGTCCCATTTGTTTGCTTTTGCTTTTTTTTCTCTTTCTCAAGAAGACATATCCACAAAAAAATATTGCTGAGACTGATGTCAAAGAGCACACTCCCTATGTTCCCTTCTATATGTTTTATTTAAGTATTTAATCTATGTTGATTTTATTTTTGTGCATGGTGTGAAAGAATAGTGCAGTTTGATTCTTCTACATGTAGCTGTCCAGTTTCCCCAAAATCATTTACTGAAGAGGCTATATTTCCCCCATTACATATTATTGCCTCCTTTGTCATAGATTAATTGCTCACACAAGTGTGGGTTCAATTCTGTGCTCTCTATTCTGTTCCATTGATCTATGTGTCTGTTTTTGTGACAGTACTATACTGTTTTGATTAATGTAGCTCTGTAGTATGTTTTGAAATCAGGGAGCATAATACCTCCAGCTTTGTTCTTCTTTCTCAAGTTTGCTTTGGCTATCTTTTGTTTTTCCATATGAATTCTTTGTTCTAGTTCTGTAAAAAATGCATTTGGTATATTTGATAGGGATTGCATTGAATCTGTTGATTGACTTAGGTAGTATGGTCATTTTATCAATATTAATTTTTCCAATCCATGAACATAGTATATCTCTCCATCTGTTTGTGCCATTTTCAATTTCTTTTATCAGTGTCTAAGAGCTTTGCAAGTACAGGTTTTTCACCTCCTTAGTTAGACTTATTCCTAGGTATTTTATTCTTTTTGATGCAGTTGTAAATGGGATTGATTTCTTAATTTCTATTTCTTATAGTTTGTTTTTATGTACAGAAACACAACAGATTTCTGTATATTAATTTTGTATTCTACAATTTTCCCAAATTCATTGATGAGTTCTAGTAGATTTTTAGTGGCATCTATAGGATGTTTTATGTATAGTATCATGTCATCTCCAAACAGTGACAGTTATACTTGTTCCATTCCAATTTACATTGCTTTTCTTTCTTTTTCTTGTCTAAATCCTGTAGTTAGGAGAGCCAATACTATGTTTACAAAAACTGGTGGGACAGTATCCTTGTGTTGCTCCTGAACTTACAGGAAATGTTTTCAGCTTTACAGCATTGAGTACAGTGGTAGCTGTGTGCTTATCATATATGACACATTATGTTGAGGCATGTTCCCTCTATGTCAACCTTGTTAAAAGTTTTTAAACAACACAGTTAAGTTGCCTTCTTTCATGATGCATTCTTTTAGGTTGATAGGAAATTAGCTCCCAATATGAGTGACCTCCAGGATAAACAGGAAGTCAGCTGTGATAATATCTTTTAGTGGATTTCTATTTCCAGAGACTGTCATGAAACTTTAAGGCTTAGAGGGAGTACATGTCAAGCAGATGGGGAAAAAGCAAACAGACTTCTCTGGGAAAGAAATTTGATGCATCCAAAGACAATAAGATTCAGCCTTCATTTCTTCTTGGAAAAAGACAAATAATTGAAGGTAGAGAACATTAGATTGCTCTCTAATTGATTCAAATTTTAGTGATATATATGGTTACATAAAAGTTAAACTAGGGCTGGCCTTATATGTGCAGGAATGAGTAAATAACAGTATAAAAGCTTTATCCATTTAGTATAGAGATTTGATCTCCTTTTCCTTTTGTTTCAATTCTCCAGCCTTCAAACTACACTCTCCATAAAGTGTATATCATCAAGGAAATGGTAACATTACTTTAAACATTTAGCTTAAACTAAGTAAGTAACCAAATAATATAATTATCTACTGGACTCTAATCGAGGCACCATCCCTAGTGCTTTGGAGTACAAGGCTGAACATTCTTTTTTATTTATTTTATTTACAGCTTTATTGGCATATAATTGCTTTACAATGGTGTGTTAGTTTCTGCTTTATAACAAAGTGAATCAGTTATACATACACGTATGTTCCCATATCTCTTCCTGCTTGCACCTCCCTCCCTCACACCCTCCCTATCCCACCCCTCCAGACGGTCACAAAGCACCGAGCTGATCTCCCTGTGCTATGTGGCTGCTTCCCACAGGCTATCTACCTTATGTTTGGTACTGTATATATGTCCATGCCTCTCTTTTGCTTTGTCACAGCTTAACGTTCCCTCTCCCCATAGCCTCAAGTCCATTCTCTAGTAGGACTGTGTCTTTATTCCTGTCTTACCCCTAGGTTCTTCATGACATTTGTTTTTCTTAAATTCCGTATATATGTGTTAGCATACGGTATTTGTCTTTCTCTTTCTGACTTACTTCACTCTGTATGACAGACTCTAGGTCTATCCACCTCATTACAAATAGCTCACTTTTGTTTCTTTTTATGGCTGAGTAATATTCCATTGTATACATGTGCCACATCTTCTTTATCCATTCATCTCATGATGGACACTTAGGTGGTTTCCATCTCCAGGATATTGTAAATAGAGCTGCAATGAACATTTTGGTACATGACTCTTTTTGAAATGTGGTTTTCTCAGGGTATATGCCTAGTAGAGGGATTGCTGGGTCATATGGTAGTTCTATTTGTAGATTTTTAAGGAACCTCCATACTGTTCTCCATAGTGGCTGTACCAATTCACATTCCGACCAGCAGTGCAAGAGTGTTCCCTTTTCTCCACACCATCTCCAGCATTTATTGTTTCTAGATTTTTTGATGATGTCCATTCTGACTTGCGTGAGATGATATCTCATTGTAGTTTTCATTTGCATTTCTCTAATGATTAATGATGTTGAGCATTCTTTCATGTGTTTGTTGGCAGTCTGTATATCTTCTTTGGAGAAATGTCTATTTAGGTCTTCTGCCCATTTTTGGATTGGGCTGTTTGTTTTTTTGTTATTGAGCTGCATGAGCTGCTTATAAATTTTGGAGATTAATCCTTTGTCAGTTGCTTCATTTGGAAATATTTTCTCATATTCGGAGGGATGTCTTTTGGTCTTGTTTATGGTTTCCTTTGCTGTGCAAAAGCTTTGAAGTTTCATTAGATCACATTTATTTTTGTTTTTATTTCCATTTCTCCAGGAGGTGAGTCAAAATGTCTCTTGCTGTGATTTATGTCATAGAATGTTCTGCCTATGTTTTCCTCTAAGAGTTTGATAGTTTCTGGCCTTATATTTAGGTTTTTAATCCATTTTGAGCTTATTTTTGTGTATGGTGTTAGGGAGTGTTCAAATCTCATACTTTTATATGTACCTGTCCAGTTTGCCCAGCACCACTTATTGAAGAGTCTGTCCTTTCTGCACTGTATATTCCTGCCTCCTTTATCAAAGATAAGGTGACCATATGTGCATGGGTTTATCTCTGGGCTTTCTATTCCGTTCCATTGATCTACATTTCTGTTTTTGTGCAAATACCATACTGTCTTTATTGCTGTACCTTTGTAGTATAGTCTGAAGTCAGGGAGCCTGATTTCTCCAGCTCCGTTTTTTGTTCTCAAGGTTGCTTTTGCTATTCGGGGTCTTTTGTGTTTCCATACAAATTGTTAAATTTTTTGTTCTACTTCTGTGAAAAATGCCAGTGGTAGTTTGATAGGGCTTGAATTGAATCTGTAGATTGCTTTTGGTAGTAGAGCCATTTTCACCATGTTGATTCTTCCAATCCAAGAACATGGTATATCTCTCCATCTATTTGTATCATCTTTAATTTCTTTCATCAGTGTCTTATAATTTTCTGCATACAGGTCTTTTGTCTCCTTAGGTAGGTTTATTCCGAGATATTTTATTCTTTTTGTTGCAGTAGTAAATGGGAGTGTTTTCTTGATTTCACTTTCAGATTTTTCATAATTAGTGTATAGGAATGCCAGAGATTTCTGTTCATTAATTTTGTATCCTGCTACTTTACCAAATTCATTGATTAGCTCTAGTAGTTTTCTGGTAGCATCTTTAGGATTCTCTATGTACAGTATCATCATCTCTATGTACAGTATTCTCTATGTACAGTATCATTCTCTATGTACAGTATCTGCAAACAGTGACAGCTTTACTTCTTTTCTAATTTGGATCCCTTTTATGTCCTTTTCTTCCCTGATTGCTGTGGCTAAAACTTCCAAAACTATGTTGAATAAGAGTGGTGAGAGAGGGCAACCTTGTCTTTTTCCTGATCTTAGTGGAAATGCTTTCAGTTTTTCACCATTGAGGACGATGTTGGCTGTGGGTTTGTCATATATGGCCTTTATTATTTTTAGGAAAGTTCGCTCTGTGCCTACTTTCTGCAGGGTTTTTATCATAAATGGGTGTTGAATTTTGTTGAAAGTTTTCTCTACATCTATTTAGATGATCATATTGTTTTTCTCCTTCAATTTGTTAATATGGTTTATCACGTTAATTGATTTGCGAATATTGAAGCATCCTTGAATTCCTGGAATAAACCCAACTTGATCATGGTGTATGATCCATTTAATGTGTTGTTGGATTCTGTTTGCTAGTATTTTGTTAAGGATTTTTGCATCTATGTTCATCAGTGATATTGGCCTGTAGTTTTCTTTCTTTGTGACATCCTTGTCTGATTTTGGTATCAGGGTGATGGTGGCCTTGTAGAATTTGTTTGGGAGTGTTCCTCCCTCTGTTATATTTTGGAAGTTTGATAAGGATAGGTGTTAGCTCTTCTGTAAATGTTTGATAGATTTCCCCTGTGAAGCCAACTGGTCCTGGGCTTTTGTTTGTTGGAAGATTTTTAATCACAGTTTCAATTTCAGTGCTTGTGATTTGTCTGTTCATATTTTCTATTTCTTCCTGATTCAGTCTTGGCAGGTAGTGCCTTTCTAAGAATTTGTTCATTTCTTCCAGGTTGTCCATTTTATTGGCATAGAGTTGCTTGTAGTAATCTCTCATGATATTTTGTATTTCTGAAGTGCCAGTTGTTACTTCTCCTTTTTCATTACTAATTCTATTGATTTGAGTCTTCTCCCTTTTTTTCTTGATGAGTCTGGCTAGTGGTTTATCTATTTTGTTTATCTTCTCAAAGAACCAGCTTTTAGTTTTATTGATATTTGCTGTCATTTCCTTCATTTCTTTTTCATTTATTTCTGATCTGATTTTTATGATTTCTTTCCTTCTGCTAACTTTGGAGTTTTTTTGTTCTTTTTCTCTTATTACTTTAGGTGCAAGGTTAAGTTGTTTATTCAAGATGTTTCCTGTTTCTTAAGGTAGGATTGTAATGTTATAAACTTCCCTCTTAGAACTGCTTTTGCTGCATCCCATAGGTTGTGGGTTGTTGTGTCTCCATTGTCATTTGTTTCTAGGTATTTTTTTTATTTCCTCTTTGATTTCTTCAGTGATCATTTCATTATTAGGTAGTGTATTATATAGCCTCCATGTGTTTGTATTTTTTTACAGATCTTTTCCTGTAATTGATATGTAGTCTCATAGCGTTGTGGTCAGAAAAGATACTTAATACAATTTCAAGTTTCTTAAATTTACCAAGGCTTGATTTGTGAACCAAGATATGATCTATCCTGGAGAATGTTCCATGAGCACTATAGAAAAATATATATTCTGCTGTTTTTGGATGGAATGTTCTATAAATATCTGTTAAGTCCATCTTGTATAATGTATCATTTAAAGCTTGTGTTGCTTATTTATTCCTATTTTGGTTTATCTCTCCATTGGTGAAAGTGGGGTGTTGAAGTCCCCTACTATGAATTTGTTACTGTCAATTTCCCCTTTTATGGCTCTTAGTATTTGCCTTATGTATTGAGGTGCTTCTACGTTGGGTGCACAAATATTTACAATTGTTATGTCTTCTTGGATCAATCCCTTGATCATTATGTAGTGTCCTTCTTTTTCTCTTCTAATAGTCTTTACTTTAAAGTCTATTTTGTCTGATATGAGAATTACCACTCCAGCTTTCTTTTGGTGTCCATTTGCATGAAATATATTTTTCCATACCCTTACTTTCATTCTGTATGTGTCTCTAGGTCTGAAGTGGGTCTCTTCTAGACAACACATACATGGGTCTTGTTTTTGTATCTGTTCAGCCAATTTGTGTCTTTTGGTGGGAGCATTTAGTCCATTTACATTTAAGGTAATTATTGATATGTATGTTCCTTTTCCCATTTTCTTAGTTGTTTTGGGTTCATTATCGTAGGTCTTTTCCTTCTCTTGTGTTTTTTGCCTAGAGAAGCTCCTTTAACAGTTGTTGTAGAGCTGGTTTGGTGGTGCTGGTGGTGCTGAAGTCTCTCAGCTTTTGCTTGTCTGTAAAGGTTTTAATTTCTCCATCAAATCTGAATGAGATCCTTGCTGGGTAGAGTAATCTTGGTTGCAGATTTTTCGCCTTCATCACTTTAAGTATGTCCTGCCAGTCCCTTCATGTTTGCAGAGTTTCTGCTGAAAGATCAGCTATTAACCTTATGGGGATTCCCTAGTGTGTTATTTGTTGTTTTTCCCTTACTGTTTTTAATATGCTTTCTTTGTATTTAGTTTTAGCCAGATTGATTAATATGTGTCTTGGCATATTTCTCCTTGGATTTATCCTGTATGGGATTCTTTTTGCTTCCTGGACTTGTTTAACTATTTCCTTTCCCATATTAGGGGAGTTTTGAACTATAATCGTTTCAAATATTTTCTCAGTCCCTTTCTTTTTCTCTTCTTCTTCTGGAACCCCTATAATTCTAATTTTGGTGTATTTAATGTTGTCCCAGAGGTCTCTGAGACTGTCCTCAGTTCTTTGCATTCTTATTTCTTTATTCTGCTCTGCAGTAGTTATTTCCACTATTTTATCTTCCAGGTCACCTATCCGTTCTTCTGCCTCAGTTATTCTGCTATTGATCCTATCTAGAGTATTTTTAATTTCATTTATTGTGTTGTTCATCATTGCTTGTTTCATCTTTAGTTTTTCTAGGTCCTTGTTAAATGTTTCTTGCATTTTGTCTATTCTATTTCCAAGTTTTTGGATCATTTTTACTATCATTATTCTGAATTCTTTTTTCAGGTAGACTGAGTATTTCCTCTTCATTTGTTAGGTCTGGTGGGTTTTTATCTTGCTCCTTCATCTGCTGTGTTTTTCTGTCTTCTCATTTTTCTTACCTTACTGTGTTTGGGGTCTCCTGTTTGCAGGCTGCAGGTTCGTAGATCCTGTTGTTTTTGGTGTCTGTCCCCAGTGGCTCAGGTTGCTTCAGTGGGTGGTGTAGGCTTCCTGGTATAGGGGACTAGTGCCTGTGTTCTGGTTGATGAAGCTTGATCTTATCTTTCTGGTTTGCATGTCCACGTCTGGTGGTGTGTTTTGGGATATTTGTGGACTTATTATTATATTAAGCAGCCTCTCTGCTAATGGGTGGGGATGTGTTCCTGTCCTGCTAGTTGTTTCGCATAGGCTGTCCAGCACTGTAGCGTGCTGGTTGTTGAGTGAAGCTAGGTGTTGGTGTTGAGATGGAGATCTCTGGGAGATTTTCACCATTTGGCAATATGTGGTGCTGGGAGGTCTCTTGTGGACCAGTGTCCTGAAGTTGTCTCTCCCACCTCAGAGGCACAGCACTGACTCCTGGCTGCAGCACCAAGAGCCTTTCATCTACTTGACTCAGAATAAAAGGGAAAAATGTAGAAGGAAAGAATTAGTAGAAGTATAAAGAAAGAAAGAAAGAAAGGAGGGAGGGAGGGAGGGAGGATGGAGGGAAGGAAGGAAAAAAAGCAAGCAAGAAAGAAGATAAAGTAAAATAAAATAAAGTAAGATAAAACATAATAAAGTTATTAAAATAAAGAATAATTATTAAGAAAATAATTCAAACAAATAATTCAAAACAAACAATCAAACATAAAAACTAAAAAACGGACGGATAGAACCCTAGGACAAATGGTCGAAGCAAAGCTATACAGACAAAATCTCACACAGAAGCATACACATACACACTCACAAAAAGAGGAAAAGGCAAAAAAATCATAAATCTTGCTCTCAAAGTCCATCTCTTCAGTTTGGGATGTTTCGTTGTCTATTCAGGTATTCCACAGATGCAGGGTACATCAAGTTTATTGTTGAGCTTTAATCTCCTGCTTCTGAGGCTGCTAGGAGAGATTTCTCTTTCTCTTCTTTGTTCTCACAGCTCCCTTGGCTCAGCTTTGTGTTTGGTCGCCTCTGCGTGTAGGTCTCCGGAGGGCGTCTGTTCCTTGCTCAGAGAGGATGAGGTTAAAGGAGCAGCTGCTTCGGGGACTCTGGCTCTCTCAGGCCTGACGGAGGGAGGGGCACGGAGTGCAGGGCGAGTCTGCAGTTGCAGAGGCCAGTGTGGCGTTGCACCAGCCTGAGGCTCACCGTGCGTTCTCCCAGGGAAGTTGTCCCTGGATCCCGGGACCCTGGCAGTGGCAGGCTGCACAGACTCCCCAAAAGAGGTGTGTGGATAGTGACCTGTGCTCGCACACAGGCTTCTTCGTGGTGGCAGCAGCAGCCTTAGCATCTCATGCCCGTCTCTGGGGTCCGCGCTTTTAGTTGTAGCTTGCGTCCGTCTCTGGAGCTCCTTTAAGCAGCGCTCTTAATCCCCTCTCCTGCTAGTGTTGGAGGGTCTCCGGCACTGCGGGTGGTGGTTGTGGCTTGCCGTGGGGAAAAGGACACTGCCAGCAGAACTTCTGGGAAGTACTCCTTGCCATGTGTCCTCCCATCGTCTGCCCTGAACAGTCTTTATCTCAGGTAGTTCAGAGCCTACTGTTGGGAATGAGAGCAAAGCACAGGAATTACAATAGAAAGAAAGAATTATCAGTGCCAAAATCTGGGAGCTGTTAAGTACTGAGCATGTTTGGCAAGAGGGAACACAACTAGAAGAGAGCTGTTAAAAAACATTTTCATAAAATCTTTAAATAGATAAATATACTTGCAGTGGTACAAAGCTCCACATCTCAAGGAAAAAAAAAAAAGTGGCAAAACAATACTCTTTCCCAAAACTGATCCAGACTAGTCAACTTTACACCCTAATTCCTGTCCCTATTGGTCAGTCCAAACTTCTTGCCCCACCTCTGATTGCAGCTTTCATACCTACCCCTTTTAGATTTTATTCTTTCACATATACCATATTTCCAGTTACCTATGGATAGCTCCTTTTAGTACAAACATATATGAGACAAAATGGCCCTTAAGTTACTTACTTTCTTAATTAACTTCTTTCTGTTATTACTTCTGTTGTTGTTTGCCAGGCTCCAGAGCTACAAAATCAGGAGACATATTTTGTTTAATTTTTCCTTTCTTGGCTAGGCAGTGTGGCATGGTGTGTATCTGATTTTCTAACTGCTGGATAATTGGAAAATTATCTACCAATTCCTGTACAGGAATGGTATGCACTTTGAAATGCACCTTGAAATAAGGCAATTCTAGGAATTTGGCCATACTATTTAGTATCTCTATATTTTGATTTTTTAAATATCCAAAGTGGGAGTTCATAACGTAGACCACAGAAGTAGGGCATGTGCAAAAGCCCAACCTATTGCCTAGTATCATTGATTGAAACATCAATAGCATTTTCCCACTTCCTGTCTCTCTTACACCCAAACTAGTGAGCATCAAGTTTTTCTTCATATTTCTCTTCTCCCTAATTCTTTATATCGTGACCTTTCATTTAAGTATTTCACCTTCTATTTCTTCTCCTATGGAAAAATCAGGGTTACTGTAAAAGGCTTCAAGAATTTCTCCCTGCCTTCAACTTCTTTTCTCTCCATTACTCCTACTATTGCCAGACCAATCCTGGCAATAAACTGGGATGCATGTTGCTTTCCTCCTTTCTCTTGAGTTCTTGGTTTACTGTCACATCAAGTCCAAAATCTTGTTGTCATGGGTCAATAACCTGACCTCACTCAACAACAGGAGCATGCCACCCCTTTACATGAGCTATACTCATGTCTCCTTCTGTAACATCATTTCCCATCTTAAGTATATATCCCAGTCCCACATCACATGTCCTGCACTTTCTCTCTAACCCTATACTTCACACCACCTTGCACATCCAACCACTGTCCAGTCTTGTGTCCCCCACAGGGCTCAGGAAACTTCAGTAATGACTTATTATTTGAACAGAAATGTCACTCTCCCTTCCCCTGGGAAACCTGCCCAGATACACTCTCTTTTGAGTTCCCCTAATATGTGCTCCTGGCTACTATCTTTTGTGTTGATTTACTTCTTTCATACTAAGAAGATAAATTTGGTGCAGAGATGTGGTTGTAGTGGGTATAGTAACCAGTATAGACAACGTTATGTGTGTTGTATCAGGAAGCAGTTGAAAGGCTGGTCTGACTATAGTGCTAGCCCATTCATACAATGTGATACCACTAGTTGAATGCAATGGAGAGCTGGTTCTGTCCCTAAGTTTCCAAATACCTGCTCAAAATTCTTACTCTGATAATCAAGAGACTGGGATAGGAGATTAATCAACACATTTCTTTATTTTCAGAATTAAGATAATTTTTACACAATTTCATTATAAGAAAGCATATCAAAGGGAGATGATCAAGCTGCAGCATTGTACTCAGAATAGCTTGGAAGATATTGGAAAGGTTTATGTTTACAGCATTTTACAGTGCATCCATTTAATAGATATTTTGTTACTTACGGATAAGAAATAGAATCTCGTAATGTTCTTGAATAATTAACCAACAACTTTTATTTATAGCAGGATGCAAATATAGATGTTCATATTCAAGATACACAGAACACAAAGCACAGGGATCTTTAATTCATGGATGAATGAAGATGGAAGCAGCATGTTGAACATAACAATTTTCCTTGAAGAGTGATTTCCATATTTTATCTTATTAAGTTGATACATAGCTGCAGATCTTCTCAATTCTCTGGGCTCCACCAAGCTCCAGTGCATCTTTCAGTAAAACACACATATATATGCTATGAAAGAATTGGTATGGATAAGGTCATCTGAGAGGAAGTATCCTCTGCATTCATTGGGATAACTTAATTATACCTGTTTTATTGGTGGCAAGATTCTCCTATTTGGAGAAAAAAAGATTAATAATTTTCTGATTGAGCTTATTTAAGAAATGCTCTCACACATATTTACTGCAGCTCAAAGAGGATTTCATGCCTGTGCCCTCAGAGAAGTGTTGCATTCTGCAGGATTTGTACCAGAGATAATAGGCTTAATTTGTATTTTAAAAATTTATCAAAACATTTTCACTTCTCTTTGCTCATTTGATCCTTTCTACAGCTTTGTAAGACAGGTTAAGTGTGTGTCCTAATTTCTCTTTGACAAGAGGAAATTGAGGTGCTGAGGGTTTAATTTGTTAGAAGATAAACTCTAAGTGAGTAACAGACCTAGAAGCTGTGTACTATGTCTTCCAGATTCTGTGCTTTCAGACTATATAGACGACTTTTGAACATAAATGCAAAGTTTTGTACCCTTACATACATGTGCAAAGCAAAATCAACCAAGGAGCTTGGTAAAACACTACAATGCTAGAACCTCATACCTGGAGACTACAATTCAGGTCAGATGTGAGGCCTACTGTATCTATTTTTTAAATGACATATATGTGACTTTGAGTTTGGTTAACCAGCACTATTGGATATTCACTCATCCATTCATTCAGTGTTATTCTTTGTGAATTTCTCCTTTATGTACTTTGCCTGTCTTCCTAACAGGTTGTTGGGCTCTTTAAAATTTTTAGTCTTATGTCTATGGTGTAGGTATTGTTGAAATAATCAAATTTACTGTTCTTTTCTTTTGTTTCACATATAAAGAAACTTCTCCAGTCCAAATTAAAAAAAAATCCTAATTCAAAATCAAAAAATATTTTGTTTCTTACAACAAAATTGAATCCATATCTAGAAGAGAATTTGTAAATGGACAATAAACATAAAAAAATGTTCAATATAGCTCATAAATAAATACAGATTAAAGAAACAAGATACTCTTTTTACCCTAAAATCTATAAAAGGTAGAAAACTTTGATGGTAAGTGGCATTGGTAAGAATGAGGGGAAATAGGCACTTTTGTATAATGCTGGTGTTATTGGTACAATGTCTTTAGTGGTGAAATTGGCAATATTTCTCAAAAGTAAAAATATATGTTCTCTTTGATCTAGCAGTACTACTTCCCAGGTATACATAAATTTGTAAAATGTGGATGTCTAAAAATATACATTGTTGCATTGTTTGTAATAGGAATAAAAGGAGGATATCTAGATGCCTGTTTATTGACAACTACTTAAATAAAATATAGTATATGCATAAAAGGAATTATGATGCAACCAAGGAAAATAATAAGCAACACTTGTGTATGCTTAAATGGGACAATTCCATGTTACATTAAATATATTATATTCAAGATATATTGTTTCTTAAGGCTTAATTAAGATTTAAAGTAAATATTAGGTATATTATGTTCCTATTTTAGTATAAAGAGGTGTATAAAGGTGAAATGTATGTCTCTGGCTGTGTATACATAGACTGCTTCTGTAAGGATAAAGAAAATATTAACTCATGCATTTGGGAAAAAAACTAGGAGTTTGAGGTGGAAAGAAAACTAAACTAATTTTATATACTTGTACCATTTAAACATTTTGCAATGTGCATTTATTATTTTTCAATAAACACTAGATGACTAAAAATAAGTTTAATGTTTAAAATAATAATTGACAATTAGACTGAACAGTAAATTGTAAAATATGTCTTTTCCAGTTTAGTTTGCACTTTTATTATGACTTAAACCATATACAACTGATACAACAAATCTATTTATATTTTCTGAAAGATTCCATATATTTCTATGATGATTCTATCATTTCTATATGAAAAAGTAATTAAAAGTTTGGGAAATATCAGTTAGCTATTTCAATCCATGCTTCTCTAGTCGATCCTTTTCAACTGTAGGATTCTGATTGAGGCATAGGGTTTTCAAAATCAAAGAATGTCAAAAGTATGAGGGACCTCAGACATTTTATAATCTAACCCTGTTTTTGACATGAAGAAACTGGGTCCAGTAGGATTTTTTCCTCCCATGTTAGTTTGTTTCACTCACATATTAAAATTTACAATTGAGTTAAAGTAAAATTTAGTATTTAATAAATTGAAATAGTGAGGGTCAGAGAATATGAATTATTCAAACCAGCTCTACATTAGCTGGCTATCTACCCTTGGATACGTTTTCTTTTCTCTCTTGGCTCATTCTTACAGCTTTGAAATGATTGGCTGAATTCAGTGATACTGTTTGCATTTGTTCCATACTGACTGAAAAAACTTTAAGAGATTCAACAACTAACTCAGGACCTTATTAACTTTATTACTTTCTCTGGACTTGTAAGCACCTCAGTTTTCCAGAATTTCTGGATCTATGTAAATGCTGCTATCCTTTAAAAGTCAAGCCATGTTAAATCAAATTGACATTTATTTTGACATTTACTCTGATCAGGTTTTGTTTTTTGTTTGTTTGTTTGTTTGTTTCACAATATGGTCTCATGTTGTTCTTTTATTATTTAGCATGGCTTGTTCCACAGCTAGAGTCCAAGTTTTATATTTCCCATTGCAAGTGCCTAATTTACCTTTGTGTTTTTAGCAAGAGGTTCAGAATAATAGTGAATTAAAACATATATTTCAGAGTAAAATAAGTGTTTCATATCACAAGTCAAGCCAAATATTGAATTTTCAGTTGCCAAGCAATATAGTTTAGGTGGGATGCAACATAAAAACTGATACAGCAATGTTCCCCAGGTTGGGATATTGGTACTTTGGGGAGGGAGTTCCTGTCCTCCTCTGCAAAGAGAGGATGGAAGAGTCAACAGAATGTAGAAATGGACCCGTGACTCAGCAATTAAGATCTCTCTGTTTATGCCTCTTAGGGAGACAGATCTAAGAATACCCAAATATATCTCTGGGTTAGGGAGTATTTATGTTAATAACTTCCTCCATTCACAAGGATAAAGTAAAGCTCTAGTTTGTTTTCTTTTTTTTTTTTTTCGGTACACGGGCCTCTTACTGTTGTGGTCTCTCCCGTTGCGGAGCACAGGCACAGGCTCCGGATGCGCAGGTTCAGCGGCCATGGCTCACGGGCCCAGCCGCTCCGCGGCATGTGGGATCTTCTCGGACCAGGGCACGAACCCGTGTTCCCTGCATCGGCAGGCGGACCCTCAACCACTGCGCCACCAGGGAAGCCCTGTTTTCATATTTTTGAGGAGAAATTTAGTTAGTTCTTCTAGGTTTTAATGTTTGGAGTGTACAAATTTAGATTTCTTTTCCTAAAATTAGGTCATTAGAAGTATATAGTCTATACATAATCACCAAGAGTTCATGAGTAAATTTGCTTTTTAACATATCTCCCCTAATATCTCTTAAATCAAATCTTCTGTGATTAAAGATCAACACTTCGAGCAGTTTAGAACATTCGGATTTCATAATGGTTTGTTTAGACCTCACATGGCTCTTCTATATGCAAAGCCTATAAATAGACTTTTAGAAAATTTCTACGCAAACTACTTAGTCTCCTAATTTGTCTACTTTTAACCTTTTGTGTTGCTAATATTATGTGTTCACGTCATTGTCTTAAATTACATAATAATTTTACTCTTTTCCTGCAGGCAGGATTCACAACCATGTGGGAGAAATACCTATGAGGTGGTGAGGGATTCACCATCTTGTACTCTGTCATGGACCATCAGTCATTCCAGGAGGCTGCCAAGTTTAAAGAGCTCATTTTTCAGGTCAGCCACACCTATGATATCCCCCTGGTCCTGGTGGATAACAAAATTGATCTGACAGACTTTCATCAGGTGAGTGTCAATTTTACCTGTTAGTGTCTGTCTTTTCCTCTGAGAATACATAGGATCAAGTATGGTTGCTTTTTGAGGTTTATATTGAGAATTATAAGAAATAAATATTACACACAAGTTTTCTAAGAAGTCTTTGAAGAACTGTGATAAATTTTGTTAGTCACCACAATATACCTTATTCCACATACTACTTTTCAGTGTCCTTATCACTCCCCCATCAAGAGGTACAGTCTGTTTCTCCCATCCTCTTGGATGTGAGCTGGCCCTATGATTTGTTTTGAGCAGCAGAGTGTAGTAGAACTTATGCTCTATAACTTTTGAGGCTGAGCCTTAAGAGTTAAGTGAGAACAGTTTACGAGATCTCTGGGACAATATCAAGTGCACTAATATATTCACATTATTGGGGTCCCAGATGGAGAAGAGAGAGAGAGAAAAGGCCTGAGAAAATCTTTGAAGACTTAGAAGCTGAAAACTTCCTTAACCTGGGAAAGGAAACAGTCACCCAAGTCTAGGAAATACAGAGAGTCCCACACAGTATTAACCCAAAGAGGAACACATCAAGACACATTATAATCAAAATGACAAAAATTAAAGATAAAGAGAGAATATCAAAAGCAGCACAGGAAAAGCAACAAATAGCATTCAAGGGAGTTCCCATAAGACTATTGGCTGTTTTCTCAACAGAAACTCTGCAGGCCAGAAGAGCATGTCATGACATATTTAAAGTAATGAAAGGGAAAAACCTACAACCAAGAATACCTTACCCAGCAAGGATTCCATTCAAATTTGATGAGTAATCAAAAGCTTTACAAACAAGCAAAAGCTAAAATTGTTCAGAACCACCAAGACAGCTTTACAAATGTTAAAGAGATTTCTTTAGGTGAAAAAGAAAAGGCCACAGTGAAAAACAAGAATGTTATGAAATGAAAAATCTCATCAGTAAAGGCAAACAAGCAATAAAGGTAGGAACTTATCCACACGCAAAGCTCGTAGGGAGGTTTAAAGACAAAAGTATTAAAATCATCTATTTCCATGGTTAAGGGATAAACAAAGCAATTAGATATTAAAATATAATATAAAGAACAGTAATCATAGGGGAGGAGAGTACAAATAGAGGGCTTTTAAAATGCATTTAAAAGTAAGACATCAACAACTTAATTATGTATATATATAGAGAGAGACTGCTATACAAAAATCTCATAGTAACTACAAACCAAAAATCTATAATAGATATACACACAAAAAATAAAAATTCCAACAGAACTCTAAAAATAGTCATCAAATCACAAGAGAAGGGGACAAATGAAGAAAGGGGAAAAAAAGCCTGCAAAAACAAATCCAAAACAATTAACAAAATGGCAGTAAGAACATACATATTGGTAATTACCTTAAATGTAAATGGATTAGATGCCCCATCCAAAAGGCACAGATTGGATGAATGGTTGTAAAAACAAGACCCATACATATGCTGTCTAAAAGACACTGACTTCAAATCTAGAGACACATACAAATTGAAAATGAGGGGATGGAAAAAGATATTCCATGCAAATAGAAATTTTAAAAATCCGGAGTAGCAGTACTTATATCAGAAAAAAACAAACAAAAAAAAAGATCTTAAAATGAAGACTGTTACAAGACAAAGAGAAATACTACATAGTGATCAAGGGATCAATCCAAGAAGAAGACATAACAATTGTAAATATATATGCACCCAACATAGGGGCACCTCAGTATACAAGGCAAATGTTAAGAGACATAAAAGGAGAAATTCACAGTAACACAGTAATAGTGGGAGACTTTAACACTCCACTTTTATCAATGGACAGATCATCCATACAGAAAATCAATAACGAAACACAGGCTTTAAATGACATATTAGAACAAATAGACTTAATTGATATTTATAGAGCATTCCACCCGAAAGCAGCAGAATACACATTCTTCTCACATACACATGGAACATTCTCCCTGATAGACCACATGCTGGGCCACAAAAAAAGCCTTGATAGTTTAAGAAAACTGAAGTCATATCAAGAGTCTTTTTTTTTTTTTAACCACAGTGTTATAAGAGTAGAAATCAACTACAAGGAAAAAACTGCAAAAAACACAAGCTCATAGAGGCTAAACACTATGCTACTAAACAACCAATTAATCATTGAAGAAATCAAAGAGGAAATTTAAAAAAAATTACTTAGAGACAAATAAAAAGGTAAGCACAACAACCAAAACCTACTGAATGCAGCAAAAACACTACACCAAGAGGGAAGTAGTTAGCAATACAAGCTTACCTCAGAAAACAAGAAAATATCAAGGAAACAACCGAATTTTACACCTAAAGCAACTAGAGAAAAAAGAAAAAAACAAAATCCATTATTAGTAGAAGGAAAGGAATCATAAAGAACAGAGGAGGAATAAATAAAATAGAGACTGAAAAAGCAACAGAAAAGATCAATGAAACTAAGAGCTGATTCTTTGAGAAGGTAAACAAAATTTAGCCAGACTCATCAAGAAAAAGAGGAGAGAGCCCAAAACAATAACATCAGAAATGAAAAAGGGACAGTTACAACTGACACCACAGAAATACAAAAGATCATAAGAGACTACTCTGAATTACTACATACCAATGTAATGGACAATCCAGAAGAAATGGACAAATTCTTAGAAATGTGCAATCTCCCAAGACTGAAGCAGGAAGAAATGGAAAATATGAGCAGACCAATTACCAAGAAGAAATGGAAAATATGAGCAGAAATTGAATCGGTAATTTAAAAACTCCCAACCAACAAAAGTTCCAGACCTTAAATGTAAATGGATTAGTTTTGGCTTCACAGGTGAATTCTACCAAGCATTTTGAAAAGAGTTAACACCTACTCAAACTCTTCCAAAAAATTGCAGAGGAAGGAACACTTCCAAACTCATTCTATGAAGCCAGCATAACTCTGATACCAAAACCAGACAAAGACACCACACAAAAAAGAAAATTACAGAACAATATCACTGATGAAACTAGATGCAAAAATCCTTAACAAAATATTAACAAACTGAATCCAACAATACATTAAAAGGATCATACACCATGATCAAGTGGGATTTATCCTAGGAATTTTCCAATATCCACAAATCAATCAGTGTGATACACCACATTAAAAAAATTGAAGAATAAAAAACATATAATCATTTCAATAGATGCAGAAAAAGCTTTTGATAAAATTCAACATCCATTTATGATGAATACTCTCCAGACAGTGGGCATAGAGGGAATCTACTCAACATAATAAAGGTTATATGTGACAAACCCACAGCTAACATCATATTCAATGGTGAAAAGCTAAAAGATTTACCTCTAAGATCAGGAACAAGACAAGGATGTCCACTCTCACTACTTTTACTCAATATAGTTTTGGAAGTTCTACCCACAGCAATCAGAGAAGAAAAACAAACAAAAAAAATAATCCAAATTGGAAAGAAAGAAGAAAAACTAGCACTGTAGGCAGATGACATGATACTATATATAGAAAATCCTAAAGAGGCCACTAGAAAAATACTAGAGCTCATCAAATGAATTCAGTAAATTTGCAGGATACAAAATTAATATACAGAAACTGGTTGCATTTCTGTATTGTAACAACAAACTATCAGAAAGAGAAATTAAGAAAACAATCCCATTTACCATCACATCAAAAATAATAAAGTACCTAGGAAAAAACCCACCTAAGTAGGCAAAACACCTATACTCAAAACAACTGTAAGACACTGATATCACTGAAAGAAATTGATGATGACCCAACAGATGGAAAGATATAATGTGTTCTTGGCTCAAAAAATCAATATGGTTAAAATAACTGTATTACCCAGGCAATCTACAGATTCAAGGCAATCCTTATCAAAACACCAAAGGTATTCTTCATGGAACCAGAAATAATAATTTTATAATTTGTATGGAAACCAAAAGCCCCAAATAGCAAAAACAATCTTGAGAAAGAAGAACAGAGCTGAAGGAATTACACTCCCTGACCTCAGACTATGCTACAAATATACAGTAATTAAAACAGTATGGTACTGACACAAAAAGAGACACATAGTTCAAATCAATGGAACAGGTTAGAGAGCCCAGAAATAAACCCATGCACTTATGGTCAATCTATGACAAAGAAGGCAAGCATATACAGTGGAAAAAGAACAGTCTCTTCAGTAAGTGGTGCTGGGAAAACTGGACAGCTACATGTAAAAGAATTAAATTAGAAGTTTATCTAACACATACAAAAATAAACTCAAAATGGATTAAAAACTCAAATTAAGACTGAACATATAAAACTACTAGAACAAAACATAGGCAGAACACTCTTTGACATAAATCAAAGCAATATTTTTTTGAACTTTCTCCTAAAGTAAAGGAAATAAAAGCAAAGATAAACAAATGGAACCTAATTAAGCTTAACCTCTTTCCCTCAGCAAAGGAAGCTATCAACAAAATGAAAAGACAACCTATGAATGAGAGAAAAAAATTGCAAATGTTATGAATGATAAGGGATTAATATCCAACATATATAAACAGCTCATACAACTCAATATAAAAAAACCCAGCAACTTGTTTAAAGAGTGAGCAGAAGAACTGAATAGACATTTTTCAAAAGAGAAAATGCTGATGGTTAACAGGCATATGAAAATATGCTTGACATCACTAATCATTGGGGAAATACAAATCAAAACCACAATGACATATGACCTCACACCTGCCAGAATGATTATCATAAAAAAGACAGCAAATAACAAATGTTGGCAAGACTTTGGAGAAAAGAGAACCCTTGTGCACTGTTTTTGGGAATGTATGTTGGTGCAGGCACTGTAGAAAACAGTATAGAGTTTTCTCAGAAAGCTGAAAATAGAACTAGCATATGAGCCAGCAATTCTACTTCTGTGTATCTATCCAAAAAAAAAAGTTTACTAATTTGAAAAGATACATGCACCCCAATGTTCATAGCAACATTATTTACAATTGCCAAGATATGGAAGCAACCTAAGTTGTTCAATAACAGATGAATGGATAAAGAAGATGTGGTGTATATATACAATGGAATACTACTCAGCCATAGAAAGGAACAAAATTGTGCCATTTGCAGCAACATTGATGAGCCTGGAGGACATTATGACAAGTGATGACAGAGAAAGAGAAATACTATATTATATCATTTATTTGTGGAGTGTAAAAATACAACAAACTCATGAATACAGCAAACAAGCAGACTCACAGATATAGCAAACAAAGTTCCAGTTACCAGTGGGGTGAGGAGGGAGGCGCACTATTGGGGAAGCAGGAGCTACAAGCTATTCTGTGTAAGGTAGGCTACAAGGATGCATTGAACAACATGGGGAATATAGCCAAAATTTTGTAATAACTGTAAATCGAGTGTAAGCTGTGAAAATTGAAAAAACAATAAAGAAAGAGAGTTATTCAGGTTCTGCCTTTGCCACTTGAAATTCTTGTTCTTGAGGTCCAGACACTATGCAACAAGGACCAATCTAAACATTGAAGAGAGCCATGAGGACAAAGCACCATCCAGCCTCACGTCTGTCTCTGCCAAGGCACTACACAGGTGGGAAAAGCCATTCTGCATGTTCTAGTACCAGCTGCCATCTGACTGTAATCTCATAAGATATCTTAGTCAATCCATAAGGGTCATTAAAATCTCCCAGCTGAGCCTTGTCTAGATTTCTGACACACGGAATCATGGACAAATAAAACTGAATTATTTAAAACACCACAGTTAGGAGTGATTTTTCATGCAGCAACGGATAATAAAATAGGACCCTTCCCACTTTCCAGAATCAGAACAACCCTTTCTCAAGTTGAATAAGAAATGACTCCTATATACCATCAATCTGCTTCAAGCTCCTCTGCTGTATCACTGTGATCCTCACAGTCTCACAATTTCTCCAAACAAACAAAATTGACTATCCAGAAACCATGCTTGGTTTAAACTGTGATCCATTATTAGATTTCATGTAGTTCATTATAGTTTATTCATCTGATCAGACTATCAGATGGACAAACTATGATTGCCTTGTCTCTGAGATCTCTGTAATGTAGCAATACTTCAGTTGTCCTTAGTACTCCTTATGAGACTAAAAGACAAAAACCTAATTCAGCGATAAGGCAAATCATCTCAAAATTCCATTGCTGTTACTTGTGCAAAGTTGCGTTACTGAGATGTTGCATAGAAATCAAATTTTTCTAAATCAAGTTCTCTAAATCAAGTAGTTTATAATTTGAGACACTACATCTTTATTTTCATTGACCTTAAATTTGAACTGGATTTTAATAATTTATGTTATTCCAGCTAATGATTTATTTTTAGACTGCTCAAGCTATCCTGTTAATAAAACCTTTTGCTAAGGTAAGAATCTTCACTAAAACAAATAGTTTTCTTCTATGTTAAGTGTTTTATACATTTTAATTTTTGTATCTAATGCATTTTAAGTTTTCTTAAAGTGAAAAGATCTCATATAAGAGCCAAAGTTTATAAATTTATGCTTAACACAGAAACATATTCCTATGATTTAGTGCAATGCATTTTTTGTATATTTCACTTAAAATTAAAGCCTCTTAAAGTGGCAGCTAACTATTTTTCAGGAGTTATACAATTTATTTTCCTCTGCACCTGTTCTGCTGCCTTGCTTTGTTTTTACCTTTCTGCCATGTTCAATTAGATATGGTTACATTATTATGGGTTAGGAATTCAAGTTTATCTCAGCAGCTAAATATGAATCTATTCTCAAATACTTGACAGAGAGGAAGAAGAGAGGTATAGATCTAGTGGTAAACCCTTCAGATACTCCTCTGAAAAGTGGGGACACTTTAGTTTTTTTTAGGACTTCTGGAAAGTGGCATAAGAGAGCATCCTGAGATGTGTGTGACTGTCAGTGATCACATGACCACCCTTGTTTCACTTCTCAGAATTCCTAGAAAACATAAACATTTATCTGGATGCCAGTCAAGAGAACTATAAGTAACTCTGAGAAAGCCAGTGAATTTGAGAATATTAGGGAAAGTTCTTCAGTAGAAGTTAATCAGATTCTCTCTAGAATGATTGCTCTCCATGATTCCAATGCTGGCGGACATGTGCTTCCCTCTCACCCTCCTGTCCCTGCTTCTGCTTTCTGCTCAAAGGTGGTTCTCTGCACCTCACAAAGGAATATTCAACAGGACCCCTATCTTTACCTGGGTAATTTCACATTAACAGTGATGTGAATCACAAGCGTTACAAATGTCACTGAAAGAAATAACATAAAAGACATTAAGCTGAGTAATTTAGTGGATTTGACAAACTTTTCCTTTTATATAAAAGCAAGATAGACACAGAAAGTGCCCAAAACATGAAAACTCAAATTACGATCTTTTAAAACTGCTCATGTACCAACCTATCCAATAATGAAGTGTTGATATGCAAATTTGGCTTCTGGTTGTGGTGTTTGTGATGGAAATAATTATTCCTGTAATTGTACCGTGTTTTTTTTTTCTTTTCCAAATGCTTTCAATTCACGCTTTATTTTAATCATATAACTGTCCTGTGTAGTTGTAAGGCAAGCATTTGATAGATGAGGATATTTGAGAAGTGAATATATTGATAGAAATTGAGGTAAATTATTGTTGTTAGTGACAAAATTAAGACTAAAATCCAGATCACATGTACTCCTTTTATTACATCAGTAGTTAAAGTTAGGTCATTGTTTTTTGTTTTTCATCTAAAACAAAAGCAAAAACAAAAATGCTGACACCTGAGTCATCTATAACTCAAAGGAGTTTTGTGAAGATTTCAAGAGTAATAATGTTAAACTCTCAAAGGTATGGAAGGAAATCATGCTGGTGCTTTTGTTAAGTGCTGAGAGGCAGAGAAGTAGGATTCTCACTGGGCAGCTCTTCTTCCTCCTGCCTACACTGAAAGGTATTGAAAGAAAAGAATGTTGCTGATGAAAGTTGTTTTTTATCACGTTTGTTTAGTATAGGTGTCTGCATTCTTAATGCATTTTGGTGAACCACAAGTCTCTTTCTTCCAAGAAAAATAAACAAGTTTTAGTGCCTGATTTTTTAAAATTATCATTCACCTCTTTGAGCTAAAATATTGTATTTAAAGTCTAGTATTTTATCTGTGACCAATATTCATTTTGACACTGATGATTCTGATGATGCATTTACTATTTGCAAGGCTCTGTGCCAGACACTTAACACACATCATTGTATTTATTCCTTACCAGAAGCTCATGAATAGGCTCTTTTATGAAACCTATTTACCTATGAGTCCACTGAGCTTTAATACTTTCAGTAACTTGCTCAAGGTCACATAGCTCATTACAGTTGAGAGACAATACCTACTGTATTCTCATTTGAAATCTCACTATGTGAGACTGTTGGCCTCTAAGCTATTATTATTTTCATGATTTTTTTAATATCAGCTTCTGGATCTTAGCATACTTCTCAGAGAATGGAACATAAGCAATTGTATTTTATTGGCAAGATGGATTACAAAGGATCAGAATGATAACTCTTTGGATGTGGAGTGAGGAGCTCCAGTACCTGGACAAACGAGTAATAGCCAGAAGTTGGGGAGGAATAGTGTGAGGAAAAATAAAAGAAAGAAAATGAGTTTCAAAACTACTCAAATATACTATTTTCTGGGCTTCCCTGGTGGCACAGTGGTTGGGGGTCCGCCTGCCGATGCAGGGGATGCGGGTTCGTGTCCCGGTACGGGAGGATCCCGCATGCCACGGGGTGGCTGGGCCCGTGGGCCATGGCCGCTGAGCCTGCGCTTCCGGAGCCTGTGCTCCGCAGTGGCAGAGGCTGCAGCAGTGAGGGGCCCATGTACCGCAAAAAAAAAAAAAAAAAGATACTATTTTCTAATCAGTTGAACAATTTTGTCCAGATTCCATATAGACTACTCTAAAGCCTTTTTAAAATTCCCAGACATTAAGTCCCTCAGCTTCCACTGGCTTTGTCCGTATTTACAATATCTTCAACTGTCATACTGGAGAGTAAAAGGAGATAATTCCTGGTTTTTTTGGCTTTTTTTTTTTTGGAAAATCCTAACCAACTGTGCAAAGTAAAAATGGTGCTATGAACAGAATGAATTTCAGAGATTTGGGAGCTGGATTAGAAAAGTTTTACATCAGTAACAGACTACAAACTGTTTTATCCTGAAGATAGACCAAGACAGATCCCTCAGGGCTGCCAGTCTAATTGCAGTTTAATACTCAGCTTGAGGTCCTGAAGCTCTGCTTTCCACCACCTGAATGCTGCTTGGGATCCTGAAATACTCTGTTTATTCATCAGTGAGCTATCTAATGAAAGTAGTTCCATTACTTTACTGAGAGGGGCATATGAAGGCTGTGGGAATCATGAATTTTTGTACTAAGAAAAATACCTTCTATTTAGAGTTATATCAAGCATCTACTTATCTTTCCAGAATGGTGGCAGCTTCAGAGTGTAGTAAAGAAATGAGTAAAACTTAAAAGCTGTTGCACAACAAAGGAAACCATAAACTAGATGAAAAGACAACCCTCAGACTGGGAGAAAATATTTGCAACTTGAGCAATGGACAAAGGATTAATCTCCAAACTTTACAAGCAACTCATACAGCTCAATATCAAAAAAAAAAAAAAAGCAAAGAACACAATCAAAAAATGGGCAGAAGACCTAAATAGACATTTCTCCAAAGACATACAGATGGCCAACAAACACATGAAAAGATGCTCAACATCACTAATTATTAGAGAAATGCAAATCAAAACTACAATGAGGTATCACCTCACACTGGTCAGAATGGCCATCATCAGAAAATCTACAAACAGTAAATGCTAGAGAGGGTGTGGAGAAAAGGGAACCCTCATATACTGTTGGTGGGAATGTAAATTGATACAGACACTATGGAAAACAGTATGGAGGTTCCTTAGAAAACTAAAAATAGAACTACCATATGACCCAACACTTCCACTATTGGGCATATACCCAGAGAAAACCATAATTCAACAAAACACATGCACACCAGTGTTCATGGAAGCACTATTTACAATAGTCAGGGCAAGGAAGCAACCTAAATGTCCTACATACATGTGAAGGGAAATTATTTAAGTCATTTTAGCAGAGCTGTAGCATGAATACATTTTTCATTGTCAGGCTAGGTATTGGGGTGGGGTAAGAATGGAAACAGGAAGAACATTTAAGAGATTTAGCCATCAGGATGAGGAATGACGGTAACTTTAGTGAAAAGAGTAGCACTAACTATTCACAGATTCCACACTCATGAAGCACACAGACAGGATGACAGGTGACAAACTACAGTAGAGGTTTGGTGATCTTCCATGTATGGATGAGCTATACTACATCCTTCAGTGGCACTTGAGATCATCATTGTATTATCACATTATACAGTGTGTGTCCATCATGGACTCCTAAGACAAGGTTAAGAAATATATTTGGTAGATATATTTTAGAAAGTAACAAAATGTATTTATAGATAGTCCTCGAGTTTCAGCCTTTACTGAGACAATTGCTGTGTTCTTGGAAAAATCAGTGGTAGACACAAGATGGACACCCGTATTCCCCTTCAAAGAAGTACTTCCTGCATAGCACAAAGGTAGGAGGTATAATCAGTAGACAACTTCCAGCCATCAGATACTTCAGGATCAGCCTCAGCTACACAAAGCACAAAGCCTCCTTGCCTGAGGTCATAGCCTTCCTGAGGGAAACTCATTTCCAGTGTGGTGTGGGCATAAATGTCCAGTCATTGCAGCCCAATGTGGGTCACTGGGAAAAGCAAATCTTGCTCCAGATCCCTTCACTGGTTTGGCAAGAACTTTGTCAGTCTTGCCTTGAGGTTCAACCTTTCCCTCTTCCTAATCCAGTTTCCTTCTCCTTCCTTTCATGAGTGTTGATCCCTAATAAATATCATGTACTCTAAAATGTGTCTCAGTGTCTGCTTCTATAAAATGGAGATATTAATATCTATTTCATAGGTTATCAGGTGGGGTAGATGAGATTATGTCAGTAGATTATCTAGCATAGATAGTGCTCGGCACAAAGTAGGAACTCAATAAATATTAGGTACTACCATCCTCATCCCTCACCTGAATTGTTGCAATAGTCTTTGGTTATTAGCGTGTTCTGATCTGCTATTTTGCAAGTTATAATCTAGCAAACCAAAAGTATAAGAATTTGGTGAAAAGAAAGAGTTAATTAATCCTGACTGAAGGCTCAGGGAACTTTGTGATGACCACAGTGTAGAGAAGTCAATGCATGGATTTTGTAAAATCAATTTTGAAATTATTTTTTTCTAATTTTCAGCTGTGAAACATACAGTAACAATTTTGAAGTAACTGAATTCTGAAAAATAGAACTCTGTATAAATCATTGTTTTCTTCCTTTAGTTCATTAATTAAGTAAACCTGTGTAATCTAGAGATATACGAGAAAGACAAAAAAATATTGACCATTCCAGAAAAGTTAAGCTAATTTTCCCATGTACCAACAAACTCACTATGGATGAGACCTGTAGTTCTCAAAGTGTGGTGCACAAACCAGAAGAATCAGTATCACCTGGAAACTTTGTTAAAAACAAATTCTCAAGTTCCAGCATAGTCCTACTAAACCAGAAAACCTGGAGATAGGCACAACAATCTATTTTAACAAATTCTCTGGGTGGTTCTGTACCATGCCAAAGTTAGGGAATCACATAGATGAATGTACATAAATGGTAATTTTATCCTTTAGGTCCTGCAAGAAAGCCTAGACCCTACAAATAGTTCAAAGGTCTTGAACAAAATATATGAGACCTAGAAGAAATAAAAGTAAATAAACACCCCCCCACATGTGCACACACATATTTAAAATATAAAAATATTTTTAAAAATAAAATTAATTAGTGCCTATATAAAACCAACAGTGAAAAAATATTATAGATTAAATCAATGTGTTATAAAAATCTAAATTGCTCTGTATATAGTGTGCACCTACCACTAAATGGATTTTTATTTGGCAGTTTTATGTTTCATTGGAGTAGAGATTGTATCTGCTCAGTTTGAATTAACATAACTGCTTGCTTCCCGTCCTTATTTAAATATTATACTGTATTGTTTGGTTTTCATGGATCATTGACTACATTTATCAAATTGATAAGTCAGTGAAAGCTTATAGAAATGAGCTTACTTCTTTTTAAGGAAAAGAGGGGGAAAAAAGCTGTATGGAGAATATTGCTAGTTCCTTGAAATGAAATCCAAGGTTACAAAATTGCTCAGAATAGATATCTTATGATTTTTTAAGCCAATCATTTAAAACAGCTGCACAAAAGGAAATAAATACTGAAGTAAAGTTTTAAATTTTGTATAATTCTATCCAAGATTTCAGCTTTCCATGTGCTTTCCTAGGTATCCTGGCCAACCCGAACTCTGACATTTGTGAGAATTTTCTTAAATTCTTGGTTAGACTTCTGGCTATTCACAATAAATCAGTGTGTGTGTGTATATAGGTACAGATATCTTAGAGACCAAGGTAATCCTATAAATCCAAAAGAATGATCTAGGTTGAATTACAAATACTGTGAAAGAGGAAAACTTGCTATTTGCACTTTGGAAACTTTTAAACTTTATCTCACCACATGTTTAGGAAACTACATAATCCATCCTGTTTTAAAACTTTCATATTTCAAAATATGAAATAATTATAGAGGCAAAGGAAGTTGTGAAGAAATGTGTAAAAGTCCCATGCACCTTTCCCTTAGCATCCCCAATATTAACAAATTATAAAGCTGTAAAATGATATCAAAAATGAAAAAAATGACATTGGTTCAATTCATAGAGCTTACTAAACTTCACCAGTTATACACATACTCATTCATGCAAGTATGTATAATTACATGCAGTTCTATTACATATATAGCTTGCATACACCAACACAATCAAGATATTCAACTGTACCATTACCATGAGATTCCCTCACGTTGCTCCTTACAGCTACATCCATCCCCTATCTATCCCAATCCCTACCTCCTAGAAACCACTGGTCCATAGTACATTCTCCACCTTTACAATTATTTTACTTTTTGATTGTTTACTTTTTGATTTATTATGTACCTGAAATCATCTAGTATGTATCCTTTGGAGACTGGCTTTTTTCATTCAACATTATATCCTGAGGTACATCAACTTTTTATGTTTATCAATAATGTGTTTCTTTTTATTACTGAATAGTATTCAATTTGGATGGTACCATAGTTTGTTTATCCATTCACCATTTATGATGACATGGGCAATTTCCGGTTTTCAGTTATCATGATTAAAGCTGTTCTGAACATTCATATAAAAGTTCCTACATGAACTCAAGTGTATAATTCATTGAGATAGATGCCCAAGAGTGAAATTGCTGGGTCTTATAAGTGCATTTTTAGTTTTGAAAGGAAGCAACCAAGTATTCTCCAGGGTGGCTGTACCCTTTTACATTCTCACCCCTGTCAACTTTAGAAGTTATCACTATTTTTCATTTTAGATATTCTGCTGGGTATATAGTGATATCTCACTATGGTTTTAATTTGCATTTATACAATAACTAATGATATTGGACATTTTTTCATGTCTTTATTGGCCATCGCTATAGCCTCTTAAGTGAAATATCTGTGTATGTCCTTTGTCCATTTTATAGTTGGATTATTACTTTCTAATATTGTTTTGAGAGTTCTTTGTATATTCTAGATTCAAGCACTTTGTCATATATGTGAAAAGCAAATAGCTTCTCCCAGCCCATGATTTGCCTTTTCTTCTCATAGTGTGATCTTTTGTTGGGAAAAATTTTTTAATTTGATGAGGTCTATTTATGGATTTTTCCTCTTATGCATCATTAATTTGGTATTGAATTGAAGAACACCCTTAACCATAGATTTATCCTATTCTGTCTTCTAGAAGAGAGTAAGTTTTATTTGTTACATTTAAGTGCACAGTCCATTTTGAACTAATTTTTGTATAAAGTGTTCATTTATTGATGATGGATGTTTAATTGCTCCAGCACAATTTACAGAAAAAGTTATCCCTTCTCTATTGAAAATTATTTTGCACCTTTGTCAAAAATTAATTGGGTATATTTGTGTGGATTTAGATCTGGGTTCTTGATTATGTTCCATTGATCTATGTATCTATCCATTGCCAGTGCCAAACTGATTTGCTTACTACATCTATATAGTAAGCTTTAATATCAAGAATTCCAATTTTTCCTTCTTTTTAAAATTGTTTTGGGTATTTTAGTGTCTTCCCTTTCCATATGAATTTTATAATAATTTTCTCCATGTTTTCAAGAGGAGGCAAGAATATACAATGGAGAAAATACAGTCTCTTCAACAAGTGGTGTTGGAAAAGCTGGAAAGCTATGTGTAAAACAATGAAATTAGAATATTTCTTCACACCATATACAAAAATAAATTCAAAATGGTTTAAAGACCTAAATGTAAGACATGACACCATAAAACTCCTAAAAGAGAACAAAGGCAAAATATTATCTGACATAAATAGTAGCAATATTTTCTTAGATTAGTGTCCCAAAGCAAAAGCAATAAAAGCAAAAATAAACAAATGATACCTAATCAAACTTTAAAGCTTTTGCAAAGCAAAGAAAACCATCCAGAAAGTGAAAAGACAATATATGGAATGGGAGAAAATATTTGCAAGTGATGTTAAAGATATATTGTGAACCAATTTTTTTCCAGACATATGCCCAAGAGTGGGATTGCTAGATCATATGGTAGTTCTATCTTTAGTTTTTTTTTTGCGGTACGCGGGCCTCTCACTGTTGTGGCCTCTCCCGTTGCGGAGCACAGGCTCCGGACGCACAGCCTCAACGGCAATGGCTCACGGGGCCAGCCGCTCCACGGCATGTGGGATCCTCCCGGTCCGGGGCACGAACCCGTGTCCCCTGCATCGGCAGGTGGACTTTCAACCACTGCGCCACCAGGGAAGCCCCTATCTTTAGTTTTTTAAGTAACATCCATACTGTTCTCCACAGTGGCTGTACCAATTTACATTCCCACGAAAAGTGTAGGAGAGTTCCCTTTCTCCACACCCTCTCAAGCATTTATTGTTTGTAGATTTTTTGATGATGGCCATTCAGACTGCAGTGAGGTGATATCTCATTGTAGTTTTGATTTGCATTTCTCTATTAATTAGTGATATTGAACATATTTTCATGTGCGTGTTGGCCATCTATATGTCTTCTTTGGAGAGATATCTATTCAGGTCTTCTGCCCATTTTTTGATTGGGTTGTTTGCTTTTAAGGTATTGGACCACATGAGCTCTTTGTAAATTTTGGACACTAATCCTTTGTCAGTGGCATCATTTGCAAATATTTTCTCCCATGTTGTGGGCTGTCTTTTCATTTTATGTCTTTTCATTTGTTTATGGTTTCTCTTTTAGTGCAAAAGCTTTTGAGTTTAATTAGGTCTCATTTGTTTATTTTTGTTTTTATTTCATTTACTCTAGGAGGTGGAACAAAAAAGATATTGCTGTGATTTATGTCAAAGAGTATGCTGCCTATGTTTTCCTCTAAGAGTTTTATGGTATTCGGTCTTATATTTAGGTCTTTAATCCATTTTGAGTTTATTTTTGTGTGTGGTATTAAAGAGTGTTCTAATTTCAAAAGGATACAGACACCCTAAAGTTCATTGTAGCACTGTTTACAATAGCCAAGACATGGAAGCAACCTAAATGTCCATTGACAGATGAATGGATAAAGAAGTTGTGGTACATAAATACAATGGAATGTTAGTCAGTCAAAAAAATGAGTGAAATAATGCTATTTGCAGCAACTTGGATGGACCTGGAGATCACCATACTACGTGAAGTCAGTCAGAGAAAGACAAATACCATATGATATTACTTATATGTGGAATCTAAAAAAATTAATGATACAAATGAACTTATCCACAAAACAGAACAGACTTACAGACTTAGAGGATGAACTTATGGTTACCAGAGGGGAAATACGGTGAGGAGGTATAGACTGGGAGTTTGGGACTGACAAGTACACACTGCTATATTTAAAATAGATAATCAACAAGGACCTGCTGTATAGCACAAGGAACTCTGCTCAGTATTCTGTAATAACCTAAATGGGAAAAGAATTTGAAAAAGAATAAAAAATAAAGTTGCCCAGGGAAAATGAAAAAAAAAAGTCTACAAATAATAAATATTGAAGAGGATATGGAGAAAAGCAACCCTTACACTGTTGGTTAGAATGTAAATTGGTGCAACCACTATTGAAAACAGCATGGAAGTTCCTTAAAAAATGAAAAATAGGACAACCATATGATCCATGAATTCCACTCTGGGATCTATTACCAGAAAAAATGAAAACTCTAATTTGAAAAGATACATGCACCCCAATTTTCATAGCAACTTTATTTACAATTGCCAAGATATGGAAGCAAACTGAGTGTCCACTAACAGATGAATGGATAAAGAAGATATATATATAAATATTACTCAGCTATAAAAAACGAATGAAATATTGTCATTTGCAACAACATGGATTGACATAGAGAATATTATGCCTAGTGAAATAAGTCAGACAGAGTAAGGCAAATACTATATGATATTCCTTATATTTGGAATCTAAACAATAATGCAAATAAATCTATATACAAAATAGAAATATATTCACAGACATAGAAAACAAACTTATGGTTACCAAAAGGGATAGGGTAGGAGGATGGACAAATTAAGAGCATGGGATTAAGAGATAATAACTACTATACATAAAACAGATAAGCAACAAGGATTTACTGTATATCACAGGGAATTAAACACAGTATTTTATAATAACCTGCAATGAAACATAATCTGTAAAAAATAAAATCACTATGATGTACACCTGAAACTAACACAATATTGTAAATCAACTATACAACTAAAAAAAAAAAGAAAAAATGTCTACAGATTAATTTATAGTGAATTTACATCTTTACTATGCTAAATCTTCCAATCCATTAATAGGATCTGCCTCTCCAAGCATTTAGATCTTCAATGATTTATTAATCTGCATTTTATAATTTTCATCATGCAGATACCATAGATGTTAGACTCATACTTAAGTAATTTTATTTGGAGCAATTGCAAATGGCATTGTGCTTTTTTTCTTTTTCTGTTTCCAATTGTCCCTTGTCAGTATATTGAAATGCAATTCAGTTTTGTGTCTTGTTATTGTATTCTGTAACTTCACTGAACTTATTAATTCTCAAAATGGATTTTATCTTGGGGTTTTCTATGTAGGCAATCTTGCCATTTACAAATAGAGACAGTTTTATTTCTTCCTTTCAGCTGTGTATGCCCATAACTTCCCTGTCTTGCCTTATTGCAGTGGCAAAAAACATCTAGTACTATAATACATAAGTGTAAGGAAAAGAGACATCCTTGAATTGAACCCAGTCTTAGAGAGAATGCAGTCATTGATATGATCATAAAGTTCTCCTCCTTTATTCTGTTGATATGATAGATTACAATGCAAGATTTTCAATATTCAATAACACTTGTGTATCTGGAATAAATCCTATTTTATCATGGGGTATTATTCTTTTTATACATGGTTGTACAACATTTTGCTAAAATGCTGTTGAATATTTAGCATCAGATTCGTGAGAGTTACAGGTTTCTAATTTTCATTTTCTGTGACGTTTTTATCTGGTTTGGGTATCAGAGTAATACTGACCTCATAATATGAGATGAGAAATATTTCCTGTTCTTCTATTTTTTGAAGAGATTGTGTAAAATTTGTGTTAATTCTCTTTTGAGTGTTTAGTAATACTTTTTATTAAAACTATCTGGGCCTGGATGTTTCTTGCTTGGTAGCTTTGAAAATTAAAATTCAATTTCTTAATAGTTTTGGACTACTCATTTTATCTGTTTGATTTTGACTGAGTTTTGTCAGTTTGTACTTTTCAAGGAAGTTATTGATTTCCTCCAATATGTTCAGTTGATTAGTGTGAGGTTGTTCATAGTATTCCCTTATTATCCTTTTAATGATTGTAGGATCTGCTGTGATATTTTCTGTTTCATTCCTGATACTAGTTTCTCAGTCTTCTCTCTTTTTATCTCTTGCCAGTCTTTCCAGAAGTTTACAGATTTTATCTTTTTTGATAAGAATCAACTTTTAGTTTTATTAGTTTTCTCTCCTGTTTTCCTCTATAATTTGTAATTTTTGTTCTTTATTATTTCCTTCCTTCAACTTGTTTTGTATTTATTTTGCTCCTCTTTCTTTTTCTGTTTATTTTTTGGTGTCTTGTGTTTACACTTATATATTTATTATGTTTACTGCTATTTTTATTCATTCTAATCTTCTTTGCTTTCTGAAGGTCCCATTCTTCTGTTATCATTTTATTTCTGTTTTAAGAGTTTTGTTTTGTTTACCATTCTTTAAAAGTAGATTTGCTAGTGATGAATTATTAGTTTCCTTTCATATGAGAGTGTTTTTATTTTTTCTTCATTACTGAAGGATAATTTCACCAGATATAGGATTTGGATTTGATAGTTCTTTTCTTTCAGCACTCGAAAAATCTTGCACTACTTCCTTCTGACCTCAAGTGATTCAGATGAGAAATTCTCTGTCATTTAACTTACTTTTCCTTTATAGGTTATGTATCATTCCTCTATGGATATTTTGAAGATTTGTTGTTTGCCTTTATTTTTCAGAACTTTAATTATGATGTGTCTTGGTGTAGATTTACTTGGGTTTATCCTCCTTGGATTTTACTCAGCTTCTTGAATCTGTAGGTTTATGTGATTTTCCAAATTTGGGAAGTTCTCAACCATTATTCTGTTAAATACTTTTTAAATTCCACACCATTTCTCCTCTCAGGACTCTGATGACTAGAATGTTAGGTATTTGTCATTATTCTACAGATCCCTAAGAAGTTTTATTTTTTTTCTTTCAATCTACTTTCTCTCTGTTGTTCAGACTGAGTAAATTCTATTGATCTGTCTTTGAGTTAACTAATTCTATCTTTTGCCTTCTCCACTCTACTATTGAGGCCATCCAGCAAGATTTGCTTTTTTTTTGTTTTTCTTCTTATTTTTGGTTGGTATGTTTTCACTTGTATGATTTCTGTTTGATACTTTTTTATACCTCCTATTTCTTTCTTGAGGTTTTTTAAAATAATTCTTTCATAAGAATTTGTAATGATTATTGAAGCATTTTATGATAGCTGCCCTAAAATCCTTATTAGATAATTTTAATATCTGATTCATATTAGTACTAGAATCTGAATGATTGTATTTTTAATTCAGATCATGATTTTTCCAGCTTTTATACTGATGAATGATTTTTATTTATTTATTTATTTTGCGGTACGCAGGCCTCTCACTGTTGTGGCCTCTCCCATTGCGGAGCACAGGCTCCAGACGCGCAGGCTCAGCGGCCATGGCTCATGGGCCCAGCCACTCCATGGCATGTGGGATCTTCCTGGACCAGGGAATGAACCCGTGTCCCCTGCATCGGCAGGCGGACTCTCAACCACTGCGCCACCAGGGAAGCCCCCTGATGAATGATTTTTATTGTATCTTTCATGTTTTAGTCATTATGATAGGAGATGCTTCATCCTATTTAATTCTTCTATTTTAGCAGGTGGTTACCATATTTAGGCTAATAAGTGATTTCTGCCTTACATTTGTGAGGTTTAGACCCAAAGACAGTTTTGTTTTTATACTCCTTGCAATGATATTCTGGTCTGTTTTATTCCTTTATTGCTGTTGGAGCTCCTGCTCCAATCCCTAATGATGTTGTCTAAAGTGTTGGAAGAAACTTTTCCAGACCACTGATTTCTCTGAACTAACTTCTATGTGAAGTAAGGGCAGAAGCTTTTGGGCCTGTGTCTCCTTGTTGAAGGGAAGGAGGATAGAAGGCAGGTGTGATGCTGGCTCTGTGAAAGAGATTGCTCTGCCTGCCAGTTCTCTAGTTGTAAAGTGGATCCTGGAATAGTTGTGTTTCCTCTGCTGCTGTTCATGACAGATTGGACTTCCATATAGATCTTTTTAAGGTTATCCTGTTTCCAAATGACAAAATTCAGTAGTGGGTCCCAAGCAAAATGATGGTTCCTATCAGAGTTTCCATCCACTAAACATTCTTTATCCTTAGCATATCACTAGAAGATAGCATTGCTGAGCTCCAGAAAAATATTTCCCATGAATATTCCCATTTTATTTCCTGCCTGTGCTCATGGTGAACATCTAAGGCTTTTTCTATTTGCTTTTTCAGTCTCACCAATTTTCTCTATCCCCCAAGGCCCAGCTCAAAGTAAAATTTCTCTACCATGGCTTAGCCAAAATAATTCCAGATAGAACTTTCCTTTTTATGAATTCCTTCAGTTCACCCTGATGTTACAATTACTATTTTTTTTGGCTATGTTTATTTATTTTCTGAATTATGCTTTAAGCCCCTCAAGGTGAATATCTTTTGATTTTAATTCTCTTCAATTCCTCATCAACTTTAACAGTGTTTTGGTTACATATAAGGTGTTGTATAAGCACTGATTTGTTGATTTCAAACTGAGGTTCAAGTAGTGCTGACCTCTTTTAATCTCATTGTCAGAATGAACAAAGCAACCCTGAAAGCTGGAATTGGAAGGGATTTTAGCTTTAATTTAGTCCAACACACTCATTTTAAAGACTACAATTTGAGTAAAAGGACACAAAGACAAACAGATGGTCAAGAGCAAAACAGAGAGCAAACTACAGCAGGTCTTCTCATGCTCACATCAATGTGTCCTCCATTAAACTTGCCTTTTCTCTACAAAGTATTACTTTTATATGATTTTATAAATTAAGCTTTCCTTTGAGCAGGAAGGGAGGGGAGAGGAAAATAATAGCTGTATAATTAAGAAGCCAAACCTGATATTGGCCTACGGAAGAGGGTTGTACCCTACCACACCCACAAGAAATTCTGAAGGAGAATCTTTATTAGAACTCTTGGAAAATCCCCTTTAGGCTGCCCTAGATTGGAATATTATTATTATTATTTTTAGTAAAGACTTTCATGCATGCAGAAAATTATGACAATAATAAATGTATCACTTAATTAATTATTAAAGCTAAACATATTTGTGTAACCACCACACAGATCAAGAAATAGAAAATGGCACCTTGGAAATGCCCTTGGTTTTTCTGAAGAGCTTTACTTCTTCCTTCCACTTACAAGAAAACTGCCATCTTGATTCTTAACCACTTTAGTTTGTTTTGTTTTTATACTTTAAATAAATGAAATTAAAACACGATTCATATGTTTCTGACTTCTTTCAGAACATTGTAACATTGTTCAACACTGTATTTGTGAGATTCATCTATGGGTTTATGTGCCTTTTTATTATAATTATAATACTATATTTTTTGTATGAATATATCACAATTTATTTATCCATTCTGTTGTTAATGGACACTTAGATTGTGTTCAGTTTGGGGGTCTTATGAATAATGCTGTTAATGTTGTTTCTTTTGTTATTTGAACCACTCCCATTCATGCAGTATTTATTGGGTTTATATTTAGTGTGTAATTGCTAGGTCATAAGACTTGCATATGTTCAACTTAAGTAGATTTTGCCAAACTATATTTTTAAACATATTTATTGTAGTATAATTACTTTACAATGGTTTGTTAGTTTCTGCTTTATAACAAAGTGAATCACTTATACATATAGATATGTTCCCATATCTCTTCCTACTTGTGTCTCCCTCCCTCCCATCCTCCTTATCCCATGCCTCTAGGTGGTCACAAAGCACTGAGCTGATGTCGCTGTGCTATGCGGCTGCTTCCCACTAGCTATCTATTTTACGTTTGGTAGTGTATATGTGTCCATGCCACTCTCTCACTTTGTCACAGCTTACCCTTCCCCTTTCCCATATCTGCAAGTCCATTCTCTAGTAGATCTGAGTCTTTATTCCTGTCTTGCCCCTAGGATATTCATGACCTGTTTTCTTTTTTTTTAGATTCCATATATATGTGTTAGCATACTGTATTTGTTATTCTCTTTCTGATTTATTTCATTCAGTATGACAGACTCTACATTCATCCACCTCACTACAAATAACTCAATTTCTTTTCTTTTTATGGTTGAGTAATATTCCATTGTATATATGTGCCACATCTTCCTTATCCATTCATCGGTTGATGGACATTTAGGTTGCTTCCATGTCTAGGCTATTATAAATAGATCTGCAACGAACATTTTGGTACATGTCCCTTTTGTATTATGGTTTTCTCAGGGTATATGCCCAGTAGTGGGATTGCTGGTATGGTATGGTAGTTCCATACTACTGTATGGTAGTTCTATTTTTAGTATTTTAAGGAACTTCCATACTGTTCTCCATAGTGGCTGTATCAATTTACATTCCCACCAACAGTGCAAGAGTGTTCCCTTTTCTCCACAGACTCTCCAGAATTTATTGTTTGTAGATTTTTTGATGATGGCCATTCTGACCAGTGTGAGATGATATCACATTATAGTTCTGATTTGCATTTCTCTAATGATTAATGATGTTGAGCATTCTTCCAAGTGTTTGTTCATATTCTGTATATCTTCTTTGGAGAAATGTCTATTTAGGTCTTCTGTCCAATTTTTTTTTTCTGTCCAATTTTGGATTGGGTTTTTTTAATTTTGATATTGAGCTGCATGAGCTGCTTGTAAATAGTGTAGATTAAGCCTTTGTCAGTTACTTCGTTCGCAAATGTTTTCTCCCATTCTGAGGGCTATCTTTTTGTCTTGTTTATGATTTCCTTTGCTGTGCAAAAGCCTTTAACTTTCATTAATCCCATTTGTTTATGTTTGTTTTTATTTCCATTTCTCTAGGAGGTGGGTCAAAAAGGATCTTGCTGTGATTTATGGCATAGAATGTTCTGCCTGTGTTTTCCTCTAAGAGTTTTACAGTGTCTGGCCTTACATTTAGGTCTTTAACTGATTTTGAGTTTATTTTTGTATATGGTGTCAGGGAGTCTTCTAATTTCATATTTTTACATGTAGCTGTCCAGTTTTCCCAGCACAACTTATTGAAGAGGCTGCCTTTTCTCCACTGTATATTCTTGCCTACTTTATCAAAGATAAGGTGACCATATGTGCATGGGTTTATCTCTGGGTTTTCTATTCCATTCCATTGATCTATATTTCTGTTTTTGTGCCAGTACCATACTGTCTTGATTACTGTAGCTTTTTAGTATAGTCTGAAGTCCGGGAGCCTGATTCCTCCAGCTCCGTTTTTCTTTCTCAAGGTTGTTTGGCGATTTGGGGTCTTTTATATTTCCATGAAAATTGTGAAATTTTTTGTTCTAGTTCTGTGAAAAATACCAGTGGTAGTTTGATAGGAATTGCATTGAATCTGTAGATTGCTTTGGGTAGTAGATTCATTTTCACGATGTTGATTCTTCAATCCAAGAACATGGTATATCTCTCCATCTATTTATATCCTCTTTAATTTCTTTCATCAGTGTCTTATAATTTTCTGCATACAGGTCTTCTTTCTCATTAGGTACGTTTATTCCTAGATATTTTATTTTATTTTTGCAATGGTAAGTGGGAGTATTTTCTTAAGTTCACTCTCAGAATTTGCATCAATAGTGTGTAGGAATGCCAGAGGTTTCTGTGCATTACTTTTGTATCCTGCTCCTTTTCCAAATTCATCGATTCACTCTAGAAGTTTTCTAGTAGCATATTTAGGATTCTCTATGTATAGAATCATGTCATCTGCAAACAGTGACAGTTTTATTTCTTCTTTTCTAATTTGTATTCCTTTTATTTCTCTTTCTTCTCTGATTGCTGTGGCTAAAACTTCTGACACTATGTTGAATAATAGTGATGAGAGTGGGCAACCTTGTCTTGTTCCTGATTTTAGTGGAAGTGGTTTCAGTTTTTCACCATTGAGGATGATGTTGGCTGTGGGTTTGCCATATATGGCCTTTATTATATTGAGCAAAGTTCCCTGTATGCCTACTTTCCAGAGGGTTTTTATCATAAATGGGTGTTGAAGTTTGTGGAAATCTTTCTCTGCATCTATTGAGAGGATCTTATGGTTTTTCTCCTTCAGTTTGTTAATATGGTGTATCACGTTGATTGATTTGCATATATTGAAAAACCCTTGCCTTCCTGGGATAAACCCCACTTGAACATGGTGTATGATCATTTTAATGTGCTGTTGGATTCTGTTTGCTAGTATTTTGTTGAGGATTTCTGCATCTATGTTCATCAGTGATATTGACCTGTAGTTTTTTTTCAATGTGACATCTCTGCCTGGTTTTGGTATCAGGGTGATGGTGGTGTTGTAGAAGGAGTTTGGGAGTGTTCCTCCCTCTGCTATATTTTCGAAGAGTTTGACAATGATAGATGTTAACTCTTCTGTAAATGTTTGATAGAATTCCCCTGTGAAGCCATCTGGTCCTGGGCTTTGGTTTATTGGAACATTTTTAATCACAGTTTCAGTTTCAGTGCTTGTGATTGGTCTGTTCTTATTTTCTATTTCTTTCTGGTTCATTCTCTGAAAGTGGTGCATTTCTAAGTATTTGTCCATTTCTTCCACGTTGCACATTTTATTGGCATAGAGTTGCTTGTATTAATCTCTCACGATCCTTTGTATTTCTGCAGTGTCAGTTGTTGCTTCTACTTTTTCATTTCTAATTCTATTGATTTGAGTGTTCTGCCTTTTATTCTTGATGAGTCTGGCTAATGGTTTATCAATTTTGTTTATCTTCTCAATGAACTAGCTTTTCATTTTATTGATCTTTGCTCTCATTTCCTTCATTTCTTTTTCATTTATTTCTGTTCTGATCTTTATGATTTCTTTCCTTCTGCTAACTTTGTTTTTTTTTTATTATTATTCTGTCTCTATTTACTTTAGGTGTAACATTAAGTTGTTTATTTGAGATGCTTCTTATTACTTAAGGTAAGATTGTATTGTTACAATCTTCCCTCTTAGAACGGCTTTTGCTGTATCCCATAGGTTTTGGGTCGATGTGTTTTCATTGTCATTTGTTTCTAGGTTTTTTTGATTTCCTCTTTGATTTCTCCAGTAATCTCTTGGTTATTAAGTAGTGTATTGTTTAGCCTCCATGTGTTTGTATTTTTTACAGAATTTTCCTGTAATTGATATCTAGTCTCATAACCTTGTGTTTGGAAAAGACACTTGATATGCTTTCAATTTTCTTAAATTTACCAAGGCTTGATTTGTGACCCAAAATATGATCTATCCTGGAGAATGTTCCATGAGCACTTGAGAAGAATGTGTATTCTGTTGGTTTTGCATGTTCTGTAAATATCAATTAAGTCCATCTTGTTTAATGTATCATTTAAAGCTTGTGTTTCCTTATTTATTTTCATTTTGGATTATCTGTCCATTGGCAAAAGTGGGGTGTTAAAGTCCCCTACTATGATTTTGTTCCTGTTGATTTACCCTTTTATAGTTGTTAGTATTTGCCTTATATATTTAGGTGCTCTTATGTTGGGTGCATAAATATTTACAATTGTTATATCTTCTTCTTGGATCGATCACTTGATCATTATGTAGTGTCCTTCTTTGTCTCTTGTAATAGTCTTTATTTTAAAGTTTATTTTGTCTGATATGAGAATTGCTACTCCAGATTTCTTTTGATTTCCATTTTCATGGAATATCTTTTTCCATCCCCTCACTTTCAGTCTGTGTGTCGCCCTAGGTCTGAAGTGGGGCCCTTGTAGACAGCATATATACGGTCTTCTTTTTATATCCATTCAGCCAGTCTATGTCTTTTGATTGGAGCATTTAATCCATTTACATGTAAGGTAATTATAGGTATGTATGTTCCTGTTACCATTTTCTTAATTGTTTTTGGGTTTGTTATTGTAGGTCTTTTCTGTTTCTAGTGTTTCCTGCCTAGAGAAGTTCCTTTAGCACTTGTTGTAAAGCTGGTTTGGTAGTGCTGAATTCTCTTTGCTTTTACTTGTCTGTAAAGTGTTTAATTTCTCCATGAAATCTGAATGAGATCTTTGCTGGGTAGAGTAATCTTGGTGTGGGTTTTTCTCCTTCATCTATTTAAATATATCCTGCCTCTCCCTTCTGGCTTGCAAAGTTTTTGCTGAAAGATCAGCTGTTAACCTTATGGTGATTTCCTCATGTGTTATTTGTTGTTTTTCACTTGCTGCTTTTAATATTTGTTCTTTGTATTTAATTTTTGATAGTTTGATTAATATATATCTTGGAGTGTTTCTCCTTGGATTTATCATGTATGGGACTCTCTGTGTTTCCTGGACTTGATTAACTATTTCCTTTCCCATGTTAGGGAAGTTTTCAACTATAATCTCTTCAAATATTTTCAGTCTCTTCCTTTTCCTCTTCTTTTCTGGGACCCCTATAATTCGAATGTTGGTGCATTTAATGTTGTCCCAGAGATCTCTGAGACTGTCCTCAATTCTTTTCATTCTTTTTTCTTTATTCTGCTCTGCAGTAGTTACTTCTACTATTTTATCTTCCAGGTCACTATCCATTCTTCTGCCTCAGTTATTCTGCTATTGGTCCCTCGTAGAGATTTTTTAATTTCATTTTATGTGTTGTTCATCACTGTTTGTTTTCTGTTTAGTTCTTCTAGGTCCTTGTTAAACATTTGTTGTATTTTCTCTATTCTTTTTCCAAGATTTTGCATCATTTTACTATCATTATTCTGAATTCTTTTTCAGGTAGACTCTCTGTTTCCTTTTCATTTGTTTGGTCTGGTGGGTTTTTACCTTGCTCCTTCATCTGCTGTGTGTTTTTCTATCTTCTCATTTTGCCTCACCTACTGTGTTTGGGGTCTCCTTTTCACAGGGTGCAGGTTCATAATTCCCATGTTTTTTGGTGTCTGTCCTCATTGACTAAGGTTGGTTCAGTGGGTTGTGTAGGCTTCCTGTTGGAGGGGACTAGTGCCTGTCTTCTGGTGGATGAGGCTGGATCTTGTGTTTCTGTTGGGCAGGTTCATGTCTGGTGGTATGTTTTGGGGTGTTTGTTTCTTTATTATGATTTTAGACATCCTCTCTGCTAATGGATGGGGCTGTGTTCCTGTCTTGCTTTGCATAAGGTGTCCAGCACTGTAGCTTTCTGCTCATTGAGTGAAGCTCTGTCTTGGCGTTGAGATGGAGATCTCTGAGAGATTTTCACCATTTGATATTATGTGGAGCTGGGAGGTCTCTTGTGGACCAGTATTCTGAACTTGTCTCTCCCACCTTAGTGACACAGTCCTGACAGCTGGCTGGAGCACCAAGAGCCTTTCATCCACACACCTCAGAATAAAAGGGAGAAAAATTAGAAAGAAAGAAAGAAATGTTACAAAGAAAGAGAAAGAAAGAAGGTAAAATAAAATAAAGTTATTAAAATAAAAAATAATTTTAGGAAAAAAATATTTTAAATTAAAAAAAAATGGACAGACAGAACCCTAGGACAAATGGTAAAAGCACTATGTAGACAAAATCACACACAGAAGCATACACATACACACTCACAAGAAGAGAAAAAGGGAAAAATATATATATATCTTTTCTGGCAAAGTCCACCTCATTTTGGGATGATTTGTTGTGTATTCATGTGTTCCACACATGCAGGGTACATCAAGTTGATTGTGGAGATTTAATCCACTGCTTCTGAGGCTGCTGGGAGAAATTTCCCTTTCTCTTCTTTGTTCACACAACTCCCGGGGTTCAGCTTTGGATTTGGTCCCGCCTATGCATGTAGGTCACCTGAGTGCATCTGTTCTTTGCTCAGACAGTATGGGGTTAATGGAGCAGCTGATTCAGGGGCTCTGGCTCACTGAGGATGGAAGCAGGGAGGGGTACGGATGAAGGGTGTATCTGCAGCGGCAGATGCTGCTGTGACATTGCAACAGCCTGAGGCGTGCCGCATGTTCTCCCAGGGAAGTTGTCCCTGTATCACAGGACCCTGGCAGTGGTGGGCTGCACAGGCTCCCGGGTAGAGCAGTGTGGAGAGTGACCTGTGTTTGCACACAGGCTTCTTGTTGGCTGCAGCAGCAGACTTAGCATCCTATGCCCGTCTCTGTGTTCCACGCTGATAGCTGTGACTTACACCCATCTCTGGAGCTCCTTTAAGTGACGCTGTTAATCTCCTCTCCTCGCGCACCAGGAAACAAACAGGCAAGAAAAAGTCTCTTGCCTCTTCAGCAGCTCCAGACTCTTTCCCGGACTCCCTCCCAGCTAGCTGTGGCACACTAGCCCCCGTTCAGGCTGTGTTCACGCAGCCAACTCTAGTCCTCTCCCTGGGATCTGACCTCTGAAGCCTGAGCCTCAGCTCCCAGCCCCCACCCATCCCGGCGTGTGAGCAGAAAACCCTCTTGGACTGCTGAGTGCCGGTCGGCACCGATCCTCTGTGTGGGAATCTCTCCACTTTGCCCTCTGCACACCTGTTGCTGTGCTCTCCTCTGTGACTCCGATGCTCCCTCCCTGTGCCACCTACAGTCTCTGCCCTGAAGGGCCTTCCTACTGTGTGGAAAACTTTTCTCTTTCACAGCTCCCTCCCACTGGTGCAGGTCCTGTCTCTATTTTTTTGTCTCTGTTTTTTCTTTTTCCTTTTGCCCTACCCAGGTACGTGGGGAATTTCTTGCCTTTTGGGAGGTCTGAGGTCTTCTGCCCATGTTCAGTAGGTGTTCTGTAGGAGCTGTTCCACATGTTGAAGTATTTCTGTTGTATTTGTGGAGAGGAAGGTGATCTCCATGTCTTACTCTTTCACCATCTTGAAGCTCCTCCACCAAACTGTTTTTTAAAGCATTTGTTTAAATTGATACTACTACCAGCAGTGTATGAGAATTCTAATTGCTCCAAATCTTCACCAACTTGTCAGTCTTTTTATTTTTAAACATTCTGTTCTGCAGGTAATGATATTTCCATATGGTTTTGCTTGCATTTTCTTGGATATTAATGAGAATGGGTCTCTTTCTAAATGTAGAGTGAAATTTTCTATTTCCTCTCTAAAAAGGCTTATTCAAGTCAATCACCCAGTCTCCTCTTAGGTTGACTTGTTCTTTTAACTGTGTAGAAGGTCTTTAACATTCTGGATGTAGGCCATTTGTCAGAAATATGGGTTGTACATATTTTCCTCACTCAATGGCTTCTCTTCTCAGTCCTTTAATATGAACAGAAATTCTTAATTTTAATATGGTATAATCTATTGGTCTTTTCTTTTATGGTTAATGCTTTTTATACATTTTTGAAAGAAATTTTGTTAAAATTGTCTCCTTCGTTTTCTTCTAGATGATTGATTTTACCTTTTATATTTATATCTGCCATCCTACTGGATATCCCACAGTAGGAATGAACCATTTTTTCCTCCAAATATATGTCAATTTGAACTGGTTACATTTGTAAAAGAGATCTTGCTTTCCTTATTGTTCTTCAGTGTCACCTTGTGGGAAAGCAAGTGTACATGAATTTTTTAGTCCATTTATTTACTCTCATTTCTTCCATTATCTATGTATCTATCCTTGTACTGATAATGCAATGTCTCAGTTACAGTAGCTTTGTAATAAGTCTTGATATTTAGCAGTAAAAGGTCTTAAATTTATTTTTCTTATTTAGGATTGTCCCATCTATTCTTGGTCACATTTCCATAAAATTTTAAAATTAGCTTGTCTATTTCCATATGCAGACACACACACACACACACACAAACACACACTTGTATTTTAATTGGACTGCAGTTTATATATAGGAAAATTGACAACTTTATATTATTGAATATTTTAGTCAGTGGACATTGTAAAATCCTTAATATTTTCCATAACATTTTATGGTTTTTTCTAAGAAAATGTTGTACATCTTTCATTATTTTTTATATTTTCATACCATTTTAATATTTATTTTCTAATTTTTTTTTAATATACTGACCTAGTAATTCCTTGCTGAAGAATGATCACTTTTAAAACATTGTCTTAAAACAATAGTCACTTTGTTAGTATTCATCAGGGTTCTGGGTGTTGACTGGGCTCATCAAGGCAGTTTTTGCCCAGAATCTCTCATATGGTAGTGGTCAGATACTATCTGAGAATACAGTCATCTCTAAGACTTCCTCACTAACATATCCAGCAGTTGATGCTGGCTGTTGACTAGAATCTCAAGTATTGACTGTTTGCCAGAGCACCTATATGTGTCCTATTTACACAGGATGGACTCACTAACAGCATGAAACTTGAGTCCCAAGTGCAAGTGTTCCAAGAGGATTAAACAGAAGCTGCATCACCTTTTATGAACTAGCCTCATAATTCAAATGGTATCACTTCCTCCATAGTTAGAGGTTTGTCCAGATTCAAGGAGAGGACCATAAACTTCATCTCTCAATGGGTAGATTGTCAAAATCACATGTTGAAGAGAATGCTGGATGGGAGACCTTGCTGCATGCATCTTGGAAAATATAGCCTGCCACAACTTCACTAAATTCACTCATGGATTTTCATAATTTATCCTCAGAATTTTCTATATACATCATTATGCCATCTATAAATAATGACAGTTTTATTATCATCTCTTCAACATTTATAATATCTTTTTTAAAAAAATTATTTCCATGATGTTCAGTGCAATGTTGAATAGAATTGTAGATCTCAATTTGAATGATAAATTAAATTGGATATCCTTGTCTCATTCCTGATTTCAGGCAGTAAACTCTCAACATTTCTTCATTAAGTATGAATTCTGTAATTTTTTACAAGTACCCATTTATAAAATTATGAAAGTTTATATTTCCTAGTCATTGTTTGCTCAGAGTTTTCATTATGAGAGAATGTTGAATTTCATCAGTGCTTTGTTTTTTCTACTGAGAGCATCATGTGAGTCTTCTTTATTTCCAAATTAAGGATTGCAGTGATTTTTTAACTTGTGAAGTCTACCATATACTCCTGGAATAATCCCAAGTTTTGATGTATTATCACTTACATATTATTGGATTCTGTTTGCTGATATTTTGCTTAGGATTTTTTGTATATAAGGTAATAAGTAAGATTAAGGTAAGGTAATAAGTGAGATTTAATTGATTTTAGTTATATCCTGGTCAACTTTTGGTTTCAAGGTTATGCTGGCCACAGTTGGTCATTCTACTTTTGAAATAACTTGTGTAAGATCAATATTATTTTTGCTTAAAAGTTTTGAAGTAAATTAACTGGGCCTAGCATTTGTTGGAGGAAAGTTTTAAATTATGAATTCAACATTTTTAAGAGTTATAAGAATATACAGTTATTCTACTTATCCTTGTATTCATTGGATACATTTTTGGTGTTTTTCAATTTATGAAAATTTCAAATTTATTGGCATAAAATTATTATAATAACCTCTTCTAATCTTTTTAAAGGCTGTAGAAACTGACATAATGTCCCCTTTTAAATTCCTCATAAAGTTCATTTGTGCTTCTCTTTTTATTGAACAGTCTTGACAAATATTTATCAATTTTGCTAGTTTTTCAAAGCACCAACTTTTGGCTTAGTAGTTTTACTAACAGTGAATTCCATTGATTAATTTTTAATTTTAAAATGTACCATAAAATTCTGGAATAAACATAGGTCTTGATATATTATTATATCTCACTATTTGTATTAGTGAGATTGTCCTGAAAAACTTCTATTTTATTATTTCCTGCTTTTTTTTGATTACATGTTTATTCATTCTAATTTGTTGATACTTTATTTGCTATTCTGTTTTTGAATGCTTGAAATTGATGCTTAGCTCATTGATTTTTGTTCATTCTTCTTTCTTTTCTTTTCTTTTTTTTTTTTTTTTGCGGTATGCAGGCCTCTCACTGTTGTGGCCTCTCACGTTGTGGAGCACAGGCTCCAGACGCGCAGGCTCAGTGGCCATGGCTCATGGGCCCAGCTGCTCTGCAGCATGTGGGATCTTCCCAGCCCGGGACATGAACCCGTGCCCCCTGCATCAGCAGGCGGACTCTCAACCACTGCACCACCAGGGAAGCTCTTGTAGTTATTTTATTTCAACAATTTGAAGATATCATTCCAGTTCTCCTGGCGTCCATTGTTTGTGTAAGAAAATCAAGTATCCGTCTATGTTATTTTGAAGATACTCTATACCACGTCTACACCACATCTCCCTACCCTTGATGCTTAAGATATATCTCCTCTGTAATTTTCAACAACTTCAATCTGATATATATTATGGCTTTCTCTCTCTCACTCTTCCTCTTTCTCTGGGTATGTTTTACTTTTGTCTGTAGTGCTTTTTGAGTTAGGCATTATTTTTAAAAAAATCAGATTTGCAAAATTCTTAGTCATTATCTCTTTAAATATTACTTTTGTCTTATTCTCTCCCTTCCTTTTGGGATTTCAGTTAATCCTATGTTAATATTTTTCACCTTATCCTGAATTTCATTTATGATTTTTTCTGCATTTTCTGTCATTTTATCTCCCTGTGCTTCATGCTAGGTATCTTCTTCTGAACTCTTTTTTTCTGTTTGTTTGTTTGTTTACTATTTTATTTTTCTTTTATACTTAATTTGATTTAAACTCATCCACTGAGTTCTTAATTTCAGTTGTGTTTTTAAATTTTAGTAGTTCTGCTTTTAAAATTTCATATTATTTGTTCAATTTTTTAATCTATCCTTGAAAATCCTAAACATGATTATTTAAAACCTGTGATGGATACCACTTTTCTGAATCCATTGAAAGTCTCTCTCTCTCTCTTTATTACTATTGATTTTTTAGTCACAGTGACTTATCAAATTTACTCTGGCAGGAGACCTTTAGTCTAAAATCCCACATCAACTTAATCCAACTAGGAATTATATCTGTCTTTGTTTCTCTAGTTCTACTACTTTGTTTCAGTAGGAGAGTTAATCAAAATTACCTGGTGGGCTATCACCAGAAGGGGACTCACTCTCAAGTTTTAATGACATGTTCTTTCCCTGGCCAACAGACTCTTTGCTGAAGTTGTTTAAGCTTGTAGGCCTTGTACATACATCTAGCTATTTCAAATTGATCATAAATTAATTTAAATGCCAATGAGTGTGATTGAATTTTAAGTCCAGTTTTGAAAAGATGTGTGAGTTACTTGGGCCAGGGCTTGACCCCTAAAGTCTGCTAATCTTAGTAAGAGCCAGGAATATACACCCATCTGGTCCTATATTAGGACTTGGGGAGGCAGTAGACATCTTAGTGGGCAGTGGATGAGTGGGTGGAGGAATGCTGAATCAGTCACATACAGTTTGAGATAGTGGTATGGTAAATTTTTCCCAGCCTGTGGGAAGCACCATTGGTACATTTCTACTTTGAGCCTCAGGTTTTTTTTTTCCCAAATGCGTATTTCAGAATGTTTCGTCCCTTGTATGGAACCCTCCAGATAATCTACAGAGTAAATTTCAATGTCTAATCCCATCTAAATGTAGAACTTGTCCACCTCTCTCATGCTAAGTTATTTCATCACTTTCTATACCTTGAATTTAAAACACCAACTCTTGGAAAGATGATGGAAAATGATGAGAGAAAGAGAGAGAGCCTAGGCAGGAAGCTTGGCTAGTCTAAGTCTTGAGCATAACATAAGGAAATTGGGAATGATTGGAAAAGGTGCATTGTTTTCATTAGTGATTCCCTTAATAGAAGAAACAAAACCATTTTCATAAATCAGTCAAAATCTGTGGCAGGCAAGTTAGGTTTTGAAATACAGTGTTTTATGCACAGCAATTAGTAATGTCTATCATCTGTTTCTAATCTACGAGTAATGTTACAAAAATGAACTTGTAATTAAAATTACCATTAGAAGCAGCTGGGGAGAGATTGGATAGGAAGTTTTTTTCTCTCAGAAACCAATAATTTCAGAAGCATCTTTGGAGTGTCTTAAGTACACCATGTTACTATTTAAATTAAGGTTTGCCTTTTTCTTCTTCTAAAATGTATTCTAATTTTAAAAGATCTAGGAGTAAAGATACTTTTCATATAATCAAAGGGGATATTTCTTATAAAGAAATCCATACAATTCAATATTAGGGAGCACAAACTTTTATTCCAAGAGAGAGACAAGCCTTAAAATGAAAGTTCTCCTGGAGAAAGAGATGCATAAGAAGCTGTATATATTTAAATTCACCTCAGTTACTTTTATTTAATAAAAAGTAAAAGTATTGCTTATAAATATAAGTTCCTCTTTTTTTCTCCTTAGACTTTATATCTAGTTCTGTGCATTACAGCAAGCCTCTAACCTGTTCTCTGTTTCCTCTAATCAATTTTATCAACAGCCCTAGATTCTAGCTTTTTGGAAACAGAAATAATATTGTAAACATGTTTTTGTTCAGTTACAAAATATATGTACTTAGAAATAATAGGTAATATTATTTTACATATTTTAAAATGTAAATAAATTTAAATATATTATATGGGATACACATACACACATATATTCATACATACAGGTCTATCTATCTTTGTATCATCTATGCATGTGTACATCTTGCTCTTGTTTCATACATTGCTATGATTTTGGTATCTATGTTGATATACATATATACCTAGTTCATTAATTTCAATGGCTGTATAATAATATTCCAGTCAATTAATACACTGAAATTTATATCAACCTGTTATAAAATGTTTTCCCCAGTTTTTTCACATTGTTAGAAATGCTGCTAGAAAGATTTCTATGCACATCTCTTCAAACACATGGACAAGAACTTCCTTAGCAGGATGAAGTGAAATTGAACTAGGTGAAGGAATGCAAATTTTCAGTTTTACTTGGTACTGAAAAATTACTTTCCAAAATAATTGTACTGATTTACACATCCTCTAGAATATATAAAGAATCATCTTTCTACACCCTAATTATTGGATTTTAAATGTTTGCTAGTCTAGTGTAAAATTTTATCTCATTCTTCTGTTTTGATTTTCATTCTTTTGATTACTAATTAAGTGTAACACTTTTTCATGTATCTTTGTTGTCCGTTTCTGTGAATTATCCTTTTATATACTTTGCCCACATTTTTATTGTTACCTACCCTTTGCATGTGAATTAATGAGCTCCTTAAAAATTCTATTTTTTTGTTTCTTATAAGTTATATATGTATATACCAGTCAGTCACTTATTTTTTCACTTTATCTGTTATCTAAAGTTTCCTTTCTGTGTTGTATTTTGTGATTTACCTAAAATTTTCTTAGCAAGGCACACTATTGTTGCTGGTCAATCTCTCTATTATGCAAATTTCATATTGGTTTCTTTATTATGTTAAATTCTAAAAGAAGTATATTCGAGAGTTATAATGCTAAGATTGAAAATTTGTCCACTTTTCTTATAACTTTGTTCATCTGTGTAGATTGCTGCTGTTTTCTAATATTTTATGCCACTCTTTTTTACTGGTTTATAAGTCAAATTCTATTTCTATACCTTTTTTATTTTAGTTATCTTCTCCAATCCTTTATCCTCTCTGTCATTTAAAATTGTCCTTTAAGTAACATATAAAAGTATTTTGTTTTAATTTTAAATGTAATTTTAGAGACTATTTTAAAAACAATGTTAATTCAGTTGCATATTTTATAATTACTGATTCACTGAGATTTATTTACTGTTTTCAGTTTATGGTGTTTTTCTTTGTTTCTCTTTTAAAATATTCCTGTCTTTAATTAACAATTCATTGTCTTTAATTAACAATTCATTGTTCCTTTTTTATTACTCTTATTGTTCAGAATTTAAAGCTTAGATTTGTATTTTTTTTTTTAACATCTTTATTGGGGTATAATTGCTTTACAATGGTGTGTTAGTTTCTGCTTTATAACAAAGTGAATCAGTCATACATAAACATATGTTCCCATATGTCTTCCCTGTTGCGTCTCCCTCCCTCCCACCCTCCCTATCCCACCCCTCCAGGCTGTCACAAAGCACCGAGCCAATATCCCTGTGCCATGCGGCTGCTTCCCACTAGCTATCTACCTTACTACGTTTGTTAGTGTGTATATGCCCATGACTCTCTCTCGCCCTGTCACAGCTCACCCTTCCCCCTCCCCATAACCTCAAGTCCGTTCTCTAGGAGGTCTGCGTCTTTATTCCTGCTTTACCCCTAGGTTCTTCTTGACATTTTTTTCCCTTAAATTCCATATATATGTGTTAGCATACGGTATTTGTCTTTTTCTTTCTGACTTACTTCACTCTGTATGACAGACTCTAGGTCTATCCACCTCATTACAAATAGCTCAATTTCGTTTCTTTTTATGGCTGAGTAATATTCCATTGTATATATGTGCCACATCTTCTTTATCCATTCATCCGATGACGGGCACTTAGGTTGTTTCCATCTCCGGGCTATTGTAAATAGAGCTGCAATGAACATTTTGGTACATGACTCTTTTTGAATTTTGGTTTTCTCAGGGTATATGCCCAGTAGTGGGATTGCTGGGTCATATGGTAGTTCTATTTGTAGTTTTTTAAGGAACCTCCATACTGTTCTCCATAGTGGCTGAACCAATTCACATTCCCACCAGCAGTGCAAGAGTGTTCCCTTTTCTCCACACCCTCTCCAGCATTTATTGTTTCTAGATTTTTTGATGATGGCCATTCTGACTGGTGTGAGATGATATCTCATTGTAGTTTTGATTTGCATTTCTCTAATGATTAATGATGTTGAGCATTCTTTCATGTGTTTGTTGGCAGTCTGTATATCTTCTTTGGAGAAATGTCTATTTAGGTCTTCTGCCCATTTTTGGATTGGGTTGTTTGTTTTCTTGTTATTGAGCTGCATGAGCTGCTTATAAATTTTGGAGATTAATCCTTTGTCGGTTGCTTCATTTGCAAATATTTTCTCTCATTCTGAGGATTGTCTTTTGGTCCTGTTTATGGTTTCCTTTGTTGTGCAAAAGCTTTGAAGTTTCATTAGGTCCCATTTGTTTATTTTTGTTTTTATTTCCATTACTCTAGGAGGTGGGTCAGAAAGGATCTTGCTGTGATTTATGTCATAGAGTGTTCTGCCTATGTTTTCCTCTAAGAGTTTGATAGTTTCTGGCCTTACATTTAGGTCTTTAATCCATTTTGAGCTTATTTTTGTGTATGGTGTTAGGGAGTGATCTAATCTCATACTTTTACATGTACCTGTCCAGTTTTCCCAGCACCACTTATTGAAGAGGCTGTCCTTTCCTCCACTGTACATTACTGCCACCTTTATCAAAGATAAGGTGTCCATATGTGCATGGGTTTATCTCTGGGCTTTCTATCCTGTTCCATTGATCTATCTTTCTGTTTTTGTGCCAGTACCATACCGTCTTGATAACTGTAGCTTTGTAATATAGTCTGAAGTCAGGGAGCCTGATTCCTCCAGTTCCTTCTTTCGTTCTCAAGATTGCTTTGGCTATTCAGGGTCTTTTGTGTTTCCATACAAATTGTGAAATTTTTTGTTCTAGTTCTGTGAAAAATGCCAGTGGTAGTTTGATAGGGATTGCATTGAATCTATAGATTGCTTTGGGTAGTAGAGTCATTTTCACAATGTTGATTCTTCCAATCCAAGAACATGGTATATCTCTCCATCTATTTGTATCATCTTTAATTTCTTTCATCAGTGTCTTATAATTTTCTGCATACAGGTCTTTTGTCTCCTTAGGTAGGTTTATTCCTAGATATTTTATTCTTTTTGTTGCAATGGTAAATGGGAGTGTTTTCTTGATTTCACTTTCAGATTTTTCATCATTAGTATATAAGAATGCCAGAGATTTCTGTGCATTAATTTTGTATCCTGCCACTTTACCAAATTCATTGATTAGCTCTAGTAGTTTTCTGGTAGCATCTTTAGGGTTCTCTATGTATAGGATCATGTCATCTGCAAACAGTGACAGCTTTACTTCTTCTTTTCCGATTTGGATTCCTTTTATTTCCTTTTCTTCTCTGATTGCTGTGGCTAAAACTTCCAAAACAATGTTGAATAATAGTGGTGAGAGTGGGCAACCTTGTCTTGTTCCTGATCTTAGTGGAAATGCTTTCAGTTTTTCACCATTGAGGATGATGTTGGCTGTGGGCTTGTCATATATGGCCTTTATTATGTTGAGGAAAGTTCCCTCTATGCCTACTTTCTGCAGGGTTTTTATCATAAATGGGTGTTGAATTTTGTCAAAAGCTTTCTCTGCATCTATTGAGATGATCATATGGTTTTTCTCCTTCAATTTGTTAATATGGTTTATCACATTGATAGATTTGCGTATATTGAAGAATCCTTGCATTCCTGGAATAAACCCCACTTGATCATGGTGTATGATCCTTTTAATGTGCTGTTGGATTCTGTTTGCTAGTATTTTGTTGAGGATTTTTGCATCTATGTTCATCAGTGATATTGGCCTGTAGTTTTCTTTCTTTGTGACATCCTTGTCTGGTTTTGGTATCAAGGTGATGGTGGCCTCGTAGAAGGAGTTTGGGAGTGGTCCTCCCTCTGCTATATTTTGGAAGAGTTTGAGAAGGATAGGTGTTAGCTCTTCTCTAAATGTTTGATAGAATTCGCCTGTAAAGCCATCTGGTCCTGGGCTTTTCTTTGTTGGAAGGTTTTTAATCACAGTTTCAATTTCAGCGCTTGTGATTGGTCTGTTCATATTTTCTATTTCTTCCTGATTCAGTCTTGGCAGGTTGTGCATTTCTAAGAATTTGTCCATTTCTTCCAGATTGTCCATTTTATTGGCATAGAGTTGCTTGTAGTAATCTCTCATGATCTCTTTTATCTCTGCAGTGTCAGTTGTTACCTCTCCTTTTTCATTTCTAATTCTATTGATTTGAGTCTTCTCCCTTTTTTTCTTGATGAGTCTGGCTAGTGGTTTATCTATTTTGTTTATCTTCTCAAAGAACCAGCTTTTAGTTTTATTGATCTTTGCTATTGTTTCCTTCATTTCTTTTTCATTTATTTCTGATCTGATTTTTATGATTTCTTTCCTTCTGCTAGCTTTGGGGTTTTTTTGTTCTTCTTTCTCTAATTGCTTGAGGTGCAAGGTTAGGTTGTTTATTCGAGATGTTTCCTGCTTCTTAAGGTGGGCTTGTATTGCTATAAACTTCCCCCTTAGAACTGCTTTTGCTGCATCCCACAGGTTTTGGGTCGTTGTGTCTCCATTGTCATTTGTTTCTAGGTATTTTTTGATTTCCTCTTTGATTTCTTCAGTGATATCTTCATTATTAAGTAGTGTATTGTTTAGCCTCCATGTGTTTGTATTTTTTACAGATCTTTTCCTGTAATTGATATCTAGTCTCATGGCGTTGTGGTCAGAAAAGATACTTGATACAATTTCAATTTTCTTAAATTTACCAAGGCTTGATTTGTGACCTAAGATATGATCTATCCTGGAAAATGTTCCATGAGCACTTGAGAAAAATGTGTATTCTGTTGTTTTTGGATGGAGTGTCCTATAAATATCAATTAAGTCCATCTTGTTTAATGTATCATTTAAAGCTTGTGTTTCCTTATTTATTTTCATTTTGGATGATCTGTCCATGGGTGAAAGTGGGGTGTTTAAGTCCCCTACTATGAATGTGTTACTGTCGATTTCCCCTTTTATGGCTGTTAGTATTTGCCTTATGTATTGAGGTGCTCCTATATTGGGTGCATAAATATTTACAATTGTTATATCTTCTTCTTGGATCGATCCCTTGATCATTATGTAGTGTCCTTCTTTGCCTCTTTTAATAGTCCTTATTTTAAAGTCTATTTTGTCTGATATGAGAATTGCTACTCCAGCTTTCTTTTGGCTTCCATTTGCATGGAATATCTTTTTCCATCCCCTTACTTTCAGTCTGTATGTGTCTCTAGGTCTGAAGTGGGTCTCTTGTAGACAGCGTATATAAGGGTCTTGTTTTTGTATCCATTCAGCTAATCTGTGTCTTTTTGTGGGAGCATTTAGTCCATTTACATTTAAGGTAATTATCGATATGTATGTTCCTATTCCCATTTTCTAAATTGTTTTGGGTTCGTTATTATAGGTCTTTTCCTTCTTTTGTGTTTCTTGCCTAGAAAAGATCCTTTAGCATTTGTTGTAAAGCTGGTTTGGTGGTGCTGAACTCTCTCAGCTTTTGCTTGTCTGTAAAGGTTTTAATTTCTCCATCAAATCTGAATGAGATCCTTGCTGGGTAGAGTAGTCTTGGCTGCATGTTTTTCTCCTTCATCATTTTCAGTATGTCCTGCCACTCCCTTCTGGCTTGTAGGGTTTCTGCTGAGAGATCAGCTGTTAACCTTATGGGGATTCCCTTATGTGTTATTTGTTGTTTTTCCCTTGCTGCTTTTGATATGCTTTCTTTGTATTTAATTTTTGACAGTTTGATTAATATGTGTCTTGGCGTATTTCTTCTTGTATTTATCTTGTATGGGACTCTCTGTGCTTCCTGGACTTGATTAACTATTTCCTTTCCCATGTTAGGGAAGTTTTCAACTATAATCTCTTCAAATATTTTCTCAGTCCCTTTCTTTTTCTCTTCTTTTTTTTTTTTTTTTTTATTTCTCCTGCTAATCTTTTTTTTTTTTTTTTAACATCTTTATTGGGGTATAATTGCTTTACAATGGTGTGCTAGTTTCTGCTTTATAACAAAGTGAATCAGTCATACATAAACATATGTTCCCATATGTCTTCCCTGTTGCGTCTCCCTCCCTCCCACCCTCCCTATCCCACCCCTCCAGGCTGTCACAAAGCACAGAGCCAATATCCCTGTGCCATGCGGCTGCTTCCCACTAGCTATCTACCTTACTACGTTTGTTAGTGTGTATATGCCCATGACTCTCTCTCGCCCTGTCACAGCTCACCCTTCCCCCTCCCCATAACCTCAAGTCCGTTCTCTAGGAGGTCTGCGTCTTTATTCCTGCTTTACCCCTAGGTTCTTCATGACATTTTTTTTCTTAAATTCCATATATATGTGTTAGCATACGGTATTTGTCTTTTTCTTTCTGACTTACTTCACTCTGTATGACAGACTCTAGGTCTATCCACCTCATTACAAATAGCTCAATTTCGTTTCTTTTTATGGCTGAGTAATATTCCATTGTATATATGTGCCACATCTTCTTTATCCATTCATCCGATGACGGGCACTTAGGTTGTTTCCATCTCCGGGCTATTGTAAATAGAGCTGCAATGAACATTTTGGTACATGACTCTTTTTGAATTTTGGTTTTCTCAGGGTATATGCCCAGTAGTGGGATTGCTGGGTCATATGGTAGTTCTATTTGTAGTTTTTTAAGGAACCTCCATACTGTTCTCCATAGTGGCTGAACCAATTCACATTCCCACCAGCAGTGCAAGAGTGTTCCCTTTTCTCCACACCCTCTCCAGCATTTATTGTTTCTAGATTTTTTGATGATGGCCATTCTGACTGGTGTGAGATGATATCTCATTGTAGTTTTGATTTGCATTTCTCTAATGATTAATGATGTTGAGCATTCTTTCATGTGTTTGTTGGCAGTCTGTATATCTTCTTTGGAGAAATGTCTATTTAGGTCTTCTGCCCATTTTTGGATTGGGTTGTTTGTTTTCTTGTTATTGAGCTGCATGAGCTGCTTGTAAATTTTGGAGATTAATCCTTTGTCGGTTGCTTCATTTGCAAATATTTTCTCCCATTCTGAGGGTTGTCTTTTGGTCTTGTTTATGGTTTCCTTTGCTGTGCAAAAGCTTTGAAGTTTCATTAGGTCCCAATTGTTTATTTTTGTTTTTATTTCCATTACTCTAGGAGGTGGGTCAGAAAGGATCTTGCTGTGATTTATGTCATAGAGTGTTCTGCCTATGTTTTCCTCTAAGAGTTTGATAGTTTCTGGCCTTACATTTAGGTCTTTAATCCATTTTGAGCTTATTTTTGTGTATGGTGTTAGGGAGTGATCTAATCTCATACTTTTACATGTACCTGTCCAGTTTTCCCAGCACCACTTATTGAAGAGGCTGTCCTTTCCTCCACTGTACATTACTGCCACCTTTATCAAAGATAAGGTGTCCATATGTGCATGGGTTTATCTCTGGGCTTTCTATCCTGTTCCATTGATCTATCTTTCTGTTTTTGTGCCAGTACCATACTGTCTTGATAACTGTAGCTTTGTAGTATAGTCTGAAGTCAGGGAGCCTGATTCCTCCAGTTCCTTCTTTCGTTCTCAAGATTGCTTTGGCTATTCGGGGTCTTTTGTGTTTCCATACAAATTGTGAAATTTTTTGTTCTAGTTCTGTGAAAAATGCCAGTGGTAGTTTGATAGGGATTGCATTGAATCTATAGATTGCTTTGGGTAGTAGAGTCATTTTCACAATGTTGATTCTTCCAATCCAAGAACATGGTATATCTCTCCATCTATTTGTATCATCTTTAATTTCTTTCATCAGTGTCTTATAATTTTCTGCATACAGGTCTTTTGTCTCCTTAGGTAGGTTTATTCCTAGATATTTTATTCTTTTTGTTGCAATGGTAAATGGGAGTGTTTTCTTGATTTCACTTTCAGATTTTTCATCATTAGTATATAAGAATGCCAGAGATTTCTGTGCATTAATTTTGTATCCTGCCACTTTACCAAATTCATTGATTAGCTCTAGTAGTTTTCTGGTAGCATCTTTAGGGTTCTCTATGTATAGGATCATGTCATCTGCAAACAGTGACAGCTTTACTTCTTCTTTTCCGATTTGGATTCCTTTTATTTCCTTTTCTTCTCTGATTGCTGTGGCTAAAACTTCCAAAACAATGTTGAATAATAGTGGTGAGAGTGGGCAACCTTGTCTTGTTCCTGATCTTAGTGGAAATGCTTTCAGTTTTTCACCATTGAGGATGATGTTGGCTGTGGGCTTGTCATATATGGCCTTTATTATGTTGAGGAAAGTTCCCTCTATGCCTACTTTCTGCAGGGTTTTTATCATAAATGGGTGTTGAATTTTGTCAAAAGCTTTCTCTGCATCTATTGAGATGATCATATGGTTTTTCTCCTTCAATTTGTTAATATGGTTTATCACATTGATAGATTTGCGTATATTGAAGAATCCTTGCATTCCTGGAATAAACCCCACTTGATCATGGTGTATGATCCTTTTAATGTGCTGTTGGATTCTGTTTGCTAGTATTTTGTTGAGGATTTTTGCATCTATGTTCATCAGTGATATTGGCCTGTAGTTTTCTTTCTTTGTGACATCCTTGTCTGGTTTTGGTATCAAGGTGATGGTGGCCTCGTAGAAGGAGTTTGGGAGTGGTCCTCCCTCTGCTATATTTTGGAAGAGTTTGAGAAGGATAGGTGTTAGCTCTTCTCTAAATGTTTGATAGAATTCGCCTGTAAAGCCATCTGGTCCTGGGCTTTTCTTTGTTGGAAGGTTTTTAATCACAGTTTCAATTTCAGCGCTTGTGATTGGTCTGTTCATATTTTCTATTTCTTCCTGATTCAGTCTTGGCAGGTTGTGCATTTCTAAGAATTTGTCCATTTCTTCCAGATTGTCCATTTTATTGGCATAGAGTTGCTTGTAGTAATCTCTCATGATCTCTTTTATCTCTGCAGTGTCAGTTGTTACCTCTCCTTTTTCATTTCTAATTCTATTGATTTGAGTCTTCTCCCTTTTTTTCTTGATGAGTCTGGCTAGTGGTTTATCTATTTTGTTTATCTTCTCAAAGAACCAGCTTTTAGTTTTATTGATCTTTGCTATTGTTTCCTTCATTTCTTTTTCATTTATTTCTGATCTGATTTTTATGATTTCTTTCCTTCTGCTAGCTTTGGGGTTTTTTTGTTCTTCTTTCTCTAATTGCTTGAGGTGCAAGGTTAGGTTGTTTATTCGAGATGTTTCCTGCTTCTTAAGGTGGGCTTGTATTGCTATAAACTTCCCCCTTAGAACTGCTTTTGCTGCATCCCACAGGTTTTGGGTCGTTGTGTCTCCATTGTCATTTGTTTCTAGGTATTTTTTGATTTCCTCTTTGATTTCTTCAGTGATATCTTCATTATTAAGTAGTGTATTGTTTAGCCTCCATGTGTTTGTATTTTTTACAGATCTTTTCCTGTAATTGATATCTAGTCTCATGGCGTTGTGGTCAGAAAAGATACTTGATACAATTTCAATTTTCTTAAATTTACCAAGGCTTGATTTGTGACCTAAGATATGATCTATCTTGGAAAATGTTCCATGAGCACTTGAGAAAAATGTGTATTCTGTTGTTTTTGGATGGAGTGTCCTATAAATATCAATTAAGTCCATCTTGTTTAATGTATCATTTAAAGCTTGTGTTTCCTTATTTATTTTCATTTTGGATGATCTGTCCATGGGTGAAAGTGGGGTGTTTAAGTCCCCTACTATGAATGTGTTACTGTCGATTTCCCCTTTTATGGCTGTTAGTATTTGCCTTATGTATTGAGGTGCTCCTATATTGGGTGCATAAATATTTACAATTGTTATATCTTCTTCTTGGATCGATCCCTTGATCATTATGTAGTGTCCTTCTTTGCCTCTTTTAATAGTCCTTATTTTAAAGTCTATTTTGTCTGATATGAGAATTGCTACTCCAGCTTTCTTTTGGCTTCCATTTGCATGGAATATCTTTTTCCATCCCCTTACTTTCAGTCTGTATGTGTCTCTAGGTCTGAAGTGGGTCTCTTGTAGACAGCGTATATAAGGGTCTTGTTTTTGTATCCATTCAGCTAATCTGTGTCTTTTTGTGGGAGCATTTAGTCCATTTACATTTAAGGTAATTATCGATATGTATGTTCCTATTCCCATTTTCTAAATTGTTTTGGGTTCGTTATTATAGGTCTTTTCCTTCTTTTGTGTTTCTTGCCTAGAAAAGATCCTTTAGCATTTGTTGTAAAGCTGGTTTGGTGGTGCTGAACTCTCTCAGCTTTTGCTTGTCTGTAAAGGTTTTAATTTCTCCATCAAATCTGAATGAGATCCTTGCTGGGTAGAGTAGTCTTGGCTGCATGTTTTTCTCCTTCATCATTTTCAGTATGTCCTGCCACTCCCTTCTGGCTTGTAGGGTTTCTGCTGAGAGATCAGCTGTTAACCTTATGGGGATTCCCTTATGTGTTATTTGTTGTTTTTCCCTTGCTGCTTTTGATATGCTTTCTTTGTATTTAATTTTTGACAGTTTGATTAATATGTGTCTTGGCGTATTTCTTCTTGTATTTATCTTGTATGGGACTCTCTGTGCTTCCTGGACTTGATTAACTATTTCCTTTCCCATGTTAGGGAAGTTTTCAACTATAATCTCTTCAAATATTTTCTCAGTCCCTTTCTTTTTCTCTTCTTTTTTTTTTTTTTTTTTTATTTCTCCTGCTAATCTTTTTTTTTTTTTTTTAACATCTTTATTGGGGTATAATTGCTTTACAATGGTGTGCTAGTTTCTGCTTTATAACAAAGTGAATCAGTCATACATAAACATATGTTCCCATATGTCTTCCCTGTTGCGTCTCCCTCCCTCCCACCCTCCCTATCCCACCCCTCCAGGCTGTCACAAAGCACAGAGCCAATATCCCTGTGCCATGCGGCTGCTTCCCACTAGCTATCTACCTTACTACGTTTGTTAGTGTGTATATGCCCATGACTCTCTCTCGCCCTGTCACAGCTCACCCTTCCCCCTCCCCATAACCTCAAGTCCGTTCTCTAGGAGGTCTGCGTCTTTATTCCTGCTTTACCCCTAGGTTCTTCATGACATTTTTTTTCTTAAATTCCATATATATGTGTTAGCATACGGTATTTGTCTTTTTCTTTCTGACTTACTTCACTCTGTATGACAGACTCTAGGTCTATCCACCTCATTACAAATAGCTCAATTTCGTTTCTTTTTATGGCTGAGTAATATTCCATTGTATATATGTGCCACATCTTCTTTATCCATTCATCCGATGACGGGCACTTAGGTTGTTTCCATCTCCGGGCTATTGTAAATAGAGCTGCAATGAACATTTTGGTACATGACTCTTTTTGAATTTTGGTTTTCTCAGGGTATATGCCCAGTAGTGGGATTGCTGGGTCATATGGTAGTTCTATTTGTAGTTTTTTAAGGAACCTCCATACTGTTCTCCATAGTGGCTGAACCAATTCACATTCCCACCAGCAGTGCAAGAGTGTTCCCTTTTCTCCACACCCTCTCCAGCATTTATTGTTTCTAGATTTTTTGATGATGGCCATTCTGACTGGTGTGAGATGATATCTCATTGTAGTTTTGATTTGCATTTCTCTAATGATTAATGATGTTGAGCATTCTTTCATGTGTTTGTTGGCAGTCTGTATATCTTCTTTGGAGAAATGTCTATTTAGGTCTTCTGCCCATTTTTGGATTGGGTTGTTTGTTTTCTTGTTATTGAGCTGCATGAGCTGCTTGTAAATTTTGGAGATTAATCCTTTGTCGGTTGCTTCATTTGCAAATATTTTCTCCCATTCTGAGGGTTGTCTTTTGGTCTTGTTTATGGTTTCCTTTGCTGTGCAAAAGCTTTGAAGTTTCATTAGGTCCCAATTGTTTATTTTTGTTTTTATTTCCATTACTCTAGGAGGTGGGTCAGAAAGGATCTTGCTGTGATTTATGTCATAGAGTGTTCTGCCTATGTTTTCCTCTAAGAGTTTGATAGTTTCTGGCCTTACATTTAGGTCTTTAATCCATTTTGAGCTTATTTTTGTGTATGGTGTTAGGGAGTGATCTAATCTCATACTTTTACATGTACCTGTCCAGTTTTCCCAGCACCACTTATTGAAGAGGCTGTCCTTTCCTCCACTGTACATTACTGCCACCTTTATCAAAGATAAGGTGTCCATATGTGCATGGGTTTATCTCTGGGCTTTCTATCCTGTTCCATTGATCTATCTTTCTGTTTTTGTGCCAGTACCATACTGTCTTGATAACTGTAGCTTTGTAGTATAGTCTGAAGTCAGGGAGCCTGATTCCTCCAGTTCCTTCTTTCGTTCTCAAGATTGCTTTGGCTATTCGGGGTCTTTTGTGTTTCCATACAAATTGTGAAATTTTTTGTTCTAGTTCTGTGAAAAATGCCAGTGGTAGTTTGATAGGGATTGCATTGAATCTATAGATTGCTTTGGGTAGTAGAGTCATTTTCACAATGTTGATTCTTCCAATCCAAGAACATGGTATATCTCTCCATCTATTTGTATCATCTTTAATTTCTTTCATCAGTGTCTTATAATTTTCTGCATACAGGTCTTTTGTCTCCTTAGGTAGGTTTATTCCTAGATATTTTATTCTTTTTGTTGCAATGGTAAATGGGAGTGTTTTCTTGATTTCACTTTCAGATTTTTCATCATTAGTATATAAGAATGCCAGAGATTTCTGTGCATTAATTTTGTATCCTGCCACTTTACCAAATTCATTGATTAGCTCTAGTAGTTTTCTGGTAGCATCTTTAGGGTTCTCTATGTATAGGATCATGTCATCTGCAAACAGTGACAGCTTTACTTCTTCTTTTCCGATTTGGATTCCTTTTATTTCCTTTTCTTCTCTGATTGCTGTGGCTAAAACTTCCAAAACAATGTTGAATAATAGTGGTGAGAGTGGGCAACCTTGTCTTGTTCCTGATCTTAGTGGAAATGCTTTCAGTTTTTCACCATTGAGGATGATGTTGGCTGTGGGCTTGTCATATATGGCCTTTATTATGTTGAGGAAAGTTCCCTCTATGCCTACTTTCTGCAGGGTTTTTATCATAAATGGGTGTTGAATTTTGTCAAAAGCTTTCTCTGCATCTATTGAGATGATCATATGGTTTTTCTCCTTCAATTTGTTAATATGGTTTATCACATTGATAGATTTGCGTATATTGAAGAATCCTTGCATTCCTGGAATAAACCCCACTTGATCATGGTGTATGATCCTTTTAATGTGCTGTTGGATTCTGTTTGCTAGTATTTTGTTGAGGATTTTTGCATCTATGTTCATCAGTGATATTGGCCTGTAGTTTTCTTTCTTTGTGACATCCTTGTCTGGTTTTGGTATCAAGGTGATGGTGGCCTCGTAGAAGGAGTTTGGGAGTGGTCCTCCCTCTGCTATATTTTGGAAGAGTTTGAGAAGGATAGGTGTTAGCTCTTCTCTAAATGTTTGATAGAATTCGCCTGTAAAGCCATCTGGTCCTGGGCTTTTCTTTGTTGGAAGGTTTTTAATCACAGTTTCAATTTCAGCGCTTGTGATTGGTCTGTTCATATTTTCTATTTCTTCCTGATTCAGTCTTGGCAGGTTGTGCATTTCTAAGAATTTGTCCATTTCTTCCAGATTGTCCATTTTATTGGCATAGAGTTGCTTGTAGTAATCTCTCATGATCTCTTTTATCTCTGCAGTGTCAGTTGTTACCTCTCCTTTTTCATTTCTAATTCTATTGATTTGAGTCTTCTCCCTTTTTTTCTTGATGAGTCTGGCTAGTGGTTTATCTATTTTGTTTATCTTCTCAAAGAACCAGCTTTTAGTTTTATTGATCTTTGCTATTGTTTCCTTCATTTCTTTTTCATTTATTTCTGATCTGATTTTTATGATTTCTTTCCTTCTGCTAGCTTTGGGGTTTTTTTGTTCTTCTTTCTCTAATTGCTTGAGGTGCAAGGTTAGGTTGTTTATTCGAGATGTTTCCTGCTTCTTAAGGTGGGCTTGTATTGCTATAAACTTCCCCCTTAGAACTGCTTTTGCTGCATCCCACAGGTTTTGGGTCGTTGTGTCTCCATTGTCATTTGTTTCTAGGTATTTTTTGATTTCCTCTTTGATTTCTTCAGTGATATCTTCATTATTAAGTAGTGTATTGTTTAGCCTCCATGTGTTTGTATTTTTTACAGATCTTTTCCTGTAATTGATATCTAGTCTCATGGCGTTGTGGTCAGAAAAGATACTTGATACAATTTCAATTTTCTTAAATTTACCAAGGCTTGATTTGTGACCGAAGATATGATCTATCCTGGAGAATGTTCCATGAGCACTTGAGAAAAATGTGTATTCTGTTGTTTTTGGATGGAGTGTCCTATAAATATCAATTAAGTCCATCTTGTTTAATGTATCATTTAAAGCTTGTGTTTCCTTATTTATTTTCATTTTGGATGATCTGTCCATGGGTGAAAGTGGGGTGTTTAAGTCCCCTACTATGTATGTGTTACTGTCGATTTCCCCTTTTATGGCTGTTAGTATTTGCCTTATGTATTGAGGTGCTCCTATGTTGGGTGCATAAATATTTACAATTGTTATATCTTCTTCTTGGATCGATCCCTTGATCATTATGTAGTGTCCTTCTTTGTCTCTTTTAATAGTCCTTATTTTAAAGTCTATTTTGTCTGATATGAGAATTGCTACTCCAGCTTTCTTTTGGTTTCCATTTGCATGGAATATCTTTTTCCATCCCCTTACTTTCAGTCTGTATGTGTCTCTAGGTCTGAAGTGGGTCTCTTGTAGACAGCATATATAAGGGTCTTGTTTTGTGTCCATTCAGCTAATCTGTGTCTTTTGGTGGGAGCATTTAGTCCATTTACATTTAAGGTAATTATCGATATGTATGTTCCTATTCCCATTTTCTAAATTGTTTTGGGTTTGTTATTATAGGTCTTTTCCTTCTCTTGTGTTTCTTGCCTAGAAAAGATCCTTTAGCATTTGTTGTAAAGCTGGTTTGGTGGTGCTGAACTCTCTCAGCTTTTGCTTATCTGTAAAGGTTTTAATTTCTCCATCAAATCTGAATGAGATCCTTGCTGGGTAGAGTAGTCTTGGCTGCATGTTTTTCTCCTTCATCACTTTCAGTATGTCCTGCCACTCCCTTCTGGCTTGTAGGGTTTCTGCTGAGAGATCAGCTGTTAACCTTATGGGGATTCCCTTATGTGTTATTTGTTGTTTTTCCCTTGCTGCTTTTGATATGCTTTCTTTGTATTTAATTTTTGACAGTTTGATTAATATGTGTCTTGGCGTATTTCTCCTTGTATTTATCTTGTATGGGACTCTCTGTGCTTCCTGGACTTGATTAACTATTTCCTTTCCCATGTTAGGGAAGTTTTCAACTATAATCTCTTCAAATATTTTCTCAGTCCCTTTCTTTTTCCCTTCTTCTTCTGGAACCCCTATAATTCGAATGTTGGTGCGTTTAATGTTGTCCCAGAGGTCTCTGAGACTGTCCTCAGTTCTTTTCATTCTTTTTTCTTTATTCTGCTCTGCAGTAGTTATTTCCCCTATTTTATCTTCCAGGTCACTTATCCGTTCTTCTGCCTCAGTTATTCTGCTATTGATCCCATCTAGAGTACTTTTAATTTCATTTATTGTGTTGTTCATCGTTGTTTGTTTCATCTTTAGTTCTTCTAGGTCCTTGTTAACTGATTCTTGCATTTTGTTCAATCTATTGTCCATTCTATCTCCAAGATTTCGGATCAACCTTACTATCATTATTCTGAATTCTCTTTCAGGTAGACTGCCTATTTCCTCTTCATTTGTTAGGTCTGGTGCATTTTTATCTTGCTCCTTTATCTGCTGTGTGTTTTTCTGTCTTCTCATTTTGCTTATCTTACTGTGTTTGGGGTCTCCTTTTTGCAGGCTGCAGGTTCATAGTTCCTCCTGTTTTTGATGTCTGTCTCCAGTGGCTAAGGTTGGTTCAGTGGGTTGTGTAGGCTTCCTGGTGGAGGGGACTAGTGCCTGTGTTGTGGTGGATGAGGCTGGATCTTGTCTCTCTAGTGGGCAGGTTCACGTCTGGTGGTGTGTTTGGGGGTGTCTGTGGCCTTATTATGATTTTAGGCAGCCTCTCTGCTAATGGGTGAGGTTGTGTTCCTGTTTTGCTAGTTGTTTGGCATAGGTTTTCCAGCACTGTGGCTTGCTGGTCGTTGAGTGAAGCTGGGTGCTGGTGTTAAGATGGAGGTCTCTGGGAGATTTTCGCCGTTTGATATTATGTGGAGCTGGGAGGTCTCTTGTTGATCAGTGTCCTGAAGTTGGCTCTCCTACCTCAGAGGCAGAGCCCTGCCTCCTGGCTGGAGCACCAAAAGCTTTTCATCCACACGGCTCAGGATAAAAGGGAGAAAAAGTAGAGGGAATTAGTAGAAGTATGAGGAAAGAAAGAAGGAAAGGAGGGTAGGAAGGAAGAAAGAAAGAAAGAAGCAAAGAAGGAAAGAAGGCAAGAAGGAAAGAAAGGAGGGAGGGAGGGAGGGAGGAAGGAAGGAAGGAGGGAAAGAAGGAAAAAAGACAGAAAGAAAGAAGATACAGTAAAAATAAAATAAAGTATAATAAAGTTATTGAATTAAAAAATTCTTATTTAGAGAAAAAAAAAAGGGACGGAAAGAACCTTAGGACAAATGTTGGCAGCAAAGCTATACAGACAAAATCTTACACAGAAGCATACACATACACCCTCACTAAAAGAAGTAAATGGGGAAAAATCCTAAATCTTGCTGTCAGAGACCACCTCCTCAATTTGGGATGATTCGTTGTCTAAAGGAGGGAAGGAAGGACGGAAAGAAAGAAAGAAGGTAAAGTATAATATTGTTATTAAAATTAATTATTAAGAAAAATTAAAAAAAAAACATGGACGGATAGAACCCTAGGACAAATGGTGGAAGCAAGACTATACAGACAAGATCTCACACAGAAGCATACACATACACATTCACAAAAAGAGGAAAGGGGAAAAAATCATAGATCTGGCTTCTAAAGTCCACTTCCTTAATTTGGGATGATTGGTTGTCTATTCAGGTATTCCATAGATGCAGGGTACATCAAGTTGATTGTGGAGCTTTAATCTGCTGCTTCTGAGGCTGCTGGAGAGATTTCCCTTTCTCTTCTTTGTTCTCACAGCTCCCAGGGCTAAGCTTTGGATTTGGCCCTGCCACTGCGTGTAGATCGCTGGAGGGCGTCTGTTTTATGCTCAGACAGGATGGGGTTAAAAGAGCCGCTGACTGGGGGCTCTGGCGCACTCAGGCCGGCAGGGACGGAGGGGCACAGAGTGCGGGGCGGGCCTGCGGTGGCAAAGGCCGGCGTGACTTTGCACCAGCCTGAGGCGCGCTGTGCGCTGTCCCGGGGAAGTTGTCCCTGGATCCCGGGAACCTGGCAGTGGCGGGCTGCACAGGCTCCGCGGAAGAGGGGTGTGGAGAGTGACCTGTGCTCGCACACAGGCCCCTCGGTGGAGGCAGCAGCAGCCTTAACGTCTCCCGCCCGCCTCTCGGGTCAGCGCTTTTAGCCGCGGCTTGCGCCCGTCTCTGGGTTCCGCGCTTTCAGCCGCGGCTCGCGCCCGTCCCTGGATTTCGCGCTTTCAGCCGCGGCTCGCGCCCGTCTCTGGGTTCAGCCGCGGCTCGCGCCCGTCTCTGGGGTTCACCCTTTTAGCCGCGGCTCGCGCCCGTCTCTGGAGTTCCTTTAAGCAGCGTTCTTAAACCCCTCTCCTCACGCCCCAGGAAACAAAGAGGGAAGGAAAAGTCTCCTGCCTCTTCGGCAGGTGCAGGCTTTTCCCCGGACTCCCTCCCGGCTAGCTGTGGTGCACTAACCCCTTCAGGCTATGTTCAAGCCGCCAACCCCAGTCCTCTCCCTGCGCTCCGGCCTCAGCTCGCAGCCCCGCCCGCCCCGGCGGGTGAGCAGACAAGCCTCTCGGGCTGGTGAGTGCCGGTCGGCACCGATCCTCTGTGCGGGAATCTCCCCGCTTTGCCCTCCGCACCCGTTGCTGTGCAGTCCTCCGCAGCTTCGAAGCTCCCCCCTCCGCCTCCCGCAGTCTCCGCCCGCGAAGGAGCTTCCTAGTGTGTGGAAACGTTTCCTCCTTCACAGCTCCCTCCCACTGGTGCAGGTGCCGTCCCTATTCTTTTGTCTCTGTTTTTTCTTTTGCCCTACCCATGTACGTGGGGAGTTTCTTGCCTTTTGGGAGGTCTGAGGTCTTCTGCCAGCATTCAGTAGGTGTTCTGTAGGAGTTGTTCCACGTGTATATGTATTTCTGGTGTATCTGTGGGGAGGAAGGTGATCTCCGCGTCTTACTCTTCCGCCATCTTCCGCCTTCCTCCTCTTTTTCTCTTCTTCTTCTGGAACCCCTGCGTTTAATGTTGTCCCAGAGGTCTGTGAGACTGTCCTCAGTTCTTTTCATTCTTTTTTCTTTATTCTGCTCTGCAGTAGTTATTTCCACTATTTTATCTTCCAGGTCACTTATCTGTTCTTCTGCCTCAGTTATTCTGCTATTGATCCCATCTAGAGTACTTTTAATTTCATTTATTGTGTTGTTCATCATTGCTTGTTTCATCTTTAGTTCTTCTAGGTCCTTGTTAACTGATTCTTGCATTTTGTCCAATCTATTGTCCATTCTATCTCCAAGATTTCGGATCAACGTTACTATCATTATTCTGAATTCTCTTTCAGGTAGACTGCCTATTTCCTCTTCATTTGTTAGGTCTGGTGCATTTTTATCTTGCTCCTTTATCTGCTGTGTGTTTTTCTGTCTTCTCATTTTGCTTATCTTACTGTGTTTGGGGTCTCCTTTTTGCAGGCTGCAGGTTCGTAGTTCCTCCTGTTTTTGATGTCTGTCTCCAGTGGCTAAGGTTGGTTCAGTGGGTTGTGTAGGCTTCCTGGTGGAGGGGACTAGTGCCTGTGTTGTGGTGGATGAGGCTGGATCTTGTCTCTCTAGTGGGCAGGTTCACGTCTGGTGGTGTGTTTGGGGGTGTCTGTGGCCTTAATATGATTTTAGGCAGGCTCTCTGCTAATGGGTGGGGTTGTGTACCTGTTTTGCTAGTTGTTTGGCATAGGTTTTCCAGCACTGTGGCTTGCTGGTCGTTGAGTGCAGCTGGGTGCTGGTGTTAAGATGGAGGTCTCTGGGAGATTTTCGCCGTTTGATATTATGTGGAGCTGGGAGGTCTCTTGTTGATCAGTGTCCTGAAGTTGGCTCTCCTACCTCAGAGGCAGAGCCCTGCCTCCTGGCTGGAGCACCAAAAGGTTTTCATCCACACGGCTCAGGATAAAAGGGAGAAAAAGTAGAGGGAATTAGTAGAAGTATGAGGAAAGAAAGAAGGAAAGGAGGGTAGGAAGGAAGGAAGAAAGAAAGAAAGAAGCAAAGAAGGAAAGAAGGCAAGAAGGAAAGAAAGGAGGGAGGGAGGGAGGAAGGGAAGGAGGGAAAGAAGGAAAAAAGACAGAAAGAAAGAAGATACAGTAAAAATAAAATAAAGTATAATAAAGTTATTGAATTAAAAAATTCTTATTTAGAAAAAAAAAAAGGGACAGAAAGAACCTTAGGACAAATGTTGGAAGCAAAGCTATACAGACAAAATCTTACACAGAAGCATATACATACACCCTCACTAAAAGAGGTAAATGGGGAAAAATCCTAAATCTTGCTGTCAGAGACCACCTCCTCAATTTGGGATGATTCGTTGTCTAAAGGAGAGAAGGAAGGACGGAAAGAAAGAAAGAAAGAACGAAGGTAAAGTATAATATTGTTATTAAAATTAATTATTAAGAAAAAAATTAAAATAAAAAACATGGACGGATAGAACCCTAGGACAAATGGTGGAAACAAGACTATGCAGACAAGATCTCACACAGAAGCATACACATACACATTCACAAAAAGAGGAAAGGGGAAAAAATCATAGATCTTGCTCCTAAAGTCCACTTCCTTAATTTGGGATGATTGGTTGTCTATTCAGGTATTCCATAGATGCAGGGTATATCAAGTTGATTGTGGAGCTTTAATCCGTTGCTTCTGAGGCTGCTGGGAGAGATTTCCCTTTCTCTTCTTTGTTCTCACAGCTCCCAGGGCTAAGCTTTGGATTTGGCCCTGCCACTGCGTGTAGATCGCTGGAGGGCGTCTGTTTTTTGCTCAGACAGGATGGGGTTATAAGAGCCGCTGATTGGGGGCTCTGGCGCACTCAGGCCGGCGGGGACGGAGGGGCACAGAGTGCGGGGCGGGCCTGCGGTGGCAAAGGCCGGCGTGACTTTGCACCAGCCTGAGGCGCGCTGTGCGCTGTCCCGGGGAAGTTGTCCCTGGATCCCGGGAACCTGGCAGTGGCGGGCTGCACAGGCTCCGCGGAAGAGGGGTGTGGAGAGTGACCTGTGCTCGCACACAGGCCCCTCGGTGGCGGCAGCAGCAGCCTTAACGTCTCCCGCCCGCATCTGGGGTCCGTGCTTTTAGCCGCGGCTTGCGCCTGTCTCTGGATTCCGCGCTTTCAGCCGCGGCTCGCGCCCGTCTCTGGATTCCGCGCTTTCAGCCGCGGCTCGCGCCCGTCCCTGGATTCCGCGCTTTCAGCCGCGGCTCGCGCCCGTCCCTGGATTCCGCGCTTTCAGCCGCGGCTCGCGCCCGTCCCTGGATTCCGCGCTTTCAGCCGCGGCTCGCGCCCGTCCCTGGATTCCGCGCTTTCAGCCGCGGCTCGCGCCCGTCTCTGGGGTTCGCGCTTTTAGCCGCGGCTCGCGCCCGTCTCTGGAGTTCCTTTAAGCAGCGTTCTTAAACCCCTCTCCTCACGCCCCAGGAAACAAAGAGGGAAGGAAAAGTCTCCTGCCTCTTCGGCAGGTGCAGGCTTTTTCCCCCGGACTCCCTCCTGGCTAGCTGTTGTGCACTAACCCCTTCAGGCTATGTTCAAGCCGCCAACCCCAGTCCTCTCCCTGCGCTCCGGCCTCAGCTCGCAGCCCCGCCCGCCCCGGCGGGTGAGCAGACAAGCCTCTCGGGCTGGTGAGTGCCGGTCGGCACCGATCCTCTGTGCGGGAATCTCCCCGCTTTGCCCTCCGCACCCGTTGCTGTGCAGTCCTCCGCAGCTTCGAAGCTCCCCCCTCCGCCTCCCGCAGTCTCCGCCCGCGAAGGGGCTTCCTAGTGTGTGGAAACTTTTCCTCCTTCACGGCTCCCTCCCACTGGTGCAGGTGCCATCCCTATTCTTTTGTCTCTGTTTTTTCTTTTGCCCTACCCATGTACGTGGGGAGTTTCTTGCCTTTTGGGAGGTCTGAGGTCTTCTGCCAGCCTTCAGTAGGTGTTCTGTAGGAGTTGTTCCATGTGTAGATGTATTTCTGGTGTATCTGTGGGGAGGAAGGTGATCTCCGCGTCTTACTCTTCCGCCATCTTCCCACATCATCCAGATTTGTATTATTTTACCTTCCAATTTTTCACATATTCATCTTTCTTTTTTCCCTAAGAAAAGCCAACATTATTAGATGTTTTTATTCTCTTGACAAATAAGGCATTTTCATACTCCAATTGCCCTCTAATTTTTACCATTCTATCTTTCAATCAATTGTTATTTAGAATTCTACTTCTATGTTTAAAAATTTCAAATAGTTGATATAACAGAATATGTGTACCTTATGAAGTACATAATAATAATGCTATCCATAAACTCTACACCCAACTTAAGAATCAGAACATTCTCAGCAACACTGAAGTGCCCCAGTGTCTTTCTGTGATTGTATTTCCTTGTTGTCTTCTTCTGAATTTATATTCATAATAATATGCTTTCTTTAGACTTTTGCTACATGTCTTTGTACTGGTCATTATTATGGTACACTCATACACATTTTATAGGTAATAAAACATAAAGCCTAGTAGTTCTCAAGAGTCCCTTTACATTCTTAAAATTATAGAAGACCCTCAAAAATCTTCTGTTTATCTCAGTCAGATATGTTGATATTCACCATATTAAAAATCTAAAAAGAACCATTAAATTTATTATTGTTATTTATGTCATTTAAATTAACAATAGTGAACTGATTACACATTAATATCAATAAGAGATTTTTATAAACAGCCTATATTTCTTCCCCAAATTAGTGATAGAGTGACATTATTTTATGTTTGCAAATATCTTTAATGTCTGGCCAAAAAAAAAAAGACAGCTGGATTCCCTTATCTGCTCCTTTATTCAATCTGTGATGAACAAGTTTTGGTTAAATTATACACAAAGAAACCCAAGTTCAGAAAAAGTATTTTCATAGCTCTTCCATATAGTTATGGGCATTTTTCCTTGACAATACAGGAAAATACAGAATATTTTCTTAAAAATAGTTGCCATGTGTAATCTAAAACCATGTAAATGAAACTTCAAACTCTCCTACCTCAAAATTCATTGGTTTACCTTTATTTTGTATGGACAATTTAGCAAAGCATGCATAGCTTTGTAACATCTTTTGGAAAATATTGGTTTACTGAGTTATGAAGCTTTTCCAAATAGTAACACATTTAGTTATACAAAACATTAGATTCATTACTTTTACTATTAATTTCACTTACAAAGTATTTTAGGATTGGGAATTTGTTAAGTTCATGATACAGGATACAAGATTTCCAAAATTCTAATTTTTGCTTGCAAGCTCAAATTTTATTATTGGTCACAAATATTGTCAGTAGTTCTCCTTAAAATGGAAGTTTCACTTCCTTAATTCTCAACATAATATATGCCAGGTATTCAAGTCTGAGAAACTATGGTTTGTTTGTTAATCATTATTACAAGCAAAAATAGTATTCCACAAAAAATGGCTAGCTCAGCTCATAACTCAAACAATTGTGTAAGTACTTTAATTTGATCATTGTACATGGGCAGCAAAACTGCTTTATGCAAACTTTTAATTTCTTTACACAGAATACTAAAAAGATGTGAACTCGAGTCAATATTTTATTAAATTAATAATGTTTACTGCTTCATCAAGTTTATTCTTCAATTAAACTGCCATTATTTGTACAGTGAGTGTGTGGCAGCAAGAATACAATAATACAAGTGCCACTGCCTTGCTTCATGCTAAAGCATCAGTTGTTTTACCCAATATTTTTTTTTGCAACTTTGATATAAATGCCAGCACAGTGGAAAAGCCAAATAAAATCTTATTAATAGTATTAACAGTTTTGACCTCAGGGATACGCTGAAAAAATCTTGGAAAGCCCAGTGTTCTAGGTGTCAAACCATGAGAATTACTGTTAAACATAAGCCCTCTTTATGTACTTTCTGATTTCATTCTTTGCTAAATTCTCTGTGATACAATTTCATAAAATTTTCCATTTTGTCAACATCTATAAAGTTTTACTTTCCTCTCCAGGCCTTATGCATCAGTTTACAAAGTTGAATCTCTATTATCCCCATATGTCTTGTTATTGAAACACTATCAACATTGATCTTAAAAAAGAGACAGAATTATTTAATGGTATATATTTATCCTTGTAAGGAAGCCAAGAGTAGAAGTTTGAGCCAGACAGATGGTGATATGGTATTTAGATATAGCCAATACCATCAAAAGAAACTCTTTCACTAAACGTTGTTCACAGGTGTCTTTTTTAGCTTCTTTTCTACAGAGAGCTATGGCCATGCCACATTAACCTGGCACATTCTAAACCTAATAATTTATACCCGGGAATTAGTTGAATTTCAATAGTTGCTTGTATGTGCTTCTTATGTCATGGATTACTAACCTGACTTCCCATTTAGTTTTGACTCCAAAGGTAAGTTTTGCAAAAAAACCCAGAGACATCATTAAGTGACTATATAATGTCTGTCACATATGAGGTTTGTAATGATATCTTCCTCCTAAGAGAAGCACACATTTCATCCAAATTATGCAGCATTAAATTTTCTATGATTAAAAGCACCTCATTAAAATTAAATTATCCTAAGTTTCTTATTGCACACTTAATTTAGATTAATTAAGACATATAATGCGTACCCTGTAAGTACTAACTGATTATAAAATATTTCTGGGATTCAGTGAATAATTAAGTTAATTTCTGGTTGTTCATTTTTTACCAAATTCATTAATTCAATTCCATTTTTTGCTTTTTCTGTTTTTTACTTTTTTTTTATTTGCTAACTCTTTATTTATTTTTCTTTAACGTCTTTATTGGAGTATACTTGCTTTACATTTTTGTGTTCGTTTCTTCTTTATAACTAAGTGAATCAGCTATACATATATCTCCATATCCCCTCCCTCTTGCGTCTCCCTCTCACCAGCCCTATCCTACTCCTCTAGGTGGTCACCTAGAGGTGAATGAAAAACCACTGAATTGATCTCCCTGTGCTATGAAGCTGCTTCCCATTAGCTATTTATTTTATTTTATTTATATTTTTAACATCTTTTTTTTGTTTTTTTTTATGGTATGTGGGCCTCTTACTGTTGTGGCCTCTCCCGTTGTGGAGCACAGGCTCCGGACGCACAGGCCCAGCTGCCATGGCTCACGGCCCCAGCTGCTCTGTGGCACTTGGGATCCTCCCAGACCAGGGCACGAACCTGTCTTCCCCACATCGGCAGGCAGACTCCCAACCACTGCTCCAAAAGGGAAGCCCTAACATCTTTATTGGAGTATAATTGCTTTACAATGGTGTGTTAGTTTCTGCTTTATAACAAAGTGAATCAGTTTTACATATACATATGTCACCATATCTCTTCCCTCTTACACCTCTGGTCCCTCCCACCCTCCCTATCCCACACCTCTAGATGGTCACAAAGCACCGAGCTGATCTCCCTGTGCTATGCGGCTGCTTCCCAATAGCTATCTCTTTTACATTAGGTAGTGTATATATGTCCATGCCACTCTCTCACTTTGTCCCAGCTTACCCTTCCCACTCCCCATATCTGCAAGTCCATTCTTTACTAGGTCTGCGTCTATATTCTCATCTTGCCCTTAGGTTCTTCATGACCAGTTTTTTTTTTTTTTTTTAGATTCTATATATATGTGTTAGCATACTGTATTTGTTTTTCACTTTCTGACTTACTTCACTCGGTATGACACACTCTAGGTCCATCCACCTCACTGCAAATAACAATTTCGTTTCTTTTTACAGCTGAGTAATATTCCATTTATATATGTGCCACATCTTCTTTATCCATTCTTCTGTTGATGGACACTTAGGTTGCTTCCATGTCCTGGCTATTGTAAATAGAGCTTCAATGAACATTGTGGTACATGACTCTTTTTGAGTTATAGTTTTCTCAGGGTATAGGCCGAGTAGTGGGATTGCTGGGTCATGTGGTAGTGCTATTTTTAGTTTTGTAAGGAACTTCCATACTGTACTACATAGTGGCTGTATCAACTTACATTTCCACCAACAGTACAACAGGGTTCCCTTTTCTCCACAGAATCTCCAGAATTTATTGTTTGTAGATTTTTTGATGATGGCCATTCTGACCGGTGTGAAATGATATTGCATCGTAGTTTTGATTTGCATTTCTCTAAGGATTAATGATGTTGAGCATTCTTTCATGTGTTTGTTGCCAATCGGCATATCTTCTTTGGGGAAATGTCTATTTAGTTCTTCTGCCCAATTTTGGATTGGGCTGTTTGTTATTTTGATATTGAGCTGTTTGTAAATAGTGGAGATTAACCCTTTGTCAGTTGCTTCATTTGCAAATATTTTCTCCCATTCTGAGGGTTGCCTTTGTCTTGTTTATGGTTTCCCTTGCTGTGCAAAAGCTTTTAAGTTTCATTAGGTCCCATTTGTTTATTTTTGTTTTTATTTCCATTTCTCAAAGAGGTGGGTCAAAAAGGATCTTGCTGTGATTTATGTCATAGAGTGTTCTGCCTATGTTTTCCTCTAAGAGTTTGATAGTTTCTGGCCTTACATTTAGGTCTTTAATCCATTTTGAGCTTATTTTTGTGTATGGTGTTAGGGAGTGTTCTAATCTCATACTTTTACATGTAGCTGTCCAGTTTTCCCAGCACCACTTATTGAAGAGGCTGTCTTTTCTCCACTGTATATTCTTGCCTCCTTTATCAAAGATAAGGTGACCATATGTGCCTGGGTTTATCTCTGGGCTTTCTATCCTGTTCCCTTGATCTATCTTTCTGCTTTTGTGCCAGTACCATACTGTCTTTATTACTGTAGCTTTGTAGTATAGTCTGAAGTCAGGGAGCCTGATTCCTCCAGCTCCGTTTTTCGTTCTCAAGATTGCTTTGGCTATTCGGGGTCTTCCGTTTTTCCATACAAATTGTGAAACTTTTTGTTCTAGTTCTGTGAAAAATTCCAGTGGTAGTTTGGTAGGGATTGCATTGAATCTGTAGATTGCTTTGGGTAGTAGAGTCATTTTCACAATGTTGATTCTTCCAATCCAAGAACATGGTATATCTCTCCATCTGTTTGTATCATCATTAATTTCTTTCATCAGTGTCTTATAATTTTCTGCATACAGGTCTTTTGTCTCCTTAGGTAGGTTTATTCCTAGATATTTTATTCTTTTTGTTGCAATGGTAAATGGGAGTGTTTTCTTGATTTCACTTTCAGATTTTTCATCCTTAGTGTATAGGAATGCCAGAGATTTCTGTGCATTAATTTTGGATCCTGCTACTTTACCAAATTCATTGATTAGCTCTAGCAGTTTTCTGGTAGCATCTTTAAGATTCTCTATGTTGAGTATCATGTCATCCTCAAACAGTGACAGCTTTACTTCTTCTTTTCCGATTTGGATTCCTTTTATTTCCTTTTCTTCTCTGATTGATGTGGCTAAAACTTCCAAAACTATGTTGAATAAGAGTGGTGAGAGTGGGCAACCTTGTCTTCTTCCTGATCTTAGTGGAAATGCTTTCAGTTTTTCACCATTGAGGACGATGTTGGTTGTGAGTTTGTCATATATGGCCTTTATTATGTTGAGGAAATTTCCCTCTATGCCTAGGTTCTGCAGGGTTTTTATCATAAATGGGTGTTGAATGTTGTCAGAAGCTTTCTCTGCATCTATTGAGATGATCATATGGTTTTTCTCCTTCAGTTTGTTAATATGTTGTATCACGTTGATTGATTTGCGTATATTGAAGAATCCTTGCATTCCTGGAATAAACCCCACTTCATCACGGTGTATGATCCGTTTAATGTGCTGTTGGATTCTGTTTGCTAGTATTTTGTTGAGGATTTTTACATCTATGTTCATCAGTGATATTGGCCTGTAGTTTTCTATCTTTGTGACATCCTTGTCTGGTTTTGGTATCAGGGTGATGGTGGCCTCGTAGAATGAGTTTGGGACTGTTCCTCCCTCTGCTATATTTTGGAAGAGTTTGAGAAGGATAGGTGTTAGCTTTTCTCTAAATGTTTGATAGAATTCGCCTGTGAAGCCGTCTGGGCCTGGGCGTTTGTTTGTTGGAAGATTTTTAATCACAGTTTCAATTTCAGTGCTTGTGATTGGTCTGT